>NW_024081790.1:22870-339065 GCF_003009895.1 Hyaena hyaena | reverse complement strand
AGTTTGGTGAGTTCCTTATAGATTCTGGATATTAACCCTTTATCTGATATGTCATTTGCAACTATCTTTTCCCATTCCGTTGGTTGCCTATTAATTTTCTGGGTTGTTTCCTTGGCTGTGCAGAAGCTTTTAATCTTGATGAGGTCCCAACAGTTTATTTTTGCTCTTGATTCCCTTGCTTTTGGGGATGTGACACCCCAAAACTTTAAAAAAAATTTGTTTATTTATTTTGAGAGAGACAGAGATAGCACAAGTGGGGGAGGGGCAGAGAGAGAAGAGAGAGAGAGAATCCCAAGCAGTCTCCACACTGCTAGCACAGAGCCCGATGTGAGGCTTGAGCACATAGAACCGTGAGATCATGACCTGAGCTGAAACCAAGAGTCAGACGCTCAACCGACTGAGCCACCCAGGCACGCTACCCCGCCCCAACCCTTTTTAAAAAATATTTTTAAAAGTTTATTTTCAGAGGGAGAGGGAAAACATGAGCAGTGGGAGGGCAGTGAGAGAGGAGAGAGTGAGAATCCCAAGCAGGCTCTGTGCTGCCAGTGCTGAGCCCAACACGGGGCTCGACAAGGGGCTTGAATTCATGAACCATGAGATCATGACCTGAGCTGAAGTCCAATGCTTAACCAACTGAGCTACCCAGGCACCCCCCTCCAAACCTTTTAATGCAGGACAAATGGCCCTGGGTGGGATGTCATGTTGGAGGGAGAATATAATAAAAGGGGAGACAAAAAATTGGAAGGAAGCATCAAAAGCTGGGGAGACATAGACTGACAGAGAGACAAAAAGTGAAAAAGAGACACAAGTGCAGACAGAGCCACAGGTAGAGACAACTACAAAGAGACTTAAGAACACGTCAGAGAGCAACATGGCAGAATGGAGAGCCAGGGGAGAAAGGTAGCTAGTGATGTCCACAGCAGGAAGAGCCAAGGAGATGACAATAGCTTAAAGTTGTTTATTAAGCTGTGTGATGTGACAACACTCCTCCATTACACACTACAGCCTCTTCCCTATATGCCACAGACTTTTGTACATTTGGAGGCATGGAAGGAGGAGGGGTGGGTGCAGGGTGGGGCCTACGGCAGGGCTCCTGGATATACAAGGTGCTAAACACGGGGGCAAATGGGGCTAAAAGTCAGCCAAACATATTCCGTTTGCCAAGCCCTGTGCCTATAGGGCTGCACCCTCTGGGAGTGAGGGTGATATATTTAAGACAAGATTTTCATGGAACTCTGTCCTTTTGCTCACCTAGGTTATGTTTCTCCACATTTTTTTCGATGTAAAGAAGCCCAAGTTTGAATTGAGCTCCTACTACATGTCACTGGACATTGTGCTGGCTGCTGGGGGTTCCATCATCAACAAAACAAGTGTGCTTCCATTCTTGTTTTCCAGTTTTGAAGGGGAATTCCTACTCATTCTTCAAGTCACAGCTTAACCACGGTCACCTCCTCGGGGAAGTTGCAGTGGCTGCTGTTGATGCTCAGCCCCATGTCCCCACAGCTTACCCCTCATCTCCAGCATCCTTTTCTTACTCAAACTAAGGGAATGTTCTGAAGGTAGAGTCTCGCTCAGCTGCATGTAGACCAGGGGACACTTAGCAGTGTCTGGAGAGGTTTTTGGTTGTCACACTTTGATGTGTTGTGTGGGAATGCTATTGGCACCCAGTGGGTAGAGGCCAGGGATGCTACTGAACAGCATATAATGTCCAGGACCCACCCCCTGCACACACAACAAAGAACAATCTGGCCTCAAATGTTAGTAGTGCCTGACCAAGAAATCCTGATGTTGATACAACTCAGAAGTGTGTGTGTTAATGCTCCTGGGGGCAGCCCTCAAGGAATGGAGGACAGAGCCAGTGGATAAATACCTGTGGCTTCCTGTCTGCTGGCGGGTTAACTCTGAATTGTTTTCCAGATAGGTTTCTTGAAGGGTCCCCTGCAGGACTGAGCCTCAGTTGCCCACAAAGGCAAATTGCTCACTATGGCACCTTTCATTGGATTTTATAAAAATCTTTCCATCCCATTCTCCCTGCTGCCTTGCTATTGTTTTTAGGGATGGCTTCCCAAAGCAACTACCTGCACCCAGTTTCTCTCAGGGTCTGCTTTTAACACAGATTCCTTTCCTGATTCTCTGGCTAGATTAAGTTTCTCTGCCTTGAGTGAAGCCACCACTCTTCATAGTGACTTTGCATTTACTGTCTTTTTCATAGACTGTGAACACTCTAGGGATGGGTGCTATACCTGTCTTGTTCAGTGCTTTATTTTCATGGCATAGTGCAGTTTTTTGGCACATGGTAGATGCTCAAAAGGTATTTGTTGAATGAATGAACAAATGACCGAATTTAGTCTGTTTTCTTCCTGTGAATTGGAAGCCTCATTTATATGTTCTTTCCACCCTGCTTTTTTAAAAAAAAATGTTTATTTTTGAGTTACACACACACAGAGCACAAGGTGGGGAGAAGCAGAGAGAGAGAGAGAGGGAGACACAGAATCTGAAGCAGGCTCCAGGCTCTGAGCTGTCACCACAGAGTTTGATGTGGGGCTCGAATCCACCTTCGGTAGGATCATGACCTGAGCCAAAGTTGGACACTTAACCAAATGAGCTACCCAGGTGCTCCCTTCACCTCCTGCTTTGAATGGCTGAATGAAACAGCTAGGGAAACCTTCAGAAAGAGTGGGAGGTCAGGCCATGGGTGACTTGATGACAATATTCCTAAGGTTAAAATGGGGCCCACTTTGTCAGGTTCTTCAGACTTGGGATTAGGACCTTGGAATATGAAATAGTCTGAGAACATTCTCAATAGTTTTGTTTAAAAAGCAGAGACTCAAGGCCTACAAAGTAACAAAGACGATTATCTCAAGGCTTTGAGAAAATAGACAAGTTTGAAACAATGGGAGAGTTCAGTGAAGGAAAGGAGAAGGAAAATAACACTGATGGGGCACCTACTATGTGCCTGGCCCTGTGCTTTATTTCCACTGGCTCCCTTGGGGGTAGGTGTTATTACAGCTGCCCATTTTTCAGATGAAGAAATAGAAATTCAGAGATAGGAAATGGCAGAGCCCAGATATGAACTTCAACTGCCCCTCTCCAAGGCTTATGGCATTTTCTGTTATAGCATGGGGTATGTTAGTGTGGGGGGGTGTCTAGACACTGGAGACATTTGGAGCAAGTGTGGTGGGGAGACAGCCATTGGGCAAGAGTTTGGACATGATATCCTTCTGGGTTCCTTAAAATGTTAGGAATGTCTTACTGTTCTGACTGCAAGCTGTCCATCAGGCCTCCTTTGTCTGCTTATCAGTTTCAGCTCGGTGGCAGTGGGCATTTTCCCATCATTTACTTTCCTTTTATTGCTTCTTATTAGCTAAGGCTCCATCTTGTAGATATTGAGCCCATGGCATTTACTGTATTTCAACTGATAAGCTACTGGGTGGATGGTACACAGTCATCTAATGTACCCCTAAGAAATAAAAAGCACTGCTAAATGTTATTTTAAGATGCCATAAATTGTAACAAGTGTCAATTTTAGAGATGTTAAAATGTAAAAAATGGGACTCTTTGAATCTGTGAATTATTGCAAACTCAAACTCCCACAACCACATACTCAGTTATCTTCAAAACAGGAGCAATACGCCTGGCTCCCCCCTCTCCTTGTCATCAATACACAGTTTGTGGATGCCTGCTATAGGTAAGACTCTGGGTCAGATGGCTTGAAAGGAATATAAGATAATATGGAACCAGAACCACAAATCACAATCCTGGTGAGGTGGTTTTAAAATATGGCCAGATGGCCATTAAGGAGGGTACTTGTTGGGATGAGTACTGGGTATTGTATTTAAGCAAGGAATTATGGGAGTCTACTCCTCAAGTTAAGAGCACACTGTATACACTGTATGTTAGCTAACTTGACAATAAATTATATTAAAATAAATAAATAAAAGTGTTTCAGCCTTAAAAAATAACTAAAATGTGTCCAGAAATTATATGGCATTCCTCCCATAGCAAGGGAGGTCCATGTCCTCTTCCCTTGAATCTCTGCAGGCTTGTGACTGCTTCAGCCACAGAGTACAGCAGTAGTTAGGCTATGACTCCTTGACTTCCAAGGCAAATGTAAATGGTCATGCGGCCTCTTTTTACTAGAACACTTGCTCTTGGAACTCTGAACCTCCATGTAAGAAGCCAAGTACCCTGAGGGCACCATCCTAGAGAGGCCACGTGTAGCCATTCCAGGTGTCAGTCCCAGCTGACTCAGCCTCTAGCCATCCCTGCTGAAGGGCGCTACACATGGAAGCGAAGCACCCATTTTGGAAAGTAGGGCCTCTAGCTCCAGCTGCTCCAACTCCCAGAAAGATGGCAATAATCCCTTCTATAAGTTAAATGACCCTAGGCCATGCCAGTTCCAAACCCAAATGTCTGTAGACTTACATGGTAAACATTCATTTGTCATTCATGTCAGAGTCCAGTGTGGGTCTAGTGATCCTTCTGCAGCTTGCAGCTGTGACATCCAGGAGGAATGGCTTCTAAGACTGCTACAGATGGGGGAGACAGGTCTGGATTGCACAGGATGCTTGTAAAGGCCAGGCTTGGAATGGCTTAGAGCAGTGCTTCTTAAACCTTCTCAGGATGAAATTTTTAAATCAATCACAGACCAATATTTTATAAAAATGCAACAAAAATGAACTACTAGGAAAAAGAAATGCTGATTGGATATAGTGGTAACATCAAATTGCTATAAAAGTCCCTAATTACTTACTTTAAAATTTCTGTATTAGCTTCTTGCAAGCTGGTAGCAATCCACAAATAGGCACTGGTGTACAGACCAAACTTTGAGTACTGTGGGCTTATAGTAATTGGGCCCACATCCTATTGGTCAGAACTCAGTCACATGGCCTGATCCAATTGAGTGAGCCTGGAAAATATAGTGCCTACCTGCCATGAAGAGAAGGCAGTGTTGAATTCACAGCACTGCCTCTGCAACATGCTGTAAATCAGGGGTTTACTCCTTCTTGCTAGGGGGGCCCAGTTGTTTACAAGGATATTGTCTTATTTATGTTCTAAGATCTAGGTTCGAAAAACCCTAACTTTGCAGGGCAGGAAGGAAAGAAGATTGGGAAACTGCCCTGCACAGTGTATTCTCCCCAGGTTTACAGATCCTGACCTTGGGTAAAATTCCAGTTGAATAAAAATTTTGTTCAAGGGCACACAGGCTGCAGTGAAGTTCCTGTTACATTCCAGATCTCTGGTACATGTGTCAAGTGACTACTGTTACTGCTTCAGATTGTGGAGGAGGACCCTTCCTCATCTACCATGTGTCACCAAAGGGACTAGAGTTACCTCATTTTTGAAAAAGAGCCAGGTTATAGGTCTAATGTGACAATGCAGGAAAAAGTAATTCTAAATACATTTATAGGCTGCCAAAGCTCTGCAAAAATAGTCCATTTCAACACTCATAGAAAATGACTACTGAGAAACAGAGGCACTCAACTCTGCAGTTATATAACTTTGTACTGTTGTTTCTTTTAAAGTTTTTATTTATTTTGAGAGAGAGAGAGAAAGAGAGAGAGAGCGAGCAAAAGCAGGGGAGGGACAGAGAGAGAGAGAGAGAGAGAGAGAGAGGGAGAGAGAGAATCCCAAGCAGGCTTGCACCATCAGCACAGAGCCCGACATGGGGCCTGATCACACAACCCTGAGATCATGACCTGAGCCAAAATCAAGAGTCAGATGCTCAACCAAGTGAGCCACCCAGGCACCCCTGTAAGATTTTTTTAAATAAACTTGGCATTTTAGATACAAGATGCCAATGTAGTCAGAACAACTTTGCTGAGGCCTATGTGCCATGAAGGACAGCTGTGTTGGGCAGATAATGATGGAGCCCAGCCCAGACCCCCCTCAGATCCCACCTTCCCATTTGTTGTCTGCTCTTGGCTTCACCGAGCCTTTGCTTTCAACACCTTAATGCTCTTTTTGAGGCCTGCCCTTCAGCCTCTGGAGCAGGCCTCTCCAACTGGTAAGGAGAGCCAAAAGCCCTGGGAATTTGTTCCCCTGGGCAGCCCTGAAGCAATGACAGATAGGTACAGGAGTATGACAGCCCCACTCCTTTGCCTGGGTTAGGACAACTTTATGGCATAAGTTCTTACACTCCAGATCAAAAGGAAGATACCCTCTATGGGACCTGAGATCTCATCTTTGTTCCCCATTTTTTTCCTGGAAACATTTTATTTCTTTCTTTATTTACCTATACACAAATCCTCATATCAAGATTTGCTTCTGGAGGAATCCAACTGAAGACATGTGTCCTTTAGAACTAACACCCCCGCAGAGCAGTCACCTCGTTGACAAAATAGCCATGTCTGAAACAGCAAGATTTCCAACCTCAGCTGGATCCTCAACACTGCTGGGTGCTTCTTTCAGCTCTTCCCTGTTCTCTACCACTGGTTTCTTGTTCAAGACCTTTAGAAAGGTGAGGCAGGCTGTCAGGGGGCCTCCATTTTCCCCGATCCTCCTTCCCTATCCCACAGACCCTCTTACAGCCTTTTTGGGATCAGCTTGTTTCCTCCTCAGAAGAAAGAACATGTGTTCCTGCCTCTATGAGCAAGATTTCATCTCCTCCTCTGGGCTTTGCTCATCAGTGACCTCCTTTTGACCTTTATCATCCCAGTCACTCTGGCTTCTAAATAAATTTAAATGTTGTTAAGACTGTTATAAGATACAGTCCCCTCTCCCCAAATTATCTCCATATTGGAAATCTCCAAACCCAACTACAGTCCTTTTTCTCCATTCTTTTTTTTTTTAATATTTTTATTTATTTCTAGGAGAGAGAGAGACAGCATGAGCAGAGGAGGGTCAGAGAGAGAGGGAGATACAGACTCTGAAATAGGCTCCAGGCTCTGAGCTGGCAGTCAGCACAGAGCCCAATGCGGGGCTCGAACCCACGAACTGCGAGATCATGACCTAAGCGAAAGTTGGACACTTAACTGACTAAGCCACCCAGGCGCCCCTCTTTTTCTCCATTCTTAGTCAAAGGTCTAGAAGAGACAGGTCCACTCGCAGTCTCAACTCTTCATTGGTGCCACAATCTGCAGTGACCTGATTTTGGAACCAGCCCCCATGGTCTGTGGATATGCTTCCCTTTGAGGCACACATTGGCTTTCTAATTATTCATGGCCCATCTAAGAGCTTACTATGTGCCAGGCTCTATGCCCAGCACTTCATATGCATTTCATTACTTCACTCCCACCCCCAAAGCACCACATTCTCTTTTCTGTCCTCCCACATCCAATCAGTTAGCAGGACTACTTTTGATTGTATTAGTAAAATACATTTGAACCTCTCTTCTTGTCTTTCTCTTCACTGTCAATGGCTTTGTTCAGGTACCATAATCTCTAGCCTTTTAATGGTTCTTCCCTGCTCTTTCTATTAGAGTCCATGTTCCACAAGGCAGTGAGAGGGAGCTCATTAAAGCTGAAATTAGGCAACTCCACTGCTTAAAACCTTCTAAGAGTTCCTACTACATTTAGAAGAAAATCAGCATCTCTTGTCAAAATGGCCAATGAAGTCCCTGGTAGCTTCTGCCTCTCCTTCTCACCTTGTCTCATGCTGTTCTTCACTGTGTTGGGGCTGCATTGGTTTTGTTTGAGTCCTGAGAATGTCCTTTTCCTTCCGCGGGCCTTTGCACCTGCAGTTCCCACTGCCTGTAATGTTCTTTTCTTGCTCTATCAATTTTACTTCTTAGAGAGATACTGCTCCCGCCACAGCTCCTCCAGCTTATTCTCTTACTCAGCCTTTTGTTTGTCTTCATATCACTTAATAGGATATACAATTACCTTGTGATTTGTTTATTTAGCTTGGTCTGTACCCTCTTTTCTCCACTGTAAGTACTGAGGGAAGGAACATAGGCTTATTCACTCTTTTCTTACAGTAACAGTGGGGAAAGAACAGTGCTGGCATTTAGTAGAAGCTCAGGACATTGAGCTGAAACATATCCTTCTCTGTGAAGCCTTCAGCACCATGAGAGTTAGGGGCACCATACTGTGAATTCCTATAGCAGTTTGAATACAGCACCTTAATCCAATAACCACGTTGTTATTTATTGTCTCCTCCACCACACCATGGTGAACAGAACTATATCTTACCCATTTTTAAACCCCCAACATCTAGCACAGTGCCTGAATCATAGTAAGCACTTAATAAAATAAGTGATGGATGAATGTATGAATAAATGAATGACATCTTATTCTTCCAGCTGGGAATGACTGAGAGGTGGGTGCCAGCAATTTTCTCTGGGGACAGAGAAACAGGCACCATGTTTTTGGAGATGGAAGTCTGAATTTCACTTCTGAGGCTAGATAGCTCTTCTATATCTGCAAGGAAAATATTTTGGGGAAAAAAGCTGTTGAGCTATACAAAGGTGAAATGAAGTTCCCTTTTTGAAATAAGAAGTTTGCAGACAAGGAGATGCTAAACTGTTCTGCATAATTATGTAAAAGATTTTTTCATGTGGGTAGAGTTATAATTCTGCACATTACTTCTTTTCGGAAAAACTATTTTTCCTCTCTGTGGCTACTCATGGAAGTAAGCAACATTCCAAGGGAAGAGTCATAAACATGGCAGCTGTGTCACTGTGAAGGACCAGGGTTAAGGAGAGGAGTGGCTCAAGAAATCATAGAAGGAAGTCATCACATAGTATGCACCCCAAAGGATAAACCTTGTCACCTGCTCTCCTGGATTAAACACAAGAATTGAGGGGCAACTGGGTGGCTCAGTCAGTTAAGTGCCCAACTCTGCATTTAGGCTCAGGTCATGATCTCACAGTTTCTGAGTTCAAGCCCCATATCAGGCTCTTTGCTGACAGTGTGGAGCCTGCTTGGGATCCTCTGTCTCCCCCTCTCTCTGGCCCTCCCCTGCTCTCTCTATCTCTCTTTCACTCAAAATAATTAAGTAAACATTAAAAAAAGCCAAGTATTGATTTGTTCATAGTTATAGTGTCAAAAATTAAAATTTAACATAGAAGTATATGTTATGGGAAAATAAAGTGTTTTCATAGATCACAGCTACTTTCTTTTTCATATCTTCCCAGTTAATCATTTTTCATTTATCAATTGTTCTTCTTTCTGCCAGCATACAAAGTTTTTTGGGGGGTTACGTCTTTATACATAATGGTACAAATATTTATTAACTCATTAAAAAATTTTCATAATATGATTTATTTTACTCTTTGCCCAAACTGTAGGCAGACCTATAATAGAGTAGAACTGAGCAAAGAGGACCCCCAAAAGAAGCCTGTAATTTGGGGCACATGGTAAGAGCCTTCTCCATGAGGACATTCAGGGATGGGGCAATGGTATGAGCAGCTTGGCTCTTTCTGTTGGCTTGCATAGAGGAAAATGAAGAAACATCTGGAATTTTGAGGTTGAAGACCTAGACTATGGTTCTGACTCAGACACTTCTTAGTCATGTGACTTTATCTTTTTCAAGGTGTTTTGTTTTTTATAAAATGGAGACTTTCTCATTTCTCCTTTGCAACCATGAGATCTAATTCCAGCTAACAAAATGTAGGGAGAAGTCTGTTGGGGCTTCTGGGAGAATTTCTTCCTTGAGAAGAGGAAAGCTCTTTTTCCCACCATCCCTGCTGTTCCTTCTTGTTTGGATGTTAGTGGAAGATTCTGATTCTTGGAGCTATGGCAGCCATCTTGGGAGCATGAGGTAAGAAGCATGAGGACCAAAAGCTGACTTGTTGAGAGTGGCAGACTAAGGAACTAGAAATTGCCTGGGGTTTTTTGACTTCATAAAATTTCTGAACCAATCTGGAGCTACCTCCCTTCAGGTTTCTAGGCTTGTGAGATCACTAAATGACTCTACTGAGTGAATCACTGCTACTCAGGTATTCCATTACTTGCAGCCTTGTCTCTATGTCTGGATTTGAGACAATCCAAATCAGGACAAAGAGTTTCACTGGAGTTTCATATTATGGCAGGGGTGGAGGTGACCCTCAGAAATAACCAAAACCAAGAATTCAGATCTCCCTAGAGAGTGCCAAATCTATTTCTCCACTCTAGCTTTTAAAATGTCAGAGTTCTGGGGCTCCTGGGTGGCTCAGTTGGTTGAGCGTTCAACTTCTGCTCAGGTCATGATCTCACAGTTCATGGGTTCGAGCCCCATGTTAGACTTCATGCCGTCGGCTTCCTAGTCTGCTTCAGATACTATGTCTCCCTCTTTCTCTGCATCTCCCCTGCTTGCATTCTCTCAAAAATAAATAAGCATTTGAAATAACCTTAAAAATCCCCAGGGTTCTAACTGACCCCAGCCTGAGTCAATCACCCAACTTCTGGCCAGGAGCAAGGCCACCTAGCATAGAGGAGGCCATTGGGGTTCACACCTGTGGGTGAGGTTCTTTCCAGAGAGGTGTATAGCAGTGAGCTGAAGAGCCCTCCCAGGGGCAGTCTCTCAGAAGTACCAAGAAGCCAAATACTTGTCTTTGACCTCTTACCACAGCCCCTTGAAATTTCTACTACTGTTGTCACTTTGTCAGTTTAAGGAACCTATATAAGAGAAGAAGCCCCAGGCACACAGTAACATGTAACTGGATTGGTGAGTGACAATTATGAAGTGGATGGGTACAACATGAGTCCATTTCTTACTGGGAGGATACAAATGGAAGGAGAGGGAAAAGAAACAGTCTTTAAGTACGGGAAATTCTGTTGGGGACCTCTGGGAAACTCTAGATCTTGAACCATTCCACAAGAAGACAGGGAGGTGGGGGTATTTACCACCATCCCCATTGCTTGAGGTTTGTATCTAGGGTGTCTGCTCCCTGGCACTTATGGGTCATGCCTGCAGCACACCCAGGCACCCTGTCTTGAAGACAGAGAGAACCCTAATGCAGGGAGGCAGAGAGATTCAGGCTTTTGAGGTGTGAAGCTGACAGTGTACTGGGAACTGTCTATTGCTGCAGGGAAGCTCAGGTGGACACAGGTGATATTGAGAAAGGCATCAACAGTATCTGCCACGCCCCCTCTTGACTGAAACTAGTTCACTTTGGGTTTTTGTTTCTTATGACCAAAGGAATCCTGATAATGCCACTCACTTCAGTTCTTCCCACAGAAGCAGCCATGCCCATGTCGGGCCAGCCCTGTGTACGAGACACTGCTGCCAGGAGCATTTGCCTTGACATATACAACACCAGTGGCTACTGAGAGGTCACTGAAAGCAGAAGGATTGATGCGCTAACTGCAGGGCAAGGGGTCAAGAATGGCTCATTGTGTTATTTGTCCATGGAGTGATGCTACCTCCTGTTTGGTGAAGAGCTCTGGACACATGAGTAGCCAAACATCTGGAGAAATAGTAAGGCACTCAGTGTATTCTCTTCTCCAGTGATAAATAACTCACTTTTGGTGCCACATGATCTCAAAGCATGATGCTTAAACCAAACTTTAAAGATTCTTTTGAACAGCACATGAATGGAATGGGAAGGTGAGCTCCAAACTGAGATGCACTGCAATTATCTGCTGGCCTCCTAGCTACAGAAAGTTTGTTTTTTTTTTTACCAACCAGAAAACAAGCTAGTTGCTTCCATTAGGAATGCATTCAGCTGCAGGGAACAGAAATGTGACTTCAGGGGCTTTTATGAACAGGACCTTGCTCTCCTCACATAATGAGAGAACTGGGAGGATATGGTCGCTGGCAGTAGTTTACTGGCTGACCACACTGTCAGAGACTCATACCTGGAGTTACTTTCATGTAGTGGATGAATTATAAGTGTGCTCACTCTATTTGATCCTTCTACTGAAGGGAACTTCTGTGTAAAGTTCCAGAGACTGAAGAAGCAAAGTAAATCAACGGATTATTAAAAGTAGTGTTGGGGCACCTGGGTGGCTCAGTCAGTTGAGCTTCTGACTTTGGCTCAGGTCATGGTCTTGTGGTTCGTGGGTCCAAGCCCTGCATTGGGATCCCTGCTGTCAGACTGTCGGAGAGGAGTCTGCTTTGGATCCTCTGTCCCCCTCTCTCTCTGTCCCTCCTCTGCTTACTCTCTTTCTCTCCAAAAATAAATTAAAAAACATTTAAAAAAAATAATAAAAGTAGTGTTAAAAATGATGAGCACAAGAAAGAAATCCCAACTCCCCTTAACCCCCAAAACCAAACCGAAACAAAAATAATGAGCATGTGTCTTAGGATTTGGTAGTGTTCGGTTTAAAACGTGTTTTGCCTCCTTCCAGGTCCTGGCCCCTGCAAATACTTAAAACAGATATTTCCTCTTTGTTTTGTTTTGTGCTGTTGTCTCCTGTGCTCTGTGATCAAAATCATTGTCACCAGTAGAGGCTGTAGAGCAGAGAAGGCAAGTATTCAGCCTTGGAACCACATTTGAACCGGTATCTTATAGTTCAACATAATATTATAATTATCATTATTTGGTGGCCATTTATTGAGTGCTGATCATGAAAGAATTTTAAGAGCTCCTAGTGACCAAGCATGTCTGTGCCCCTGATAAGCTGGGCGCCATGCTGCTTCTCTAATTTTTATTGAACACCCCTCATCTTCTGGCCTCCAGGTAATAATGTTAAAGATAGAAACTTTTCCTACTTTTCAAACTTCACTGTGTCCCCTCAGAATGAGAAAGCACTGCCAGCATCTTCTGGAAGATTAGGAGAGCAGTAAGATTCCGTAGCCACCTTCCGGCTGACATTTGAGCCCTGCTTTCAGCACGGTCAGGACTTTCAGAGGCAGCCAGTATATGGCTTGTATCAAACTCTATATTTAGGAAGAACAACTGTGAGCTATGACAGGAATTCTCTTTAACACTTAGCCTTAAACCGAGTTTCCCTCCAGCCCCGAGCGGGGAGCAGCTCTCAGTACCGGGTGAGGCACCGAACACTTGAGCTATTTCAGCCACATGCAAAGCATCGGAATTGAGATCACAGCTCAGAGGACACCGGGCGTCCCTTCCACCTTCTGAGGAGCCTTGTATTCTTGCAGCTGGCTGCTTGGGACTTTCCTTAGGCAGTAAACAAATTCATAAAGCAGGTAAGCAGAAGGACCCAGCTCGGGCAGCTGGGATTTCTGAAGGAGATTTCCTTGATACCTAACTTGAAGTGACTACTTAGAACTTTGTAGGCTTGTGACTAGTGGATGTAGCTTCCTTGTAAATTCACTGTTCAGTGGTGGTATTGCTGATTCTGTTTTATAAGTTGTGTGTGTATGGAAGGGAGCTATTTGAAAGAATATTGAACTAAAAGTAGTTTTCATTGATGGTGACGTTACGAAAATTTCCACAGTCCAGATAGGATGACTGTGACCCTGAACATCATGTCATTTCATTCTTATGGCCAGAGTTACAGTCAGTCAGCTACAGAGTGATTTGGGCTGTAAGCCTAGAAATAATCAGGAGAATTTGCAGCAGCAGAAAGCTATAATGTTAGTGCTCTGACTTACCTAAATGCAAATGATTGCCGGAGTTGTTGCACAGTACAAGTTTAAAATGCTTTGCCCCTCTCCTTAAGCACTGGGCTTGGCCTCAATGATAAAGTTCTATCATTGTACGGATTGATTGACATTACAAATCCATCTTTTTGAAAGCACCACTTTGGTCACGGTGTTCCCCGTGCCCAGCAGGGTGGAAGTTAGCACCTGTCTGTTTCTGGGTGGACACCAGGTTCTGAGACACGGCAACGATGAGAGTGTCTCTTGCCTCTCGGCATATTTCAGGCAAAATGAATAAGGAGTTAGTCAGTTCAGACAGCTGAACATCTTTCTACACCCTTCTCAGGGATTATTTTTAGCTGTAGGACAGAAGATAATTCCCCATGAAAGTGAGCTTCAGCCATTTAATAGACCTTGAAAAAGAACGAACAAAGCCCTTTCTATCCAGATATTGATTTATTTTACACTGAATCCCTTCTTATTAAATTAGTGATATTAATGTTGGCAAATTTTTAGTAAGTGAAAAGGTCTTATTTAGAAGTCAGATATTAGGTGCTACCCAATCAAAACATCAGCAGAGGTATATTGTATATGACTCAGCATACAGACCATTAAAGTTCCTCACTGACCTGCACATCTTCCAGGAAAACCCCACTGTGCTAACGTGGCAAGCATTTCCATTATAGTATAGACTTTGTAAAAGTCAGTATATGTCTTGTCAAACTTTCCGTGTTCCCAAATTTTAGCCAGAACTAGGAGACACAGTAATAGAGTGCTTTAAAGAGTACCTCTTTGGATGAAAAGCTGTGGCCAGCTGTGAGTAGAGTTGTGCGTCTAAGGCATAGCTTTCTTTTTTGGTGGTGAGATGAGGCGTGCAGATAAAGAAGGAAGGTGCATTCTACACTGCATCCCTCATGGAGGTGAATGCAGGGCCAGGGAAACAGCTAGGGAACACTGTCTATTTTTATTCATCAGCGTGCCTTGCCCTGATTTCTCTGCAAATAATGAGGACAGCGGGAACGGCTGCAGGACTGATTTATACAAATGTTATATAGCCCATTTGCAAGGAATGAGAGCTGGGATCTGACCAACTTTCTAAAGATGTCTCTACTGTAGACTGACATATATGTTAAGAAGGAATTCATATGTAAATGAGATTATACAGAGGCTATATAGGAGAGGAGGCCAAAGTAGATCTTTTAGCTTGAGAGGTCCACAAAAAAACAAAGCAATCCAGTAGGTTAGTTAGAATGAGCAACACATTCATTGCCCATTTTTTGTTTACATGTTTCTATTGTAATAACAAAAGAAGTTTCCTACTTCTTGTTTCAAATTGATGTATAGTAACTTTTTAAAAGTTTCAAATGATATTGGTTTGACTGTAGTTGTACACACAGAGAGAAAACTATATGCAGAGATGTTTAAAGTCCTGTGAGAATTATTGCTTTGCATGACTTCTAATAGCTTTTGAGGAATAGAAACATTAAAAATTAAACTGCTCAGATTTTCCTTTTGAAATTGAACTATGTATCCTAGATCCAAAAATTAAAAAGCCTTCATTGATTCTTTGACACTGCGGGAAAGACAGAAATCTATATGAAACAGGTCACAGAGAAAAATGCACTCCTAATTGTTCAATTTCTTGTTGCTTTTTAATTTTTTAACCAAAACGAAAGTAATTCTAACTAAACTCTTCTGGATGGAGGTTATATATCTATGTATTATCAAGACATTCAAGTGAAACTAAAAAAAAAATCTCATTGTTTTCATGTATGTGACTCCAAAGACTTATATTTGGATGTATTAGAGGTTTAAAAATTATGTAATTTTTTGACTTCATATAATAGAGCCTAAGACTTTGAAGATCTAAAAGACAATGTTTTTCAGAGTTCTCAGCTCTTTTTTCTTTACAAGTGGTAAGAGGCGTCATTACATCAATTCTTTTTTTAAAAAAAATGTGTATTTATTTTAAGAGAGAGAATGCAAGTGAGCAGGAGTGGGGGGAGGGGCAGAGAAAGAGAGGAAGAGAGAGAATCCTAAGCTGGCTCCATACTGTCAGCACAAAGCCCAACTCGGGGCTCAATCTCATAAACCTTAAGATCAGGACCTGAGCTGAGATCAAGAGTTGAACACTCAACTGACTGAGCCACCCAGGTGCCTCCATCAATTCTCGCTCCATACTTTAAGCTGTAGATCAGTAAAGTACTGAAAAGTCACTAGCTGTGGACAGTGGCAATAAAACAATAAATATTTGCATCATGCTTTATTGTTGACAAGGTAGTTTGGGGAACATTATGTCATTTTGATTCTCACCACAGCCTGTGAATCAGGTAAAATTTGAGGAAGAGGAAAGGGGCCTCGAAATGTTAGGTGACATAGGCCAGGTTGCACAGAACTTGTAGCAAATGCTCACACTGCTGTCTGTGTTCATAAATTTATTCACAGGTTAGCACCTACATTTACACCAGTCAGTAGAGGAATGTCACTCAACCCATTTTATACTTGGGGTTTAAGTAGCGATATGTTTTTCATTCACTCAACATTCACCTTTTTCCATTGGGCCTGTCAGCATTTTATAGGCCTAGCTATGACAAAACTTATACGTGTGATAACAGGCCAGAGCCAGGCTGTTCTCTGTCCCCCTAGTGCCAGGAAAACCTTGGCCACTAGTCACTGTGCTTTAAGCCAGGTCTCCTGATTTGAAAGAAATCACGAATCCTTTGGGAAGAAAGCACTGTTGCATCTTAGGGAAATGACACAGTCATGTAAGTCCTATTTCCCTTCTGAGGCTATTTCGTTAAGAGAAGAGAAGAGAAGACACAGGCACCTGGGTGGCTCAGTCTGACTCTTGATTTCGGCTCAGGTCATGATCTCACAGTTCGTGGGACCGAAGCCTTCATTGGGCTCTGCCCTGTCAGTGTGGAGTCTGCTTGGGATCTTTTCTCTGCATCTCTTTCTGAACCTCCTCTGCTCGTGCTCTGTCTCTTTCTGTCTCTCTCAAAATAAGTGAATAAACATGAAAAAAAAACAAAAAAGAAGAGAAGACAGGTGAGGCTTGCAGCTGCCTGTGTTGACAGAGTCTGGGATCTGCACACCGAGAGGGGAGAGGTGGCCCCATCCTCACAGCACCTCCCAGGGCCGTGCACGGTAAGCACAATGTGCACAATTGAGTGGAGGGTGTCGCAGGAGTGAGAACATAGTTCAGGCCATTTTTCTTTGGGTGTTCATCGAGAGGAGGAGCTCCCAGTGGGCTGACACACAGCCCTGGCCACAACTCATTCAGATCAGAAGTTCAGTTTCAGACGGAGAGCTTCTGAGGCCCTAAACAAAGGTGTTTTATTCCCACAACCTCTTTGCTTTGCTGCTCTTGGCAGTGGGGGCAGAAGGGCAGGGAAGGAGATGATAGCGCCTTTCAAGTTTCTGATTGCCTATCATTAGATCAGGGCCAAGGCGTCTCAGCATTTCTCCTCCTGAATGATTTATCTGGGCGCTCTAGTGTTCCCTCTCCCCAAGGCATTAGGAAGGAGAGTCTCTAAGTAACTTCGGAAACTGAGATGGAAAGAATATATGGCCAGTGAAAGGGGTGACTGCCCAGTTGAATTATGAGTTAAGTTCTAATTTATCAGGACTGAGAATCTGAATGCCGCCACCTTTAACAATTTCTCACTTGTTTTTTTAGGGATAAGACCCCGTGAATATGTCAAAACAGCCGGTTTCCAATGTCAGAGCCATCCAGGTAAGTAGGCATATTTGTGTTTTAACATCAGCTCTGTGACGCCTAGCCTGTTTGCTTAATAACTCAGACCTTTTGTGATTGTTCACCCCTAACTTGGTAATTAACTTCAAGAAAAGTATGACTCATAGGGCACCAATAAGACAGGATATAAGGCTGGTAAGGTAGACTGAAGAGGGAGAAGCTATTTTTGTTCTGAATTGTTCTATTTTGTGCTGAATTGTAAGACAATCAAAGTTATGACTAAGAATCAAATGATTGTCTACAAAAATGTAGTGTTTATTTTTTTGATGTTTTTCAATCTATATGTTTTTGATATGCTCATGATAGCAATTAACAAAATTCAATTTCCATTTTTATATCCAATTAAATTTGCTGACCCATCTGTTTAGAATACATCCTTTCCTGTCAAGTGTTCTTCCCAAGGCATGGGTATTTATCTTGTAAAGTCTGTATGCTATTATGTCTCTTCCTGTCTTCTCAGCAAACAAATTCTTTGGTTGTTTCCACTGACTTAAGAGTCACCCCAAAGAGGGGAGGGGGAAACAGGCATTTTGGAACACAAACACAATAACGAAGGTAACTTTCAATATTTGTTTTTACTCAATACTTAATTTGGTATACTCTTGAGGTTTCTGTGTTTAACTCTCAAATGGCTCCCACACTGTGATGCTGGGCACAGTGCTTTAGTATAAATTTCCATCTTTCTCTTCCATCAACAAAGAGTCATCTGTGCTTTCTTTAAAGGAGCCTTTAAACTTTTTTTTTTTCCTGGACTTTTTCTGAATCCCACAGGACATGGGGCACAGTTTCTGAATATTTGGGATCTGATGCACTGTCACTGTCGCAGCATAAACATAAGTGATTGACCATATTGTAGAGGGGTGTACGTGTGGCCAGGTTGTGGGGTTAGAAATCCTAGCACACACTGGTGGTAAAGGTGGGTGGAGGGGCTGATCTTTACCTGTCATGATTAATGCACGGTCTTAAATGGATGGGCTTCTTAAGTGGCAAGATGTATTACAACCTCTGGAAACCAGTCATAGAACAGAATACCAAGGAAGAGCCTATTTGCAAGGATCCAACTCCACATTGCCATGTTTGGCCCTGTTGTGTCCACCTAGTGAGTCTCTGGCATACCTTGAATTTATTTTGCCTCCCAGACCTGTGGGCATCCTTGAACCTTTGAATCTTCTTTTTAGGAGTTTGAATCCTTAATCCATACTGGGGTGGAGTCATGGGAAAACTACTTCATCTCCGCCTTTGTTTCCACATCTGTAAAATGGTGATAATAACAATACTCATGTCCTAGAGCTACACTTACAAGTTGCTTAAAACAGCATAGTAAACCCTCATTAAGTGTCAATTGTTATCATAATAATTATATTCAGGAATGCTCTATGTTAATGGGATGAGAAATAATACGGTTTAATCATTGCATTTAGAGATCCTAAATTGAGTTTGTTTTTGTGTATGGTATGAGAAAATGATCTAGTTTCATTCTTCTGCACGTTGCTGTCCACTTCTCCCAGCACCATCTGTTAAAGAGGCTTTTTTCCAGTGGATACTCTTTCCTGCTTTGTCAAAGATTAGTTGGCCATACAATTGTGGGTCCAATTCTGAGTTCTCAATTCTATTCCATTGGTCGATGTGTCTGTTTTTGTGCCAATAGCATACTGTCTTGATGATGACAACTTTGTAGTAGAGGCTAAAGTCTGGGATGGTGATGCCTCCTGTTCTGGTTTTCTTCCTCAAAAGATCCTAAAGTACTAACATAAAACTTCCTTTTTATTTTGCAGGATACAAAAACATAGTCTTCTCTCAGGCTGTCTTTGCTTCTCTTCCTTTTAAAGCTGAAAGTGTGTTGATTTTTCTTCCTTAGTGCTTTCTGGATTCCCTCAAATCTACACTGAACACTCACCAGTATTTTATCTACTAATTTTGACCTTGATATATTTTTAGGTCTGTAATATTTAAAAAGCTGCTATTGACTATTCTCAGTAGCTGTTATTTTACTGCATTTAACAAATTCCATCTACTCTACCAACAAAGGCAATAGAGTGGTTTCTTATGGATGTGGTATTGCCTCTTTCAATATACTTTGTGCCACTCAAAAGGCCTAATTTAATGCACCTTCAAATGAAATATTATTTCTTGTGGCTAAATAGGATTTGCACTATCTGATACTTTTCTATAATTTCTGCATTAACCTAAAGTAGGGTCTATTAAATAAAATACGAAAATGGTTACACTATATAAAATGGTTTATAGTAGTAATATTATCTAGGGCACAGTCCTGTCTGGAACAAATAGAAACCCCAAATGATGAGGGAATGCTCTCATTGTTTAAATACCACTTAAAGATCTTAAATGTTCTCTTCAACATATTTTAGTTGCTTCTCCTTTTTGAAGTTTTTTTAAATTTTAAATTAAAAAAATAACGCTTATTTATCGTTTTTGAGAAACAGAAAGAGACAGAGCATGAGCAGGGAGGGGGAGAGAGAGAGGGAGACACAGAATCCGAAGCAGGCTTCAGGCTCTTAGCTGTCAGCACAGAGCCTGACACGGGGCTCGAACTCACAAACATTGACATCGTGACCTGAGCCGAAGTCAGACACTTAACTGACTGAACCACCCAGACACCCCTTTAAGTTTTTTATTTTGGAGGGAGAGACAGTGTGAGTGGGGGAGAGGGGCAGAGAGAGAGAGAGAGAGAGAGAGAGAGAAAGAGAAAGAGAGAGAGACAGAGAGAATCTTAAGCATGCTGAGCATGGAACCCAATGTGGGGCTTGATCCCACAACCCTGGGATCATGACCTGAACTGAAATCAAGATTCAGACACTCAACTGACTGAGCCACCCAGGTGCCCTGCTTCTCTTTTTTATTAGGATCTTATTTCCAATTCAACTGTTATTTCCTGTGTATGCACTTTGTGACAGGCACTGTGCAAAGTGCAGGCCATGCAGAGATGAATTGATACCCAATCCCTCTCTTTGAGGGACTCATAATCTCCAGGCCTTACTAGCTGTGTGACTTTGGGCAAGTTGTTCATCTTCTTTGTGACTTGGTTTCCTTATCTATCAAGTGTGGAATTAATAGCAGTACTGGTCTCATAGGGTTGCTCAGAGAGTTAAGTGAATTAATACATGTAAATACTCAGGCCAGTGTCTGGCTTGTTATAATTGCTTAATAAATATTAGCCATTATCATCAATCATCAGTCATCATCATCATCAATCATATCACCACCATCATCTAGGTTCAACAGTTCCCAAAGTGTGTCTCTTGGAATACTAGTTTTATGGGATGTTATTTGTTAACCAAAGGATTCCATGATAAAGTGTTTGCAAAACACTACATTAAGCAAAGCTGAACAGGATCTTTACTGCAGAATTTCTCAGAGTCCATAACTTGGTAATGGTTTTGTGTATTTACAAGAAAGTGGTGATGTATGCAAAGTTTTCTACATATTGGACTTTTAGTTTCTTATTATCTTTAAAAAAATTTTGTTTATTTATTTATTTAGAGAAAGAGCATGAGTGGGAGAGAGGCAGAGAGAGAGGGAGAGAAAGAATCCCAAGCTGACAGCATGGAGCCCAATGAGGGGCTCAGTCCCATGAACCAAGAGATCATGACCCGAGATGAAATCAAGAGTTGGTCATTTAACCAACTGAGCCACCCAGGCACCCCTAAATACACTGGATCTTTTAAATAAGTATTTTGCAGGATAGTATTTTGCAGCACAAACTTCTAAAAAATAATGTCTTAGATCTCTATTTTGTCTGGATTGAGCAGACTTAAGCCACTGTCAACTATACTTACAATAGGTGGGCATTTAGACAGTTGAACTATTGCACCTATGTGCATCAGACATGTTAAAGATTGTTATAATAAATAAAATAATGAATAGCAAGGGCCTGGTTGATAGCACACAATTCCTTGAGAGAGGTCTCTCTTTTTTATAAAACATTTTTCATGTTTATTTGGGGGGAGAGAGGCAGAGAGGGAGACAGAGAATCTGAAGCAGGCTCTGCACTGTCAGCACAAAGCCCAATGTGGGACTTGAACCCACAAACCATGAGATCAGGATCTGAGCCAAAGTTGGATGCTCAACCGACAGAACCACCCAGGTGCCCCAAGAGAAGTCTCTTTTAACTATCCAAGTAGTGCATGGAATGGCCTTGGTTTCTTTTCAATTAGTTCCATCTCCCCCCTTGCCCCAGATTAATAGGGAGGCCAGAACCAGGCCCAACCTCAGAGGACATGGCAGTTGTCTTTCATATCCACATTGAAAAGGTGGCTTTGAATTATAAGGGGATTCTAACTAAGTCTAGATTTCTTTTCAGTTGTATTAATGAAATCACATTTATCCAGGGACATAAACATATCCTGAAGGAGTCAGCTGATCCTTCCCTTACCTGGACAAGGCCTCTGTCTCTGAAGCAGCTATAAGGCTGTATCCTAGATGTTGGCAAATATTTTATATAAAGGGCAAGGTAGTAAATACTTCAGGATTTGCACATCATTGGGTCTCTGTTCTGACTACCCAACTCTGCCATCATAGCACAAGAGCAGATATAGGCATTACATAAATGAATGAGTGTGGCTGTGTGCCAATGCAACTTTATAAAAACAGGTGGCAGGTTGGATTTGGTCCATGGGCCATAGTTTGCTGACCTTGGTTCTGTACTATCCAGGCTGCTCATTAAACCCTATTGTTGATGGGGATGGAGTTGCAATCAAGATAACATTAGCACACTCAGCATAGTGGGTCTGATCCCTTCAGATGAAAGAATTTGACATGACAGGTGGGGAAAGCTAGGGCTTCTGTGAAATCCAGTCCTATCAGTGATCTGTTCAGCAAGGCTCTCTAATGAGACCAAGTGACCCTGGCCACTGGCAGCACCTGCCTGTCCTTCCTCTTCCTCCTGAACACACTCCCTTTGTAAATCACCATGGGCCTCCCTAGAGCCTCAGCTTACCCAGAACCAATGTTCTCTGGGTCATCACTGGCTTTTCTCTCCATCATTGATCTAAGTGAGCTGAGTATTACTTATTCTCTCTCATGAAAGCTGAGAGCTTCATGGTTGAATGGAAGAGAATTCTGTGCCCTAGTCTTAGCTCTGTTCTGTGACTTTACCCCCGCTGGTCCTCATGATCTGCAAAAGGAAGGTGTTGCTAATTTATTAAATGGGCTCCAAGCCTCTGTGCAGCTCCTAATAGTCTATGAATTTCCTGAGAATAACTTCTAAGGTTTATTATTAGGATGATAATAATGGTCATGGTTTATTAAGGGTTTACTATGTACTTGGCACAGTACAGTGAGATCCCCATGGATTGTGATGGAATGTTTAGAGAAGTGAAAGAACTCATGTAGGATCACACAGCTTGTAAGTAGGAGAGTCAGGATCTGAACTCAAGTCATGTGATCCTCAAGCCCATGTGTGGAAGCACTCTGCAACATGCTCTAGTCTCATTGCTTACCACCCCCACCGTGGCACAGAGAGTGAGAATGGAGGAGTGGATGGGACCATCTAAAGGGTAATCATAAGTACCAAGGCTACCTCAGGGGACAGTTGCCATTTTACGGATGCCGGGTCCTGCCTTTTAAAGAGCTCAAGTGACATTCAGAAAGAATGTCAGCATTTTAGGGAAGAAACTAATAGCCTACCCTGATTAAAGTCATCTGAAACATAAGTTGGCTAGGAGTGAAAAGTACAAAGTAAAGTGACTCGGTGACACACATGGTCTCAAAGTACACACAGCCATGGCCACTGCATTACTACCTCTCTGCTTAATTGACTTAACCAAGGTTCTTGTGGAATGAAACCCAAGTCTTTTATTATATGTTTTAAAGGAATGATTATATGAATGCTGCATCGTTAGTGAGTTGTGTGGCTTCTTACGGGAACTTGTCTGTTGCTACCCAACCCACGTGTAGAACAGAATATCATGATGCCTTGAGCTTCAATATTTCTTTACCTTCACCACCCATTATTATTATTCTTCCACTCCTCATTGCCCAGGTCATAAAGTCTCTATGGAAGAATAAAACAGCCCAACCAGAGTCTTTACAGATAGTTGTCAGGGACTCTGTTTCCTGACTATGATTTCTAGTTTAAAAAGGATCACGGGTACATGACAAGTCCTTGGCACAAGGGAATAAACTATCACCACCCATGTTTTGTCCATTAACCAAATACATTGGTTAAAGCTAAAAATAATATAATGATACATATGTTCCTTTAATATTTTATTTAAATTTAAAAGTAAAAATGAACCTTCATTTGTCACTTGTTTTAATGTACAGTCAAGGCCTTTTCTTTGATCATCTACTATTTATTATGTAAACCACTATAATACACTGTTTATCATTTCTACCAGGGCTCCATGTTGATAACATGAAGCAAGTAGTCCTATGTTGGCCAAAAGATGTCATATTCTGAGGCTGACATTTACAAGTACTTGAGACATATGGCCTGTCCTCAACCAATTATACACACTATCTTAATAGCTTTACAGTACATTCTTGATATCTGCTTTTCCCTGGATGACAAGACTACAGTTGAGTCATTCAGGAAATTATTGGAGAGAACAAAGTATTGAGAACAAAGAGAGAGAAGAAAGCTTTTCAGTATGAAACATCATGGGTGATAGACAGTGGCTGAATGGGAGTTTCTCAAGATTGTGTTGAGTGGTAAGTTTTGTATGTTCTGAATCCTTTCCAGATTTAAAGAATCCCTAAAGACAAAGAAGTTATATTGTAGTGATACAGAATATTTATTTTAAAATAGGTTGGACTGTATTTTAGTTGGTACATGTGTGTATTTCTCTTAATTTAGGCTAATATATCAAGTAAGAATCTTATCCTCTAATCAGGTATTGAGGAACTTCTTTCTGAAAGTCTTCTATGAAGATGCTAGAAATCTCAAAATGTCATATCCTGCTCCATTCAGAGAGGCCCACGGCACTAAAAATAGGAAAGTGCAGAAGGAAATACTACAAAATGCAGCCCTCTGGGGTTTCCTCTGCCTGTGGCCTGGGAGGATGGCATGGTGGTGGGGTGGCTATAGATTCTGGCAGGAGTGGATAGAGACCTTTGAAAACTAAAGATAGAATCAATGGTGGTCATCTGAAACAAATATGCAATGAGAGGAAATTCCAAAAGCCTCAGCACTAAAAGGAGAAACAGTGGGGACCAAAACAGAGAGGGGGAGATAAGAGAACAATGGCTATGGAAAGCAAAGTGGATAGGGATTGTTAGTACCCAGTGGCAGGCAGCTATCAGAATCCAACCCACAGCGGAAAGAAGATGTCACTCCATTGTATGCCACATATGAGTGGCTGTGGAGGGACTACTGTTTCCAGAATCCTCAGGCTCAAAGCCTGGAGCCAAGCAGGAGAACAATACAAATAATTAAGGGAGTGGTGGAATTAACTTACAGGGAATTCTTTCTACTTTTCTTCACCTAGTGAGATCAAGTGTAGTATTTATTTCACATCAGATAGGTCTATTATCAGGGAACTGTATCCTGTTCTGGCAAGAGATGATCTAGTAGATTTTTTCCATTCCCAACTTCAAGGATGTAACAAATTATGTATAGGCTGGGAAAGCAATGCTCTAGGGTTGCTGTATCTGGGGCATATTTAAAAATGTCTAGGATGAATAAAGTCAAGGAGGGAAAAGAAATGCAAGAGAATGTATTACAAAAGGAAAAAACAAAAGCCTGCTTCCTTTGCATTTATACAGAATCTATATAGAGAATGAAGTCCAACCCTTATAGAATAAACCAACATAAGGTCTAATAAAATCAATAATATGGAGTCAACTCAACATACAGAAAGTCTAACATCAATGGCCTGGACTGACTCCATTTGCTTTCACAAAAATGTAGCTCATATTAGAAATTCATTTTGAATAACAAATACCATACCCAATTTCCAGATGGAAAAATTAAACAGTGAGAACGTATTATTTGTGTTAAAACAGAATAAGTCAGTGAAAAGCAAGAATATGACACAATTCTCTGGCTGATGAAATGAAAAAGAGAGCTAAGGTCTACATATTTCTATCGAATTCAAGTTACAAGAAATATTTCTTATGGCTATAATTTAGTGTGTAATTTGTCACTCAAATATCACCACCCTACAATTACATTAATGAAACATCTCTAATCATTTACAAAGCACTTTTCTGACACTCCCTTCAGGTGTACGTTCATAACTGGATATTTGATGCGTTCTTGGGCTGCTTTGGATGCTGTCAATATCTGCTGTCAAAAAACCCATTTACATTCCTGGTTTTTTGACTGATGCCTTAAAGATGAAAAAGCATCAAGTCAGCGAGTTAATGGCTCATTTTTCAATGTGGCCTTTCTTTGACACCTATTTTGGAATTATCCATTTTGCACGCCCCTTTCCCATGGCCATTTTCAAAGTGGAAGCCTGCAATTTTTGTGCCAGTTTAGAGAATTTTAGAGTGGTTAGAGATCACTCTGGCCAAGTAAAAAGAGCTCTTTAGATAGGGCTTGATAGAGTGAAACAGTCTGTCCCTAAGGTGAGGTGGCTCTGATTTGTAATCCTGGCTTTTCCTCGGACTGTTTGTGTGACTTTGAGCAATTCCTCTAACTTCTTTGAGGATCAGTTTCTTCATCAGTGAAACAAAGGTGATAGTCTGAACCTCAGAAGTTTGTTGCTCAGGGTCACACAAACAGTCCGAGGAAAAGTCAGGATTGCAAATCAGAGCCGCCTCACCTTAGGGACAGACCAGGGCTTGCAGGTGGCTAAAATAGTGTGTGGTGAATGGCTTGGGGAGGGGTTACTGTCCCCAACCTCACACCAAGTTAAGATGAATGCCAGTCTCACCCTCAATTTTGTCACAGGTATGGGCATTTGTTAAACATAAATTTGTTAGCAAGCAGGCAAGAAACCGTTTAGGCAGACTGTCTGTGAGCTCCACGAAGACTCAGCTCTTGTCGCTTTACGTGCTCCAGGTGACTGTCACCTCACATCAAAGGCTCACGTGAGGCACATGGGGATTCTGGTGCCTCTAGTTGGCAGCAGCCAGCTGGAAATCCTCATTATCAATGGCTGGAGACAGGCCCATTTAGGGATCACTCCTTGAGCTCTGTTTCTGCAGATGCAATCTACAGGCTATCAGATTCTTACACTCTGTTCAGCAGGTCGGGGATTGTCTCTAAAATATTTTAATCAATCTACATACCCTAACCTCTTCTAATTTTGTCAGTAAGAGCCATTTCTTTTTTTTTTTTTCTTTTTAAATGTTTTATTTATTTCTAGGAGAGAGAGAGAGACAGCGTGAGCAGGGGAGGGTCAGAGAGAGAGGGAGTCACAGACTGAAACGGGCTCCAGGCTCTGAGCTGGCAGTCAGCACAGAGCCCGACGCGGGGCTCGAACCCACGAACTGCGAGATCATGACCTAAGCGAAAGTTGGACACTTAACCGACTAAGCCACCCAGGCGCCCCAGTAAGAGCCATTTCTAAAGCTCATGCCGTTATTCCGCTTATTTCTGACATTTTTTCAAACATCAAAACCTCAGGTGTTGGTTGGACATATGACTAACAGAAGGACGTGGGGTAGCAATTGTGGGAACATGGTCTTAGTGATATTTTACCATCCAACCACCACCCTACGAGGATGAACTCTCACGTAGAGCAACAGAATTCTCTAGAGCTTCAGTTTAAACGAACCTGAACATATAAAATATGACATGGTCTTATGCTAGTTTAAAGTAAATGACAGATGACTTAACAATGAGAAGAACAAACATTTGAAATACATGTCAATGCTCATCCACTTAGGGATGATCTCTATCAAGGGTTGTCAGATATGGTCCCCCACATTTGAAAGAACCTGTCATGGCCCAGCGCTTAGGGGAGGCAGATGGGTTCTGGGCTCCCTGCTACCTTAGCCAGAGCAGCTCTACCTCCACCTAGTTTGCATTTTAGATGTTCTCACAGTACTTTACTTGAAGGAAGGGTTCCATAGCTAAAAGGTTTGAAAACCACTGACGAAGCTTAAAGTTCATACTACAAATGGGAAAAATGAGGCCCAGAACAGTTGTCACTTTTTCAAGTACAGAGAATCTGTAACAACTCCTAGCAGTGGGCTTTTTTCACTAGCATAAGCCACCTGTTTACCATGGAGAGGCTACATGCATTGCTAAAATTAAACTCTGAGCAGGAAAAGGTGATTTCCAATAGCATGTGCTTTACCGAATACATTATCCTGGAAGACCTTTATGTGTTCCTTTACCGTAAACTACAACCTACTATAGAGCATACACACTTCATTAAATAGGTTAGTTCAGCAATCAGGTCTTTCAGAAACCGTATGTTAACTTCAACTCACCATTAGGAAGACACCCTCTGTAGATACTCAATAAATGGGTTAGGGTAGTGATGATATAATTAAACTTTTAACTGGTTAACCTTTTCCCCAAAAGTCCCTATACTGACTTTTCCCTTTTTAAAATCAAACTGCAGAAATGGAGATAGTTATTGGCTCAATATGAATAAACTTCTGCAGGTCTTACATTGTTTTGATCTTATTTCAGGACCCTAATGATATTTCATTCAATCTAAGACACTGTCAACTGTAAAATACTATTAATTCATGTTCTGCTAAAAAAGGAAACAAACATGCCAATTAAATATTTAAGAAACCATTGGTGGTAAGATACATTTTGATTATGGAGATATTAAAAGAGGTGCATCTTGGAATTCACGAAGTATGCTACCATATTTGCCACAGTATAAGACATATTTCCCCCTTATTATATGTCGCACCTCCTCCCACTCTAGGACACTGGTATTTCCAATAAACAGAATAGCATAGAAAGTTCAGCCTTAGGCTTTCCAAAATGACTTCCTCTAAGATTGTGCTGCACTTATATTTTGGCATATATAGTATACACTGATCAAAAATACTTCTTGGCTTGGTGGCCCTAGCAATGGTGATTTACCTCCTTGATACCCACCACAAACCTTTGGATCTGTTTCCTTTCTGTGGGATCAGTATTGTATATTCTAGTACAAAAGGAAGTTTTAAAGACCCTAGAGGGAAAATGTCACTTCCTTCTCTTGGGAGAACACAGATCTACCATGTTTTCTGAACATGGATACTGGATATTTCCTGTGTCTTGAGTTAAACATTTCCCTAGAAACAGAGTTTCTATCAGGCATTTCCAAAAGGACCTTACCACACTTCCTAGTAATTTTGTTGGGTGTGGTACCCAAATTGTCCAAACTGTATCACACATAGTCAAATATTGTGTTCCCTTTGCTCAGGCATCGTTTTTATGCATAATATCAAAGTGCAGTTTCAACTTTTCAAGTCCATATATCCAATTACTCATAAGGCAACATTTTATCATAAGTGGAAAAAGTTAGGTTCTACCTTAAAAAAGAAGTTTTAATGCTTGTTTTATGTGAGTGATGCTTCTGGTTGGTCTGCATTAAACATTCTTGCCTTTTGATATCAGATTAAATATGGATAAAATACAAATTTACAAATTATTTTCCCCAGATTCAAATTGCTCTGTCAGTATATATTCCTCACATAATTTAACATTTGGCCCGTTTCATGTTTACTAGATGTTTTATGTTTACTGGGGATGGAGATTAGCATGTTATCTTAATGAAGGACAAGAATCTATGAAGTATGATACCAATGAACTTGGCTTTCCACACTCATCTTATGCACTGACCAACACAGTGCTGTGCTGGGGAGAAGGTGGAGGAGAGTAAATTACAGAGACCACAGGAGGTGCTGGAACAGTCATAGGACATTACAGAAAGGAGGAAGGGGTTTAGGAGGTGTGAGCATGCCCCTCGTATGGTAAATCTGAAGGAACCTGAAGGAGGGACTAAGGTGTCGGATGGCTTCTGTGGATGCTGTTTCCTCCTTTCTTATCATTATGTGTTCCTTCCTCATCTGAGGAAGAGGAAAATATCAAGTGCCACAGAAGGGCAACAGCCAGAACAAACTGTCTTGAAATTCTTCTATCCAATGGGGAATCGTGAAATCACTGCACAGACCTAAAGAGGAGTACCAGAAATCTGTAATAAATGGAAGTCAAATTTCCATTTGAATATTTTTGTACTGTCATTATGGCAATTTTCTTGAGGTAAAAAGCTTTAAAGATGTACTTTTCAGATGTGTTTTTCATCACAGTGATTACAGTCTCTGAGTGTCATTCCAAGTTCCTACTATTTTTGAGCTAAATCTTCCCTGCTCTTTTCTTTTAGGCAAATATCAACATCCCCATGGGAGCCTTTCGGCCAGGAGCTGGGCAACCCCCCAGAAGAAAAGAGTGTACTCCGGAAATGGAGGAGGTGAGGAAAGCTTAGTGGCAGAGCTCAGCCCTGTCTTTCTCCTGCAGACTCCTGACTAGAGTGGGGCAAAGGCAAGGTGATGGTCAGCTCTCCAGGACAAGGGAGGCATGAATGGATTTGGGTCAGGGAGTCATTACAAAGTATATGCATTTCTTTGACTTTCTTGCTTACTTAGCCATGAAACACACTGCTCCTTACTTCTCTTCAGCCCTTTAATGGCCTGGCACAGTTACTTGAAGATGCTGAGTTTAACATCTAGTTTGTTGAGTGTGTGTGTGTGGGGGGGAGCATAGCCTCTCACATGCTCTTGGTCTGGCAAGAGTCACTAGCTTGGTAAGGTTTCACCTGGAGCTTATTTTGAACCAAGCAGGATGTATTTAGTATAGCTTCTGATGAGTGACAAACCCCAGTGGGAGCGTAGGTAATAAGCACATTAAATTACTTGTGGATTCAAACAAAAAGCCCCAATTTCTGGGTATTTCTTTTGAAAAGAGGACTTTGCAAGGGAGTCTATCAATTTCTGTCTTTTTTTTCCTCCCTCTAATTCTTTACCTTTCCTCTAAATTCAGATGCCCACTTGGCTGAAATGAATGCTAAAATTCACAGTAAGTGCATTAAATAGAGAAGGGTGCCCTCCCCAAGGTCTATATTTCTTCCCCAGCTGTGACTTTTCTGATGAAACTTGGACAGTCTAGTTCTGAAAAAAAAAATGCAGGTTTTGGGGCTTGTCATTAGCACAAGACAAGGAAAGTCGAATTCAACGAAGCCACAGGGCGTAACCAACTGTATTTTATCTTTTTAAAAAGACTTTTTTTTTTTTTTAACTTTTGTAGGTGACCTTTTTGGTATTTGCCCCCAAAGAACACCTATCACCATTTCAAAGTTTCCTAAAAAAACTTTAGTTGTCCCTCATCTAACCTTTTTCCCCCCATAAATAATTCCTGGTATGGTCCCAAGTTAGTAGTTCCAGCCTCCTATCAATAGAAAGATAAGTTTTCAAAGAAGGAGATGGAAGTATTTGAGTAATATCACCAAGTTCTGGAATTTCAGTCACTAGGTCACTTTGATGAATAAAAATTTTGGACATCCAAGTTGAAAAGGCCCAGCACTACCCTGTTCTTATGGTACATAATCTCAAACTCTGATGCTACTGACTGGGCTATCCAGTTAACTCATAATCATTGGCTCTCCCTCTGGGACTTTGGTTAAGTATTTCTGAGCCTATGTCTGCCAAATATGACCCACTCTTCCTCAGAGGGTTGCTGAGAGGAGTCAGTGATATAACGGACACAGCACAGCCTACCAACCATTCAATAAATGATTGTTCATCAATTGATCTAATTATCCAATTTTCATGAACAACTCTTTGGCCTATTATTTTGCATATTGTAATAAAAAGGCATGGAGAGGTTGAAGAGAGGGCAGCGGAACTCTTTCCACACCTGCATTTAGGTTTTCTTCCTGTGTTTCCTTAAGCCATGTCTGTCACTACCATGGCATTCAGTCAGAAGGTGGCTTGACCTTTTTTCTCACTAAACCAATGGCTGTAACAATGGTTTTGGAGGTTTGCATCTCATCTTCCCTTGTGGTATACAGATGACCTTCAGTTCTCTGTACAACTGGTACTTTCCTCCTCACAAGTGTCCCAGTTAGGGGGTTGGAAGAACATTTTGCTCTCACTCTTGTCTCCAGTCTGATGGTTCCAGCACATTCTAAAATAGACAAGAACTGATACAGCCTGTTTGTGAACACTTACTTTATGACCAGCCACATGTACAAATGGCTAATCAATATTCTTTACAGGATGGAGGGAGGTATCCACAGAGATCCAGAGACCCCAGGAGTGTCTCTGAAATTGAGCTTATACCTTTCTCATGGGGCTCATGGGCTAGGAGGGTGGAGCTGAGGATGGTATTCCATTATTATATGAGCAGAAATGAGCTCTCAGGGGTCTTAGGTAGGGGGAGGATCTAATGACTCAAGGCCTGGGCTGGACCTTGAAGTTTCTCATAGAAACAACATTGCAAGGGGAGCAGTTAGGCAGCTTGGCTTGGCTACAAGTTGAGTTAAGTAGGATTTTGTGGGTTTGCCACCTTTTGTCACATAGGTTGAAGGTGAAAATGGAATCTGAATTAAAAATAACCTATACAGGGGCACCTGGGTGGCTCAATCAGTTGAGTGTCCCGCTCAGGTCATGATCTCATGATTTGTGGGATGGAGTCCTGAGTGGAGCCTGCTTGGGATTCTCTAACTCTGCCCTGTGCATGCACATGTGCGCTCTTTCTATAAACAAGCAAACAAACTCATACAACCACATTTTAAAAAAAAATATCTAATTTGAAAAACTGGAATTGCTTACTTACCTAGTTTTATTGCCCAGCCTTGAATTAAGGTAAGCACTATATAAAATGGAGATCATAACATACCATCCCTGAGCACAACAGGTCACCTCCATCACAGCCAGTAGCTCTCCCATCTCATACATGGAGAGGTTGTACCCCAGTAGGAAGCCAGGACCAGCTTTTGGCCCTCTGACAAGGCCTGTGAGCACTGGCTGGGTCTCCAGCCCACCTATGGTCTCTGGGAGTCCTTTGCTTTGCTCACAGAGCTGGAGCACACCCTCTGTCTGCTCAGCCCAGCCAGAGTTTGGCATGTGCCCGCCACAGAGGCCTTGCAGCCAAATCCTAATAAGCAAGGCCAGTCTTTTGGATAAGACAAGGCAGCTGCTTGCTTGAAGCAATTTGAAGGGCCAAGCAATTTGAAGGGCATTGACAAGCCTCTACTCTGCTTCCCAAATCTCTCTTTTGACTCTAATTCCATCATTATTAAGGCAGAAAATAGAATGTTAGGATTTTCTGTTAATTATTTCCCTCTCCACTTTGTCCCTTTACAAATGCAAACAAAGTACTTAATTCCGGTCCCATACTTTTGTGAGATTATGGGCAATTTTATTATTCCTTCCCTCCTTATGTTTGGCCTCAGTTTCCTCACTATAAAACAGGGATAATAATTATAGTAAATTTACAGGGTTGATGTGAAGATTAAATGAGTTAGCATATGTAACTAAGAACAGCAGTGTAAGTGTTTGCTGTTATTACTAAGTCCTCAGTGTCTGAGCATGAATCAGCACATCAGACGGAATTGCCCCACAAAGGTGAGGTTAGGGGCAAACTTAAAAGAGTGTCAGGTAGTAAAGAGGGAGATGAAGGCAAGATAGCTGGAAAATGGTTCACCATTTTGCCAAAGTTTACAAATACTCTGTAATCCCCCACCAGGGGAACATTTCCCTTGACAACAGCCATTCCTGACACTGGTAAAGGTGCTGGGGGTGACAAGACTTCTCTAAAGCTCTCTTTATCTCAGTCAAAGAATATCTTCCATGTCCCTTCTCAGTTCAAATATCTACAAACAGAAGAAAAAAAGTACCACATATTAGCCAGATGGAGCCATCCGGAACCCTGCTTGTTTATGTCTTTATTTATTATAATTCTTATAATAAATTTCTAGGAGAAATGGAATCTAATTCTCAATTTTTTAAAAGATGAGAGAAGATTCAGTTAAGAATATGCACCACCATTAACCCCTTCCTGAGTCAATATCATGTCTACTTATTGAATATATCCACTTATAATTTCTATCATATGTGACCATACCAAATCAAGTGCTGAAAAGTCTTACCTTAATTAAAAAAAAAACAAAACAGTGCACTGAGGTTTAATAACTTGAAAGTGCCTAATATTAAATATTATCATCCTTTTCCCATGTATGTTCACATAAGTCTTTGCACATAGACATAACAATACACATTGGCTTTACATGCTAAATGTGCCAACATAGCACATTTTGATATTACAAACACAGTGAAGGTGACGTATCCAGGAACTTAACAGAAGGAACTAGAAACATTTTTCTTCTTCATGCTTCTTTATTAAGATCTACCCACCTAACAACCATCGGAACATTCATAAGTGAGGAAACATTTTTCATTTCACTGCTGCATATATTAAAAAAACAATTTATAGCCTTGTTTAAAATCTCTTTCCAAAAGTCTAGGGAAGAACACTTTGGAATACCTGGTCCTCCACGTGGATGTTTAATAGTTATTGCTTCTAAATTGCCATTTATAAATGGTGAATGTGTACGCATGACAAAAGGAAGCTGATCCTATGGCTGTGTACATTGGCCTGAGGAAACACTATTTTCCAGATATTTACAACAGGCAGTCTACACTGAATTATTTTATCATTTTGTGGGGGTGATACGTTAGCTGTTTCATCAGTACTGTGCCAAGATTCAAAGAAAATGACTATAGGAAAAACCATTAGCCCTTCGTAGGAGAACAGTAGATGTACAGTGTTTTATATTTGTACTTAACCTTCATATAGGCAATTCTATAAAGGCTATGCCTACCAAATAATTGGTTTGAGGTTGGGAATCTTGAACAGTCACTTCCCTTTCCCTTTAGGTTCCAGACAATTTGAGAACTAGATGTAGGAGCTGGATGGGGGCAAAGAACAGCATTAGCTTTAATACCCAAGTCACAGCACTGCCAGGTTAGGTTGGCAACAAGTAGGGGCTTAGGACCTGAACCAGAGGCAAACATGCATTTTCTTACTGTTTTTCCCTGGAACTGTATTGTTCACTCAGTTGTTGGCTGAGCAGATGAAGCCCTGCCAGTCCCACACTGCAACCGTGTAACTGTGGGTCCTCCAAGGAGCAGACACAATGGTGGGCTGAGACATGCAAAATATTTCTTGGGGAAACCACTTGTAAGGAAAAATGGGAAGATGGTTAGACCATGATGTGAGCGAATAAGAGTGGGACAGAGGGTTGGAGTGAAACCTCTTAGATCTCACTGCTGTTCTAAGGAAAATTCTCGAGCCGAAGTTCCTCCCTAAGAGTCTCTTGTCTCCCAGGAATGGGCCAGCGTTAGGATCCTGTGGCACTCGGTCATTGGCCACGAGCAGCCGTGGGAAGTGTGACCTCAGCGTGGTGTGGGGGGCGGGTTGCAGGGTGAGGCAGCTGGAGCTGTCATTGAATTACCCTCCTGGCAGAAAGCTGATCCGACAGGCGTGCCCTCATGGCTGCCACGGTGATCAAATGTTCCTCTAACATCTTCCTTCCAGGGCTGGAGAATATGCTCCCCACGTCTAGCGCAGGGGAAATGAGCTAGCAAGCAACTTCTGCAGTAATGACTTGGGAGTTCTAGGAGCCACACAGAGCAACTGATCTTATTGTTTTAGTCACTGTTAATACATATGTTTGGTGTATGTACACAGAGGCATAGATTTGTCATGATGGTACATTCTTGGGATTAACAAACTAAATAAAAATCAGCAAGTGTGTGCACCTGTACCAGGCTGCAGGAGCCACAAAGAAAAGTACAGAATGTGGCCTTGCCCTAACGCTGCAACAATATAAAAACATTAAATAATAAGGAATTTAAAATAGTTCCCAGAGCAGGAAGGGAAAAGTGGGCCTCCTCTTGCCCCACTCCGTCCCACCCACATTAAAGGATGTTTTGCTTGTGTCAGTGTCAGTTTGTTTATGCCTCCAGGAGAAGTTGTTGGCACAAAGGCTGACAGCTACTGTGCCCCAAACAAAAAACAATGTTAAACTCCTGGACTAAGTCATTGTTAGAGCCAACCATGCACAAATGTTCTACAAATCTCTGTTGTTTGGGCATATTAGGACCATAGATAGCAAATTAAATTTGATTTCGTAAGGTGCTTTTCTTGGAAACACAAATCCTAACTAGTCATAATTTTTGTTAGTTATCACACATTGAATAGTACTCTTGTGTTTCTAAGTCATGTAGAAGTTACTTGTTTTCTTCCTCCAACTTTATTCCATATTCCTTCACAGACTTCAGTAGATCTTCTTGAGACTCTGATGGTGTCTCAACAGCACAGGAACGTGGCTAGAAGTACCCTTTGACAGAGAGACCAAATGCCTTTTTCAGTGAGCTGATCTCCTTTTTTCTTTCTTTTCTTTCTTTTCTTTTTCTTTCTTTTCTTTCTTCCTTCCTTCCTTCCTTCCTTCCTTCCTTCCTTCCTTCCTTCCTTCCTTCCTTCCTTCCTTCCTTCCTTTCTTCTCTTCAGGGTGCTCCTCCCACCTTGGATGAGGAGAAGAAGCCAATTCCAGGAGCAAAGAAACTTCCAGGACCTGCAGTCAACCTATCGGAGATCCAGAATATTAAAAGTGAACTGAAGTATGTCCCCAAAGCTGAGCAGTAGTTGGAAGAAAGAAGGTGAGTGAAAAAGTATTTCCTTCCTCTTAAAAAGACCACTGTAAAATGGATGAAGGAAGCTTTCCACAGAAGGAGTCTGGAAATTCCAGAAGCATTAAGTGCCAGGGCCATCAATTTAGAGCGGTTTTTCTCATGCAGAGGTTGTTTGGGAAAGCCAAGCTTTGTGGCCATTGAAGATGTCTGCCTGCTAACCCCTTTCTTAGTTGGGTGAGGACGAGGTTGGGGGAGGGAATATGCTTGGGAGGAGGCCTTGAGGAGCTTTTGATGGTGGAGTCCAGGGAGCCATCCCTCATTCCATGCCTCAGTTTCCCCACCTAGATGCCAGAAAGAGTGAGGAGTGAGTCCTGAGGAGAGGATCAGAGGGGCAAGGTGCTGAGGAGGTCTGGAAGTGTAAAGGGGACAGAGACCAGTTTAGGCCTTGAAACCAGTAACTCTGGTATGCGCAAAGCAGACCAAGAGGACTCAGGGATGACTCAGAATGTGCACAAGGGAAGGATAGGCGCATAGCTGTACCTGCCACTCTCCCGAAGAGGCAGTGCAGGCAGGGCCTGTGACCTTATTTTCATTTTAATGGGATCTGCTCAATGATGACTGACCCTCTGGGGAGGGCTCCGCCCTGCCCTCCATCTGCAGACCCGACGCCTGTGCCCTGGCCTGCGAATCCTACCAGCAGGGGGCATGTGGAACCAGCTTGGCCTTCCTTTCCAACTCTCCTGTGAAAGCCTGAAAGCAAATCTGCTTTATCTAATGTTACTGAATCCCGCCGTGCACAGTTTATTCCATTTGTTAAGCAGAACTTTAAGTTTAGAAGAGAGGAATCTATATTGGTAGCATAAAACAGGTATTTATCTGACTACCCATTCATTTGTTTGTTCATCAAGTCACTCATTTATTCAGCCACTATCTACTGAGCAGCAGCCATGTCCTGAGCACTGGAGACATTTATTAATCACATACCATGTGCTACATACTGTGTGAAGAGCATTATATCAATTGTTTCTGTTGAGCCTTATGATACCCGTTTAATGCCCTCATTCTTTTTATTTTTATTTTATTTTTTAAATTTTTTACAAATAGTTTATTGTCAAATTAGTTTCCACACAACACTCAGTGCTCATCCCCACAAGTGCCCTCCTCCATGCCCATTCCCCCTTCCCCCCACATCCATCAGTCCTCAGTTTTTGTCAGCATTCAAGAGTCTCTCATGGTTTGCCTCTCTCCCCTTCCCCCACCATTTCCCCTCTTCTTCTCCCCCTTGTTCCTCAGTTACGTTCCTCCTAATCCTCCTATACGTGCAAACATATGATATTTGTCCTTCTCTGCCTGACTTATTTCGCTCAGCATAACACCCTCAAGGTCCATCCATGTTGCTACACATGGCCAGATTTCATTCTTTCTCATTGCCATGTAGTATTCCATGGTATAGATAAACCACATCTTCTTGATCCATTCATCTGTTGATGGACACTTAGGCTCTTTCCGTGTTTTAGCTATTGTGGAGAGTGCTGCTATGAACATTGGGGTCCATGTGCTCCTATGCATCAGCATTTCTGTATCCCTTGGGTAAATTCCTAGCAGTGCTATTGCTGGGTCATAGGGGAGTTCGATTGTGAGTTTCCTAAGGAACCTCCACACTGTTTTCCAGAGGGTTAATGCCCTCATTCTTGAGATGAATCTTCTAGAAAGACTGATTTTCCTCATCTTTCATGCACCCTAAAGAAGGTGTGTGACTTCAAAGTTAGTGCTGTCACTTACTTGTTATCCTGCCTCATCCCTTCCTCCCACTGCACCTTATAGAGGATGGCACACTCCCTGTGGGTATCAGGGTGAGGTCCTCTGACCATGTAGGTACAGGCACAGCACTGGGGCCCTGCTGTATCTTCTGTAGACATAACAGAGGACAGAATGTTCTCTGGGGTAACCCCATGTGTAATGGCAATGTTACTTGTGTCACGCTTATGCTGACTTACAAGGACATTTGCAAGTTAGTTCTGGGGAAACGATTTCTTTATAGTACAGAGAAAGAGGTTGTTTTGAGCTAAAATAACACACAGTATCTAGTGTTTTAGCACAGTTACATAAAAGAACAAAGGAGTAAAAATAAAATACAGTGGACTCTATGACTCTAGAATGAATCCCTGGAACCTGGTTGGGGACAAAGTGACACAAGCAGGAACTGACCCGAAGTGTGGCTACACACACTTGTCATTATTTATGACAGAATGACACAAGTTGATGGCAAACATCATTACACTCAATCCTGCTTATATAGCCAGGTGTAGATGAAATACTCCAATATGTTTGGGACAAAGCTGCAGAACTTTCTTGTGAGAAAGCCTGTGGAAGGGAGCTTAACGTTTTGTAATATTTATTATCATCATCCAACCAAGACCAGTTAGAGACATGAATCTTTAATGTAAACTTTAAACGGTTTTGCTTTTATGAAATCCATGTCGACCTAAATTTAACCCCAGTTACAGTTTCAGAAGAACTTGGTTTTGAAGATTCAAAGGAATGCTGTTTTAAAATTAGCTCAGAGAAGGGGCATCTGGGTGGCTCAGTCAGCTAAGCGTCCAACTTCGGCTCAGGTCGTGATCTCACGGTTCATGAGTTGGAGCCCCACGTTGGGCTCTGAGCTGACAGCTCAGAGCCTGGAGCCTGCTTTGGATTCTGTGTGTGTCTCACTTTCTGCCCCTCCCCTGCTCGTGCTCTGTATCTCTCTCAAAAGTAAATATTTTAAAAAATTAGAAATAAAATAATACAAAATTAGCTCAGAGAGGATCCTTGAACTGTTATCTGGCAATGATTCTGCAGCCTTGCATCTGTAGGTACTCTAATGGGGAACAATACCAACTCAATAAAATATCAAAATGTTACCCACAGAACCAGGACAAATTTTTGTTACTTCATTTTCCTCAGAGAAGGCTTTAATGATTCTTCTCCTGTAAACAAATTCTAATAATGCAAAACAACTCAGAGAGGCCTATTTTCCCTATTCTTACAGGAATGTGAGAATCTACATTGTCAGAATAATTGATCTGAATTCCAAATGAGTACAGTCATTGTTTTAAGCCAAGGAATGATCTTTATTTCTTGTAGGAGAGGTATTAAGTTGTTTTTCTTTTGACTTATCAATTCTTCTGCAAATATGTCAGATTTTGAGACTTCGTGGTCATGGTTTGTGGTCACAGAGGGAGATCATTTTTTTAATATTGATTGATGCAGTGGACTTATAAGCAATAAAATATCCTGGAGCAGCCATCATTTAGCCCCTCACTGGTTGGATTGATTTCCTCCTTCTTGGGCCACCACTTTGTCACCTAGCCTTACCAGGTCCCATTCAGTGATCTGATCAGATTGTTGTTTGAAGTTTGAGTGAATAAGTCCATAGCATCAAATACTGTGAATACCATGAGACTCAAGGTTCAAAGTTCAGATTAAAGTTATTACAATATTTTAGACATGTAAGATAGACCGGCATCTCCTTCCAGTCGAGATCAATGCTTCCTTTTAAGTGGGATTTCAGGTTCTTTCCATGTCCTATGCCATGGCTACAATTGTTCATGGAAATTGGTTAAAACCATTATGTGATAGGAACCAGAAAGGCTTGTGACTAGCCAGTTGAAGACCAGGAATGGCTTTTGTCAAAGGACTTAGGGCTTGGACCCAATCAAGAACCAGACCCAGGCAACACAGGGACAGCAAGTATTGAGTCAAGACCAAGAGACACAGGAGTGTCCCAAATGGGACCCCAATCCAGGCTGGTATAGTCATGGGGCATGGGGCAGGGTACAGTGTTCAGCTGCGTACCTCTCAGGATTCTCCTGGCCATGAATTAAGGTGGCCAGATGGTAATTTAAGCAAGTCCAGGAGCCAGATGAAGAGACAGGACCAGCAGCAATGTCTTAAAACAAAGAGTCCTCCAACACTCCCATGCATGCTGTTTGCTGCTTGATCAGGAATCCCCCATGTCCAGTCAGAAGCCACCATCAGCTTGTTTCCTTGTAGCTGCAGCAGATGCCACGTCAGACTTCATGGACAGGGATCTGGAGAACCTGGAGGATGGCTTAGGGCTGGTGTCCAGCACTCTGTGTCCATTTGTGCTCCCTCTCAATCCTCAGATCAGACCACAGATGCCCATTAAAGAATGTCTATACCATGGCCATTTTTTTCATTCTATGCTAAGATATATAGATAGCAACCTTGGTGCCTCTTCTCAGGATACTTCAGTCTTGGTGGAAAGATAAAATACTCTAAAACGTAAAAGGCAGCAATTCAAGAATTAGCCCACAGCTCAGTGATTCGAGATATCCAACAGCTGTTTATGACCCCCAAGTAGGCAGTAAAGATAACCAATGTTATGATTTTTTGAGAGGGGGATCTCATAATGATTTTGGGTCAGGGGCAATTTGAAGGAGGTGGTGAAAATGGAATAGTTTAACAGAGGCTCAGAATTAACCTCTGGACATATGGAATGCCCAGAACACCATTAATAGATGAGTCTAGTGAGAGCAAACAGTTACTCTAGGGCAATATTCTTAAACTTCCAGAGCAGAGCAAAACAAGATCCCACAACCAGCCCATACCATCTCTTCTCTTTTTCCAGCAATAAAAGAACTCAGTGATAACAAACAATTAGAGAGGAACAAAATAAATATCAAAGAAAAATGATTAACAAAGGTAAACCCTTAAGTTTACAATTATGTTAATGAGCACAAAGGGCATCAACTGAAAGTCCAGGGACCGATGAAGCACTAGAAAGAAACTGTCGTTCTGAACAGGTTGTAGGAACTCTTCCTCTTTGTGTTGCACATGTTGTGCGGCAGCCAGACTTCATGATTATGTACTAAACCAGGGTTTCAGAAAGAGGCAACATTTTAGTGATTCTTAATAACCCACTTAATAGCTTTTGGCCATGTATATAAGTAAAAATTTATGGACCAAATCCCCATTTTCCACGAAGGATTGAGGAAAGCACTTGCACTTTTTGCATTAGGAAGACTTCTGAGGTCAACCACTGGCCACCAGACTGTACTCTGAGAAACACTGTGGTAGGGCAGTGAGAGTGAGTTCAAATGATCTGCGATGACTGCTTAGCCCTACACAGCCCCATGATCTCGAATTAGCCTTGATCCCATTCCCCACATCAGCCAACCAGCCTTGCTTCTGGATTTTGTGTATTTGAAAAGAACCATTATGATAACTGATAGAGGAGGTGTGCCTTCTTCCAGCACTCTGTCTCATCCCTGCCATCTTCTGTTTATGCTGTCACAATAGTTACCAATGTGATGTATTTGTTTTCTTGTTTATAGCTTTTTAAAGGCTAGGGGGCACCTGATAGATCATGAGCACACAAGGCATGTCTGTAGAATGTCACAGGTGCTCTGACCATAGCAAGTCTGGGGGTCTCTAGAAATGCATTCTTGTAAACTTCCCAAGTCCTTGTATTCTCAGGGAGATTACTACTTAAAAGACTAGCTTTTCTTACAAAGTCTGAAAGTAACATTGTTGACCATGATCACTAAAGGGCTCAGAAATTTGGCTTTAATTCATTGATTATAACTTTATTCCTCTGAGAAACTGAAAAATGAGGGAAGACACCAGTTTTGGTTCATAGTCTTCAAGGGAGAGAAAAACATGTAAAACCAAAAGGAAATCATTTAATAATCAAGAGTTATTTGGTTTTATTTTTCTAAGACCATCTAGGTCCAGATAAGACATATTTACCAACCAGTCATCCAGAGAGATGCCATTTCTACTAGAAGAGAACATAAGGTGTTCATTACTCTTAAATGTTAAATATTATGCATCACTGTTGTTCCTCCTGATTCAAGGGTAATTTTGAGAGTGTTGGCAGGAGGGTAAATTGATGTACCCAGACATTTGATGAAAAGTACATTTAGCACTTAACACCAGACCCCCAAAATACATGACACAAAAGCTGACAGAAATGAAGGAAGAAATGGATAATTCAACAATAATAATAGGAGACCAAGACCCTACTTTCAACAATGGATGGAAGAAATAGAAAGTTAACAAGGAAATTGTTTTGGTCTTCTAGGGCTGCTATAACAGAATACCATAGAATGGGGGGCTTATAAACAGAGATTTATTTTTCAGAGCTCTGGAGGCAGAGAAGTCTAAGATTGAGATGCCGAAAGATTCATTTATTGGTGAGGCTCTACTTCCTGGTTTATAGATTGCCATTTTCTCACTGCATCCTTACACAGTGGAAGGGATCAGGGAGCTCTCTGAGGTCTCTTTTATAAAGGCAGTAATCTCATTCAAGGGGGTCCCCACTGCTCTCATGACCTACTTATCTCCCAAAGGCCCTACCTCCAAATGGCATCACATTGGGATTACATTTCACCATATGAATCTTGGGGGCCATAAACGTTCAGTCTACAGCAGAAATAGAAGACGTGAATGTTACTATAAACCAACTAGACATAATTGACACCTATAGAATACTCTGCCCAACAACAGAAAAATACACATTCTTCTCCAGTGTACATTGTCTAGGACAGGCCGCAGGTTAGGCCATAAAGCAAGTCTCAGTAAGTTTAAAAGGATTGAAATCATGCAAAGTATGTTCTCAGACCACAATGGGATGAAATTAGAAATCAGTAACAGAAGAAGTTTGGGAAATTCCTAAGTTGTGGAACTTAAATAAGCACTCCTGAATAACCAATGAGTCAAAGAAGAAATCACAAGGGAAATGAGAAAATACTTTGAGAAAAACAAAGAAAAAAATACAACATACCAAACTTGTGGGATGCAGGAAAAGCAGTGCTTAGAGGGAAATTTATAGTTGTAAACACTTACATTAAAGAAGATCCCAAATCAATTAGCAACCAATCAAATCAATATTAGCAGCTTCCAATATTACTTGAGAAACATGTTCTTTATTATCTTAAACAACTGATGTCGATCATGGCAAATGATTAAACTGATATGCAAATGGAAATATCCTTCCTTTCACATGGTAAGATGTAATAGTAAGTGTTAAAAATCAATTTGTATAGATACCATGACAACAAAGTAGAAGGCGGGAACTAAAAATTAATCACTCATAAGATCACTATCTTAGCATAATACTCATTTTGATAGCTGCCCTTCCAGTGTTTTCCTCTGAGTTTACATATTGGATACAGTACAATACAACTGGTTCTCCTTTTACTTTTTCCACTCTAGATTTTCTCATAAGAGTATTTTTTATGTTGCTTTGTGGCCTTCAGAATTAAGATGATTTATTTCTCACACTCTTTGGCTTACCATGATTTCATAACCTTTTCCCTTTTCCAGAAGACAAAGGATTGGGTTTATTGTTTTTCAGAGAACTAAATTAAAAAAAAAGAAAAACAGACTTCTCCAAACATCTTCTCTGTGGTTTGCTGGCAATTTCTGTCTTCAGTTTTTAAATGTTCCCTGCTTCAACTCAGTTACAGAAGCTCTATTCACTTTCTTTGAAGCAAATGGCTTTATCCTGAGATTTTTCACTCTCTAGTGAAGCCATATTTCTTTTGATTTGTGATGCTCTTTTTTCTCCCCACTTGGTTAGGATAAAGATGAGTTTTGCCATGGTTCTGAACTGCCTCAAGGTTTTATTCATTTGTTTTCCTGACGGGCAGAGCTATTGTTCTAGGCCCTAGTACAACCTGTGTGGGTGTAAAGTGCTCTTGAGGGTGAAAGTAAGGAGCCTTTGAGCTGATTGTGCCAGTTGCTTTAAGAGCCTCTCCAAAGCAAACACACAGAAGCTATCTGTATGGTTTCTATTAAAACAGAGATCTGTAGGGCCTAGTGGGTGAGCTGGCGGAAGGGAGTTGGAACTGGCAAGAGAGTGTTCAGGGATTAGACTTGAGACCAGAGGAGCACAAATGCTGCAGCCGGCTTGGTAGAAGATGGAGGTGACTCAGGACCCAGATCTGTAGGACCTTGGACACTGGAACGTGCATTTCCATGGGCTAAAGGACAGTTATAACTGGCACTAGTTACCCTGTTTGCAACACAATGGAACTTGTTACCCTATCTCAGTAGTTTGGGGACTGGTGCTAGGGGGCAGGGTCTGCAGACAGCATGAGTTGTCAAAATTGGAGGAGGTATGGGCTGGTACTTTCATCTGGTGGGAAGACCCCAGGGATGCTAGGAAATGTCCCACAATGTCCAGGACATCCTCCCCACCCCCGCAAAAAAACAAATAATTATCTAGTCCCAAATGTTAGTAGTGCTGAGAGTAAGTAACCCTGATTTACTTAGTTTAAAGGTTGATGCCAGAACCAATTTTTTGCAAACTTACCTTTCCAAACAATCAGTGCATTGTATCTTACAGAAATTAAAACATTAATAAAAATAATTAATTGCTCAATATTTACAATCTTTTTACATTAATCAGAGACTTAGGAATAAAACCCTCTTAAATAAGATTATTTTGTCAGCTCGTAAACTAAATATACTAAGTAAACTAAATTATGATATATATGAAATATTTCTGAGTTATAATATTGGGCCTTAAACACTACTCTTTGTAGGTTTTCATCTTAAATATATCAGAAAGCAGTAGGCTATCGTAGCAGTTCATCAGGTCTTTTAAAATATTAATGTTAAGCATTTGCAATCATTAGGACCAACATCAACGTCATCATTTGTTACCTTCATTAGTAGCTACCATTTAATATGTGTTCAGGAGATGCCCAGTGCCGTGTCTTATGATTCACATATGTCATTCACTCCTCGTGATGACTACATGGGGCATAAACTATCGTGCCCATTCCCTTATGGGGGAAAGAAGGCTAAGAGACTTTACGAACTTGACCAGGGTACCCTCTTGTAAGTCAGAGGTGAGATGTAAACTGTCATATGCCATACTCCACAGCCACTCCTTCTAATCACTATCACCCATTGCATTGTTTTAAAATGTTCTTAGTTGTATCTTCCAGGCTTTGCAAATCTTTCACTGTGTTAGTTCGGAGTAAAACAAGCAAAGGCTAAAGAGACTGCAGAAACTGTCACCTTCACACAGAGGTGACACTATAATTCTGACATATTGGTTTATTCATTCATTCATTTGTTTGCTAATTCATTCCTTCCTTCATGAGTGCATTCACTAAGCATCAATCATGTGACAGGTGCTGAGGATGTCAGTGTTGCAGACTCCAATACGAATCAATGTGTAGCTGATTTCAGTTGAATGGGAAGAATACTGCATGAAGCACAAATAATTTGCTTTTTTTTAAAGGTCTTTAAATAGAGGAAGGGTTAATATCAGAGAGAACATAAGAGAGAAAAGGACTGAGAGAAAGGCAAAGGAAGGGAGGGAAGGAAGGAAAGAAGGGAATGGACCAGCTGCGACAGCGGCTGGGGAAGATGTGGACAGGGCTCAGTGCTGACAAAGCCATAGCAGAGGAAGGAGCACCAGGCCTCTGCAGAGGCGGCCTTTGCTCGGGGGGACGGCAGAGGGCTTGGCAGGCATCTCTGTGTCATCATGAGGCAGCCAGCTCCTACCAGTGAAGTCTTTTCTCTTGTTCTCTCTCATACTGTGTGCAGCCCACACAGAAAACTGGGGGAAGTGAATTCCAGGCTGTCTAATCGGGCTTGGCTGCATCGTGACAACACTGCTTGTTTTAACTCCCTCCACACATTGTGGCATTTGAGAAGGAGAAACAATCACGAGGAGCAAATCAAGACTTTCACATTGAACTCGTAGTTCCTTGCCACCACTCCCTGCCTGTGAACTGATTATTCCACACCCTCTGGTTTAGGGCTTTATGCAGATGACGAGGTGGTGGCTGCTTTAATCCCAGGCAGGGTCAGTCAACTGGCTTCTCACTGAGGGAGATTTCTATTAAGCAGTCGACAGAATGGAGTTGCTTTCGTCCAGGCAGGTGGCAGAAAGGCTGCTCAGAACAATTCATCCTGACTGCTGGAAAAACAGCAGAAAGCAAGTGTGTCCTTCTGCCCAAAAGTCAGTGGATGCCTTCTGTTGAAAGGACAGTGCCACTTCCTCCCACCCCAGAAGACCTGTCCTGACATGTACGAGGCACGGCCTAATCCTTAACAAGTAATACACATGTTGCGCTGCCTAAGTCTTGCTTCACCCCCAATTTTGGACACAGATGATAGGAATCACGGCTACCCTGAGTTTCAGAGGCAGTGATTAATTCCTGTGAACTTACCAAACAGGTTTCTTAAGTTCTGAGCATTCGCACATCCATTTATTCAGACTCCATTATTTTTCATCTTCTAATCATTTTGTACATGAGCTACTTGGAATTTGATTCAGCTGAATGAACCTTTTTCTTCATAATGCAAGGTAATAGCATGAACTGGATTTGAATGGGAAGGATTAAAGCACTGGAAAAATATATTCAGTGAGTAAGTGAACATCTGCACACCCACTGCGTGCTGGCTGCTATGTCAGAGGAAGGTGACACAGGAAGGTGCCCCTCCAGGCACTCCCAGTCCAGTGGGTTAGGAAGTGAGAGGCAACATTAACACATAAAGGCTGTAGCAGGAAGAAAGAGGCAAGACACAGCCTTTGAATATAGATGATGAAGATTCTAGACAGGATGTGGAAAACAGATATTCTACTGAAAGAAGGTGGAAGGGCATACACTCTAGAGGTGCTTCAGGTGTAGGTTCATGCCCTGGCTTTGCTATTCCCTTGGCTTGTGATTTGGCATAATTGCTCTGTTTCTTTTTCTGAAAAAGGAGAAAAATACCTAGCTCAGAGGGGCGATTTCGCTCCCTATCCTAAGGGATATTTTGCAATGTCTGGAGAAATTTTTGGTTGTCACACTTCAGGGTAGATACTGTTGGCACCTAGTGGCTAGAAGCCAGGGATGCCACTGAACATGCCATGGTGCATAGGACAGCTCCCCACAGGAAACGTCATTAATGCCGAGGCTGAGGAACACTGAACGCCACTGTGTGTATACAGTCCTCAGCACAGTGGTAGCTATTATTACTGATGATAGCATGTTAGCATAGGAAGGAACTTAATTGAAGACACTGGCTGTGCTAGAGTAGGTGTACCTGTGCTCCACTTCCAGCCATATTACGCAGTAATTCTGTGATCTTGGGCAAGTTCCTGGTCACTCTGAGCCACACCTATAAATAGGAGTGGTAATACCTATCTTGAGAGAGATCCGTAAGACACTGAGTTGACTCAGCTGGGGGACCTGGCATAAACCAGCATCCAGAAAGTGTTCATTCCCTTTATTGTCTCCACATCTTGCTTGTACCCTCTGTCCTCTGCCCCTTTCTACCAAGGACCGGGGTTGGTCGGTTGGTTTTCATTTAAATGAAATAATCTCTAAAGAGAAGCTCTGCATCTTTTGCCTGGGTAATATGAAAAAGCTCACTGAAAATGAAACCCCATTAACTGTCTGTGACTAATATGAGCTCACTGCAGCACTTGTAAGCGTACCAAAAGATCTCTTTCTCAGTAGCCACCCACCTTGTATCATTTGAGCTTGAGCCAGTTCGTGAGCTGATTTCTAAGCTGTAAGTATGCTCATTCTCCTGGAGAAGGCACTGCAGTCCCATTTTTCGAAACCAACAGCAGCTCTAGTTTCCAGAGCCCTGGTCTTGACAGCAGTATTACAAACATTTCATTTGAATGCTTTCATTTTGTTTTGGAGACTTCAAGGGATTTCCACCCCCAACCATTTTTACGTGGCAGATACATCCGGTTTGTAATTTCAGACTTTTCTCTGACGGCAATCAGTTTAAGAAATATTTGGAAGGTCAAGCTGCCACACTACTATCAAGGAAAAGCCAAACAATGCATTTGAGACACCATTTTACTGAGCATTCTGAATGGGCTTGATGGCAAAAAGAGGCATTTCATCTTCTTTGTAATCCTCTGTGCACAGACTATGTACTATTGGAATCTGGTCTAGAAACTAAAACAAGATCCCTGTCAATCTGAATATCCAGAGGTGTCTTCTCTATAACATTCTGTCCTGGCTCATGCCCCATTTACATCCAATTTACACCTATTATTACTTTCCAGGAGTGTTTTCTCCCTCTTTCTGATGTTACTTACCTTTATCATTAAGTACTGTTTACTTTGCAATAAGGGTGAAACAGGTAGGCAGTCATTAATAAACACAGGTGCCAAACAACATGGCAGCTTAGACACTGTGAACGGCCTCTTAAGGGGGTGTCATGACCCAGGCTATGAGAAAAACAGAGGCTTATTTGGAGTTTTATGGAAAAAACTAAATTACATCTTTTAACGAGAGGCTAATAGTAACAATAACATTAACAAGCCATTGTACCTGATTTTAAGAATTCCAAATTACTTCTATGTTCTCTTTTGAGGCTCACAACAGTTCCATAAGACAGGGAGGGCATTGAATTTGCAGTTCATTTTTTTTAAGATTATTTATTTATTTTGAGAGAGCGAGAGAGCGAGCAAGCATGCACACATGCAGGGGCAGGGCAGAGAGAGAGAATCCCAAGCAAGCTCCACACTCTCAGCACAGAGCCTGATGTGGGGCTTGAACTCATGAACCATGAGGTCATGACCTAAATCAAATTCAAGAGTTGGACGTTTAACCAACTGAGCCACCCAGGTGCCCCAAATTTGCAGTTCATTCTTATTGGACTTCCAACTTCACATAGCATAGAAGACAGTGGAATGTATCATCATCCCCTTCCAGAGAAAGTTCATTTTAAGACTAACTATTAAATTAAGCCTAGATAAGTGCATCTATAGAAAGTGGGTGTGATCTCTTTGAGTCAGAAAAGTAGGATCACCAACAGGTACCAAAGACCTGTGCATGGATCATAACTGAACAGGTAATGGCTCTGCTTACAGTAGGAGGATTTTTCTCACTGACAAAAAAGAAAGCTAGGATTAATCTACCACTTCTATCTATAGCTATATGCAAAAGGAAATGTACTATCTCAACTTTCATCTCTATTTACTGTTTTCTTGCTGCCTAATTTTAGAAAGTCATATTGTAATCCTTTATTTTATTTAAGTAGGCTGCATGCCCAGTGTGGGGCCTAAACTCATGACCCTGAAATCAAGAGTCACATGCTCTAGTGACTGAGCCAGCCAGTTGCCCCAAATTGTATCCTCTATACACATATAAACATACAACACACACACACACACACACACACACACACACACACACTGCCAGATTTGAAAATTGGGTTAAATGTCTTCATTTCAGGAAGACCAGGCAGCAAACAAATGCCCCTGGGGAAGACCTCTCTTTAAGAAACCCCCAAATCATCACCCTGAAAGTAAATTCCGCTGGAAAGCTCTCCATTGTCATCAACAGCCAAGAAACGGCATCCTGGATTCCCTGTAGAATCATAGACGAAGTTTACTGCTGGTTATCTATCAGGGGAGAGAGCCTGGGAGTCATTATGAGCCAAATCCAATTCAATTATGGGCAAATTATAGGCCTGCTTCTACTGCCAGGAATGGGCCACACCACCACACCAGCTGGTTTCAGAGCCCCTGGCTGGCAGGGACTCCCTGTACAGGGGTGGGAGAGCTCATGGCCCAGATAAGACAAAATAGCTGAGACGGTGTTTGGAGGCCAGCAGAGATGGCAAATGCAGCTGCATTAGTATAACCCCTGAACCTCTTCAACATCTCACTACCATCCTTTCACAACTGCCTTCAGACTCAATTTTCCCTCCTGGGCAGCACCCTTTCTCATGAGGTGATCAAATTATGACATGCCAAGAGGTGGTAGGTGGGACTTTGCTCCTGTACCCAGGGTCAACCTGCCACAGTCTTGCAGCCCCGGCCACAGTGCTAACTAGGAACACAGTGCCTGGAAACCCACATCCACTGGCAACTTCACTGAACATGTAGGAGTTAAAACACCAAGAAACTTGAGTCAGAAACTTGTGTTAGGTAAAAATAAAGCTATCTCTATTAAAAATCAAAACAACTTTGTAAAGTTTGGCTGGCAATGCCAGCCAACTGACATCATTTCAGTTCCATATTCTAGAAGCCAGAGTGCAACTATTCCTCCAGGCTGGCTTTGCATGTTTGATGTACAAACTGAAGAAGAAAGCTTGTTCCTATCTTGAACTGAGATCCTGAGGAGAGTGGGGACAAGGCAGCACCAAGGACAGCATCCTGTGGGCTGTGGCAATGGAAACCATTCAGGTTGGCCTACTGCAGTGGTTCTCAAGCTTTCTAGTGCATTGGCATCAGGTGGAGGGCTTCCTGAAACTTAGACGGCTCTCTAACACCCCCAGTGTTTCTGATTCAGTAGGTCTGCGGTGGGCACGAGAATCTGCATTTCTGACAAGTTCCCATGGGCTGCTGCTGCTGGTTTGGGGACCACGCTTTGTGAACCACTGACCTAGGGCCATCAATCTAGACTGTTTAGGTCTGGACCTTCAAAATCCCATAACTAACCCATCATCTGGTCCGTAGTTTTATAGGTAGTATCCAAATGTATAGTGAGCAACTCGGTCAAACTTTCTTGCTGAAATTCAGATAGATAAAGCATCAATGAAGTAACGACCATTCATGCTTAGAATAGTGCTTCTGAGGGTCAGGCACTGTGCCAGGTATTTTACCCTATGATTCTTATATGAGTTAGTATACATAAGAGCTCCATTTTATAGGTGACAAACCTAAGGCACAGACAGGTTATGTGACTTCCCCCAAGGTGGCACAACTAGACAATGGGGCAGCCAGGATTCAGATCCAAGCTGACTCTATTTTTTAAAAAAATTTAAAATTTATTTTTGAGAGAGAGAGAGAGAGAGAGAGAGCGTGAGTGGGGGAGTGGCAGAGAGAGAGAGAGAGAGAGAGAGGAGAGTGGAAGTAGGCTTCAGGCTCTGAACTGTCAGCACAGAGCCCGACATGGGGCTTGAACCCACAAACAGTGAGATCATGACCTGAGCCAAAGCAGGAAGCTTAACCAACTGAACCACCCAGGCACCCCAGGCTGCCTGACTCTTAACACATTACCCCATGGTGACTCTCCATGTGGCAGATAGGATAAGCTCCATGGAGGTGAAATGTGCTGTGTAACTTAAGAAGGACATTCCTAATATAAGGGATGAAGAATTATGCCAGTGGCATCAGCTTACCTGCCAGTCACTTAAGCTCATTGATTCAACATTAATTTCTATAATTGTTTATTAAGTTCTGACACTGTTACAATCCAAGGGTTGGCAAACTAGGGCCCATAGGCCAAATCCAGCTTACCACCTGGTTTTCTTTTTAAACTTTTTATTGTGAGAGAATTCTAGATTCACATGTAGTTGTGGGAAATACTACAAAGAGATCCCTGGATGCAATGATTGGGAGGAAAGAAAAAAATCATTTTTCTAATTTCTGTAGAACTTTTTCTCAGGAAGGCCTTGCCACATTTCAAATATATGCAGAGACCAAAAAAAAAAAAGCCAGATTTGATACTCTTTATTCAAGCATACTGCTATGGATGTCTAGGGATTGGAAGGAAAACACAAAAGAGCTTCTAAATTTGAACATTTTTCAAGTCTAATACAAGACAGGACCAGGATCACAGCTACTTGGTTGATTGATTGGCAGTTGTATAGCTTTTCCCAAATATTGTGACATAAGAACTGAAGCCAGTTTCTGAACAACTGAGTTGTCCAGTCTTGGGCTTTGGGTGGGAATCACTTTGTTTTTATTTGTTTTTATTCTAGTTATTGTAGTCTTGGAGTCAGGCAGCAGTGAATTGCTGGATATAGTTAGACCTGTGGTCCTAGGTGCAGACTGCATACTACAATCACCAGGACTTGCCTGAGCCCCACCTCTGACCAATCAGTTCTTTGAGGGAGGGGTATGTTTCACAAGATTCTAAGGTGAGTCTAATGTGCAGCTTGGGTCAGAAGGACTGAGTTAGAGAATGTTTCTCAGTTCCTCCTAGGACAAACCCAACTGAAATGTTTCTTGCTTAGAAAAGTATTTCTTTCGTTGAATGTCAACATTGCTGGGATGAAAGTCCCTAAATGTGGGAAGTAGCCAAGCATTCTTGGAAAGCCATCTAGCATAGATATACAATTATTCATAGGGTGGTCCACTGGTGAGCCACAGCCTCTGTTTGGGATAGGACATGGGGAAGAGATACTGTTATCCAGAATGCCAATGGAGTCCAGAACAATAGCCATATTGGGCTTAGGAGGACCAGAAGACACTCTGGTCCCCACTAGTGAGTGTGCTGTGTCTTGTCAGTGTTATGATGTGTTTTTAGCCAGCAATATGTAAAGTCATATTCTGACACATCACAACACTGACAAGGCTCTGATCTGACAGTACAGAGCCCAACGCAGCACTCGAACTCACAAACCATGAGATCATAACCTGAGCCAAAGTCGGACACTTAACCAACTGAGCCACCCAGGCGCCCCATGAACTCAGCAACTTTTAACCTCTATCCCAATCTGTCTCACTCTAAAAACTGCCAGGGCTGCTGACCCTCCAAATAATCCCAGTTGCACCCTTGGGAGTGACTCACTGAGAGTCCAAGTAAGTCCCATTCCATTGGGGTTTCTTTTAACTAGTTCCATCTCTGAATGTAAACATAATATAAGTGGGTTATATTTTTAGTATGATATGCAAAGAACTAATTGGTGAGTGCTGAACTGCTGCACTGTAAGCTTTGGTTCAAGATCAGTCAGCTATGTTGGCCTGCTCCCACAGAGTTGAATCCATGAGTTCTCAGGATGCCAGATCTCTAATGTCTGGCTACCCACCATTTCAGAAATGCTCAAAGCAATATGTTCCTACCCTGTGGCTAAGGATCTGGATTTTGACATAAATGCCATTTTTTTTTCATGATTCCTACCAATAACACCTATTCACTGACACATAAAATACAAGAGCTGAGCTTGGCTTACAACAATTGTTACAGCATATATAGTATATATGTATGTATGTATGTATTTGTGTGTGTGTGTATATATATATGTATATATATATGTATTTAAAGTTTTTTATTTAAATTCCAGTTAGTTAACATATAGTGTAATTAATATTAGTGTCAGGTATAGAATTTAGTGATTCAACACTTATATACAATATCCAGTGCACAACATGACAAGTGCCCTCCTTAATCTGCATCATCTATTTCACCCATCCACCTCCCCTCTGGTAACCATCAGTTTATTCTCTATAATTAAGAGACTGTTTCTTTGTTTGCCTCTCTTTTGTTCCCCTTATGTTTGTCTTGTTTCTTAAATTCCACGGATGAATGAAACCATATGGTATTTGTATTTTTCTGTTTTTTTCCCACTTATCATAATACCCTCTAGTTCCATCTACATCATTGCAAATGGCAAGATTTCATTCCTTTTTTATACCCCAGTAATGTTGCATTTTATCTATGTATCACATCTTCCTTATCCATTCATCCGTTGATGGACATTTGGGCTCTTCCCATAATTTGGCTGTTGAACAACTGTCTTATCTATTGCTGTATAACAAATTAGCCCAAACCCAGAGGGTTTAAACAACAATAAATATTACCTCAGCGTTTCTGTGGGTCAGGAATTAAGAAGTGACTGAGCTGGGTGATCCTAGACTGGAGTCCCTCATGCAGTTGCAGTCAAGATGTTAGCCAGGATTACAGTCACCTAAAGCCTTGACTAAGGCTGAAAGATCCACTTTCAAGACAGTGAACTCATGCCACTAGTTAATAGGTGATGACTGTTATCAGGAGGCCTTGGTGCCTTCCCATGTGGATCTCACCACTGGGCTGCTTGGGTGCCCTCACAACATGGTGGCTGGTTTCTTCCAGAGCAAGTGACCCAAGAGGGAGCAAAAATACAACATGCAGTGGCTTTTATGACCTAGCCTTAGAAGTCACATTCTGTCATTTCTATAATGTGCTGTTGATTACCCAAGTCAACCCTATTTGGTGTTGAAGGGGACTCTACAAGGGTATGAATACCAGGAGGCTAGACTCACTGGGGGCCACCTGGGAGGACGCCTACAATAGCACTTAAAAAAAAAAAAGTCAATCAGTGAGAACACTGAGGTCCAGAGAGGTGAGGTTTGCCCAAAGTCACATAGCCTTAACATTTCAATATTTGTTTTTCTTTCAACCCCAGTGATCCTCACCACCCACACTTTTCTTGTATTTATTTAAAACACCAAATGTTGTTTATCTTTGGGAAGATTAGAAAGATTATTTCCAAATGTGAAGCCAATTTTCCTGATGTTTTTTAACAGAGGAAGCTTTCAGAAACTGGACAATGTATAAGCAAAGTACATACTTCGAGAACTCAGGAAAGATTTTTCTTCACTTCCTTGAGTCGTTAGGGAGGAGAAGGAGGGAGAAAAAAGCAGAACCTCTAAGGGAAGACAAATCTGGAAGAGAATCCAGTGTTTGAGGGAAAAATTTTACCTTTTTTCACATGCTTCTCTTTCCTTGGCTTGTTTCCATATTGTGCTAGTTTTCCTGCTCTTTCTTTTGATTTCTGAGGGTGAAAACAAGAAAAAAGAAAACAAGAAATAAGAAAAAGAGCAGAGTATCACCAAAAATCAAACCAATGGCAAACCCACCCTCCTTAGGAGTTTGGGTTTCACTAATCCCAGATAAAAGACAGTGATCTGTCCACAAGGACTCCCTAGGAGAATCACAATTTTTTTGTGTGTAAAAACTTATGTTTCTGAAAACATACAGACATGCACATAAAGATTTTTAAGCAAAAAACTCAGGACTGATCAATATTATCAGTTCTTTTCTCTTTAGGATCCTCTTTGAAACAGCCATCTCCTAAGAAAGGCAAAGACAAGAAAGAAATCTCTTCCTTATTCTGTATCCCTTTTCAATCAGTTAAAAACCGACAAGGCCTGTCATCTCTGATCAGCATACCTAGTCAGGAGACACGACAGCTTTCTCCCTGCCTGACCTATTTTGTTTAATGGGGCCTACTCCTTTGCCCTCTGCCATGCTACCTTCTCTCCTGAGTTCCATTTATAGCAGGGCTGTATTAATGGTTAAATCGTTAGAAGTGGATCTGTCTCCCTCCCAAGGCTTATTTCCCCTATTCAATAAATTAAGCCATGGGATTTGAAAGACTGTCCATTTCTGCTCTATTTAAGCTCAGATTCTTCCTAGCCCACAAAATACTGAGAACTGACAGGTGAGAGCTCAGTATGAGTTCCCACTGCCCGCAGTCTGTGGTCACTTGCAATTTGATTCATATTTATTTCTTCAAGAAATGCTTGTGTGGCCCAGGGGAGTTTTCCTAAGCCCTTGATGGAAGTCTGATATCTGGAGCTGAAGGGCCTTAGTGAGGAGCCCTTGGGCCTTTGCTGTTGGTGAAGGATCTCCTTTCTCAATCCTCAGGCAAGAGCCCTTGGATAAGTGGTAGGAGGTTCTGATATGTTTGACCCCTCTCTTCACCCTGAAAGAAGGTCTGCAAACTCCATTCATCCACCATTCTTGTTGCTGTCACACAGGTGACCTTCACTGAACAATTGGAGCATTAATGGCCCACAGCTGTCAAAGTGACCTGTGCACTTTGCTTCTCAAAGCCTTTTCTCACTTGTTTGTAGTTGCCAGAGCCCTGCAGCCAACAGACCTTTCAAAAAAACAAAAAACAAACAAACAAAAAAACCCCACAGAAGTGATAATGTCACTGCCCTACTGAACATCCTTCAGTGGCTCCCCATTACCCCTGGAGCCTGCATTAACTGGCTCACACTCACCAATTTTTCCCCATCTTGCATTTCTACCCCCTCAGGGCATTCCTTTTCTAACCCTAGTGAGCTTCTCTCAGTCCATGGAGGTGCCATGCTGAGAATATTCTTTACACATGCTCAGAATACTCTTTTCAAATCCTTCTCTCCTCCCCTACCCATTAGCTGGTTAGCTTGCACCCCTCATTCAGTCTCAGTTTACATACACTTTCTGGAAAGCCTTTCCATGGCCTCTGAACAGGAAAGCACTCACAACAGCACCCACAGCAGCTATTATTTATTTTATTGTCTTTCGTTTTAGATGCTCAGTTCCTTGAAGGGGGTAACTTGTTACTTGTCCCCTAGTGTGCCCACAGTGCCTAATACATTTTGTGACATATGATGTAACCAAATTCAAGCCAGGCATTTTGGTTTCTACCTTTAAGACCATTTAAGTACCAAGCCACATCCAAAAGAAACCTGAATTGATTGCCAAAAACGGCCTCAAAAATGAATGCCAATCTTCATCTAAGAAAGAGTTACATTGTAAAACACATAGTAAAACTACCCCAAAAGTCTCTTGATTCATTATCAGTCCCCAAGATTCCTTCACCCTGGAGACTTCTTACCCCAAATATCTCATTATTTACCTAAAACCCAGCTATCCACTGGCTGTCCCAGCCCTTCTTTTTTTCCCCCTATAATTTTGAGTCACTTCACTCCTTTCAGTTCTCCACTCCGGGCATTTAGACCTCCAGTGCCTGTCAGCACCACAAAGAGCTTCAAGCCAAGATGACAAAGACTGAATCTTGGTTGGAAGGCAGAGGGGGAGCAAGGGATTTGTTGACTTATAAGCTTTTTGCGGGACTTGTAAGCTTTTTTTTTTTTTTTTAACTATATGGGAGGCACTCAGCTAAATGCTTTAAGTTATGCTCCCAGCAACCCTACAAGCTTCATACTATTAGTTTCCTGTACTTCAAAAGAACACTTGCCCAAGGTGACACAGCTGGGAAGCAGCAGAGCTGGGATCTGAGGACACAGTCTGCATTAACATGTCTCCATGGTAGGCACTCAGTAAACATTAGTTGAACCTATAACAGGGTCCCACCTGGGAACCAGTTTGGAGGCTTGCAAGCAAAGGGTGTTAAAGCAATTTCTCTTGTGAATTGATTGCAAGTACACGTGAAAGCTTTATTTCAAAGTTGCTTTTAAAAGGGGAGATTGAGAGATTCAAGCTTCCAAATATGGAATGTATAAGTCATGGGGATGAAAGGTGCAGCACAGGGGAACACAGTCAATGGTACTGTAATAGCAATGCATGGTGACAGACGGTAGCTACACTTATGAGCACAGCATATCATATAGACCTGCTGAATCACTATGTTGTATGCCTGAAACTAATGTAACACTGGGTGTCAACTATGCTTCAATAAAACAAACAAAAACAAAGTTGCTTAAAGAGGCTTCAAAAGGTGACTTCAAAAACTTGGAATAGGAAAAAAAAATGTGGTTAAGTAACATTGTTAGACCAGGTAGACGTGGTCATTAAACTCTGCTTCAAGGCTAATTTAGTGAGGCAGATAAATCTAATTTCCTAGAAGGGGCCCTTAATGTAATTCAAGTTGATCAGAAAATCATTCATATGTTTTATCACAAATGCCCCAGAAGGGACCATTCATCATACTAGAGCACACAGCTGTCCCAGCTCAGGTTTGGGATCATTTTCTTTCACAGAAGCATTTCTTAACCTCAGCAATATTCACATTTGGGCTGGCTAACTCTTTGGGGTGGGGGCTGTCCCACGCCCTGTAGGATGCTTAGAGCATTTCTGGCCTCTACCCACCAGAGGTCACTGGCACCTTCTCCTCCTGGTTGTAATAACCAAAACTGTCTCAACATATTGGCAAATGTCCATGGGGTGGAGGAGGAGCAAAATACCAACCCACACACTGAGAACAACTCCTCTAGACCCTTGATTCTCAAAGTGCGGTCCACGGACCAAATGCAATAGCATCTCTTGGAAGATCGCTAGAAATGCACAACCTAGGCCCCACCCCAGACCTCCTGAGTCAGAATCTGCAGTTTAACAAGATCCCTAGGTGCTTTCTATGGGCATTAAAGTCTGAGAAGCCCTTCTAGGCTTCTTTTTATTTCTTATCACTTTTCAGATGATAAAATGAAGGTCCCTTGATGATGGCTTTCAAAGGTTGAGTTGGGGTGGCTGGGTGGCTCTGTCAGTTAAGCGTCCGACTTCAGCTCACGTCACAATCTGGGAGTTAATGGATTCGAGCCTCATATCGGGCTCTGTGCTGACAGCTCAGAGCCTGGAGCCTGCTTCAGATTCTGTGTCTCCTCTCTCTCTGCCCCTGCCCTGTTTGCACTCTTGTCTCTTTCTCTCTCTAAAAAAAGAAAAACATTAAAAATGTAGGATTTAGCTATAAGTAACTTGAAGTCCTGGTTGAAATGATTTGGAGGAAAAATGAAGGCATTGGCCTAAGCTTCCCTAGATAGCTTTTTAAAGAAGTAAAAACCATATAGTCAGTGATATTATAATGGCGTTGTATGGTGACAGATGGTAGGTACATTTGTGGTGAGCACAGCATAGTGTGTAAACTTACCAAATCACATGCCATACACCTAAGGCTAACGTAACATTGCATGTCAACTATACGTGAATAAAAAAAAAATTAAAAAACCCTTTGATTAAAAAAAGAAGTGCCATCAGAATCATCTCCCAAACTCTTGCTAATTAAAAAAAAAATATCTGTACTTGAAAAAAATCCAAGCATTAAACAGCAAACTCTATCAGGAAAATTGTTTTGCGTGAAATGTGCAATTATATAAAGAGCCCATGAAAATTGGGAAGCAAAACACTAACACCTTAATAGATAAATAGATAAAGGAAATGAACTCACAATTAACAAAAGTGGGTATATAATTAGAGAACCATGAGAAAATGTGCAGCCTGACTAGTAATCAAAGGGATGCTCAATCAAAAAAAGAGTTACCAATTTTCCTCTTATAATATTCACGAAGATGAATGGGAAAAAGATCAAGAAACAGGCACTTGCTCATTCTCTCAACAGATACTGAGTGTCTTATGTAGAGCAAGCACTGCTAGCCTACACAGTGAGGGTGTGGGGCTTAGTAAATGGAGAAAGTTCCAGCCACTGTAAATTTCTATCTCCCCCAACCTCGTTGGGCCTTGATGGAAGGCATCCTAAAGAAGATGTTCATGTGGAAAAAGTTTTATTCATTTACAATAGCAATATTGATTAAAAACCCAAATGTCCATTAACAGGATTATGATTAAACTTTGGTGAATCCACCTGATGAAATACTACAGACACCATTTGTTATATAATGAATGAGTAATGAAAAAAGAATACAAATAGTAGAAAACTGGAAAAATGGTTCACTAATAAACTTTGAAAATGCTACATAGTGTCATCCCCACAACCCCAAACCCACAATATACATCTGTATCTTGAAAGCTTTGAGGATCCCTAGGGGTGTCTGAGTGGCTCAGTTGGTTAAGCGTCCGACTCTGGCTCAGGTTAGGATCTTGCACTTTGTGAGTTTGAGCCCTGCATCGGGCTCTGTGCTGATCGCTTAGAGCCTGGAGCCTGCTTCTGATTGTGTCTCCCTCTCTCTCTACCCTTCCACCACTCACACGTTGTCTCCGTCTCTCTCAAACATAAATGAACATTTAAAAAAATAATAAAAAAAAAAAAAGCTCTGAGGAGCTCTAAAACTTAGAAAACGATTATCTTTGTTTAACCCACTATTTCTCCATTTATCCGACCATGGAAAGTTTCTTTTCTCCCCACTCCCTTCCTTTTCTTTCAAAAGTGAAACTTTATTGTCTCTTGGAAGTACTACTTCTCAAACCAACCAACCAACCAACCCTTGAGGATATGCTGGCATATAAGTAGTTTTTAAAAACTATATACACTATAAAAAAAAAAAAACAACCATATACACTATATGTTATTAGCTTGAATTTCAATTTTTTAAAAAGCTATGAAAAATAAAAGCCATACATGCTATATACATAAATTAAACAATTTATCAAGCTACTCACTTAAGATTTGTGCATTTACTCTACAAAAAATATTAGAAAGAAAGAAATTCTGCTATATTTTGAGAACACAAGAAATGTTTCTAAGTTAAATTTTGGTGTCTATCAGAACAACTACAAAAATGTTTAAGTCAAATTACTGATATACTACAGACATGCAAGCTGACTCTGATTCTGTCAATATGTACAGATTACTTGTGCCCATTTTAAACAGGTTTTGAAAAAGTGGTCAGCATATGGGAAAGAGCTCCAGACATGTTTTAAATCCTGGACTGGTCATTAACTACTTCTGTCACCTTGGACAAGTGAGCCAATCCCTGTGGAGTTTTACTTCCTAGTGTCTAAAATAAGAAGCAATACTAAAATTCTAGTTCTGTTCATCTTTGAAAATAGTTTTAAAGCTTTGTAGTTCTATGTTTGCCTGATGGTACGTCAAAAGCCAGAGTTTTATTTGAATACTGAGTCTTTGGACCACTTGGTACCATCGTTGTTACTGTAAAAACAAAGTCAGTCACTTCTAAGGTGATCTCGATGGCAATGTTTTTCAGGATGCCTTACAGGAAAGAGACAGAGAGGCCTATATTTATTTTATAGATTCAATTAACGTTATGTTAAGAAATTGGTTTACTCTTTCGATGTTCCAGAACCTGTGACTGCCACAGACTGTTGCCAGATGTTTCTAAGAGGATGCTGGGTATTTATCATATAAGCACCATTGTCTATAGGCCTTGAATGCTTAGGCCTAAACAACACAGAAGAGTTTTGCCATCTTTGGAAACTCTGAGAATCGATTAGATGAGACAATAGTCTCCTCCATTTTGTGTTTTCACTTTGTATACCTTTGGTGTTCGTGAGTTCTGCTTTGTGTGGGAACTCTTTTTATTTTATTTTATTTATTATTTATTTATTTATTTTTTACAAATAGTTTTTTGTCAAGTTGGTTTCCATATAACACCCAGTGCTCATCCCCACAAGTGTGGGAACTCTTGAGTCAGCATTTCTCCAGCATTTCTCCAGTGGCCCCTTTTGACATAGGGAGGTCTGTGCTCGGCTAGATGGGAGAAATTGACCACAAAACCAGGAGCTGCCAGTCTTGGATGATGCCCTTTTCTCCACTAAGATCTCCCCAAAGAAATTCAATGTTATCTCAGCTACTGGCCCTCGACTCTGGCTTGATTACCTAGTACAACAAATTCTCAAAATAACAGGATTTAAAAAAACCTTCTGAACTTGTTTTAATGAGATTTGACCTGAACATGCAATTTGCCTTTTCCTTACTCAAACTTTCCACGTTGAGCACAGAACACTATTTGAATCTGGATTTTAGGTGTAGAATTAAAAAAAAAAAAAGGCCCACTCTTTGTGCTTTTTCTCATCTTTCCTGCTTCTATTAGTTATTGGTAGAAAGGTTTCAATTCTCACTGTATCCACCAAAGGCTTCATGATGCACAAAAGCCAATTTGGGTGGATGTCTCATGGTTTAAGAAAAAAGTGTTTAAAGTTTTTACTTAGAGTTTTGTTTCTTTTACTTTACAAGTGGCTGTTTGGGATACAGGAGGATTGTGGGTTTGGAGTTCACCTGACCCCGGTGTGGGAGGTTCTATAGGAGCCATGATTGTAGCTTGCACCACCTCTTATCTCTCTGGCCATTTACATGGGACAGGGTGTGTGAATGTCCTTCATTAACTCTGGAGGGCCGTACCAATGCCCTCTGACCAATTCTAAAGCTTCAGCTGGTTTGCTCTGGGTACATGGCTGCCCCCTGCATATGGAGCCAGACAGAACGTGAGATACACCTTTCTCTTGACGACTTTTGAGTGTCACTGTGTTTATGGCTCTATGATTTAGCACCACGCAGGAGGAAGTAATCGCTGTACAGTCCCTGAGTGTCTGGTTAAAGGACTAAATGCAGACAAGTGTTGAGTGGACTCCATTTCATAAATGATGTATGAGGGGCCACAGCCACTATGACTAACACAGCTATAAATGGGTCATGGCAAGGCATAAACATCACATGCTCCTCAGGCCAGACTTAAGGTGACACAAGGGAGGTATTTGGTGTAGTACCCATTTACCAGCGAAGATGTGTCTTTCCCAAATGTAAACCAGAAGTGGGGACTCTGTGTCTTTTTGATTTGGGTACAAAAGGAGTGTGGGATACTTAGAGAGTGACTGTTCAGCAGAGTGCCTCATATTGCCCATGGTTCTCACAAGTGTCCCCTACAGGAGAGCAGGACACAGGAGAATAGCTGACAGCTGTTGTCTAGGCAGCAAAGCAGTGTGGCCCAGGATACTGCCCAACACACTTGCATTCCAACCACTTGACAAACAAGTGTGCTTTGCAGCATGGGCAATTTTAGCTCTGGATCCTTTCCCATTGTTCCCATTTCTAAAATTGAGCCCTGACCCCAAGTCTCTGAATTCCTGTATTCTTGTATTCTGGTAACCAGCAGGTATCCCAAGAATACACTGAGGCCCACAAGGCCAAGGATGGAGACTCTGGTCCTTTGGAGGCTTTGCGGTACTGGAAGCACCATATGTGACCTTAGCCATCAGCACTGTCCTATGTCCAGGGTTGCTGGGTCCTGTTGGATTCCACAGGGACCTGGGAAGGAAAGGAAAAGCTGGGGGTGGGAGAGGACGTGGTGGTCTGCAGAAGTACAGCTGCCATGACTCCTCTGTGAATCAAGTTCATAGTATAGATTAAATGAAGTAACTGTGTAAAATGGCACACAGTAGGAGGTCAAAAAGGACACCACCCCCTTCAGCTTCTTCTCCACTCCCATATGAAGCACAGGCCGATGATTTGGGCACAGAGGCCCTTCTTCCACCAAGTTCCCCATGCTTCCCACAGCTTGCAAGCACACTACGTGAAGGGGAAGAGCACAGTTCACCTGGGAATAGTGTTACGTGAAGAACTCTAGACATTTGTTTTTCTAAATCATATGGCCATCTTACAGGTTGAAGGTGATCTGGGAAAACTGGGTCAACATTTCCCTGTGCTTCCAAAACTGTCCTAAAGTCAGAGGTCCAACAGCTGAATCCAGTCGTGAGGGGTGCCCTTAGGGCTTTTAAACAGTCATTGAAGGATCATTGCAAATGGTTCATCCTATGCTGAGAAGTACAACCATAATTTCAGGCACCTGGGACATGTATGTGGTGGTCAAAGTCCATATCAAGCCTCTTACAGAAATGGTTCCCGCTTCTGGGTTGCAGATGACACTTAACAGTCTAGACACTTCTTGGAGAGAAATCACACCTCATAGAACAGGCTTCAGTGACAATTTGCTATTACTCATCACCCCTCCCATGCTGCTCAGAGAAGTTGGAGGAATCTCTCAGCTTCGAGGGCAGATTGTCATGGGCCTCTCACTTAGCCAGAGAGACTGGCCATATGTCACCCAGTACAGTCACCACAGCAATCACATGGCTTGAGAGTACCACGCTGGGGCTGAGGGCAGATGTGACAGCACCATGGGGATGTAGCACATCGAATCAACACTCCTGGTTTCCTGTGTCACCCCTTGCTCCTTCTTGCTGCCTCGCATTGAAGAATGTGGCTTTGGCTATAACTCCAACTTCAGTTCCCTTCCTGTTCTCACTTCCCCAGTGGTCCCACTTGTCAGTCTGCAGGCCCTGCTCTGTGCCAGGGACTGTGATAGGCAGCAGGATGTAAAAAATGAATAGGACATGTTCATATGCTCCTGGAGGGCACAGCCTAGTGGCAGGATGGCTATGTGGGAATGGCATGAGAGGAGAGAGGGTGCATATAACAGATAATTACAGTGCAACATGTTATGCGGAGAGTCACAGGGAGGGACTTTAGCCACAAGTTATAAGCACAGAGGGTGAGGCCTGAGGGCTCTTCACACGTTACAGAAGCAGTGACTGTCCAGCAAACTCACTGCGAGGTGTGTGAGGAACAATGGTCAGATACACACTGGCTTGAGGGTGAGGATGAGGCTGGGAGTTTTGCTGGCCCAACAAAATGCATTTTAGCCAGAACTCCTGGGCTGGGAAGGAGTTGGTATCTTGCTTCCTCTTGGTGACTGGCTTGGACAGAAAACAGACGTTTCTAAAAAAATGCTAAAGAAATATGAGAGCCTATGCTGACAGCTGTTGATACTGATTTCCATTTTATGTTTTCCCCATCTTTCCCTCTGGTTTGAGAATTATCCAAACCTTCCCTGTTAGTGGAGTGGAAAAAGCTCCAGAGTCAAAACACCTGAGTTCAAATCCCAGCATTTCTATTCATCGGCTATGAGACTTTGAGCTACTTTTAACTTCTGACCTCTCTGTATTTCATCTCGACAATGAGTATAGGCATACCTTGGAGACTGTGGCTTTGGTACCAGACCACTCCAATAAAGCAGCTGAAATGAATTTCTTGGATTCCCAGTGCTTATAAAAGTCATGTTGAGGGGCGCCTGGGTGGCTCAGTCAGTAAAGCATCCGACTTCGGCTCAAGCCATGATCTTACAGTTCGTGGGTTCGAGCCCCACGTCAGGCTCTGTGCTGACAGCTAGCTCAGAGCCTGGTACCTGTTTCAGATTCTGTATCTCCCTCTATCTTTGACCCTCCCCTGCTCATGCTGTCTCTCTTTCTCTCAGAAATAAATAAAACATTAAATTTTTAAAAAAAGTCATGTTTACACTATTCTGTAGTCTATTAAGTGAGCAATAATGTTATGTCTAAAAAAATGATGTGCATGCCTTAAATAAAATACATTATTACTGAAAAACTGCTAACCATCATCCAAGCTTTCAGCAAGTCATCATCTTGTTGCTGGTAGAGGGTCTTGCCTCCATGTCGAAGGTTACTGACAGATTGGGGCAGTGACTGCCGAAGGCTGAGGTGGCTGTGGCAATTTCTTAAAGTACGACAACAGTGAAGCCTGCTGTATCACATGACTCTTCCCTTCACTTTAACAGTTGGCGGCCACTGTAGGGTTATTAACTGGCCTAATTTCAATATTGCCATATCTGAGGGAATAGGGAGGCCCAAGGAGAGAGACGGGGGAAGGGCTGGTCAGTGCAGCAACCAGAACACACCCAACATTAAGTTTGCCATCCTACATGGGCACAGTATGTGGCACCCCCAAACAATTATGATAGTAACATCAAAGATCATTGGTCACAGATCACCATAACAAATATAATACTGAAAAAGCGTGAAGTATTGTGAGAATTGCCAAAGTGTGACAGAGACACCAAGTGAGCAAACGCTGTTGGCAAAATGGTGCCAATAGAGCTGTTCGACATAGGGTTGCCACAAACCTTCAATTTGTAAACACTGCAGTATCTGCAAAGCACAATAAAGTGAAGCACAGTAGGACAAGGGGTCCCCATGTAAACAGAGAGCACATCATGGCAATGCTATACGTGTTAAATGACACAACAGGCTCTAAGAAAAAACACTGGAAAGCAAAGCTTTTTAAAAGATCTCTGCTACAGGAGAAAGGGGAACCATCTTTCATTGTTGGTGCAAATGCAAACTGGTGCAGGCACTTTGGAGAACAGTGTGGAAGATCTTCAAAAAGTTAAAATAGAACTACCGTACAATCCCGAAATTGCACTACTAGGTATTTATCCAAAGGATACAAAACTACAGATTTGAAGGGGTACATGCACCCTGATGTTTATAGCAGCATTATCAACAATAGCCCAACTGTGGAGAAAGCCCAGATGTCCATTGACTGATGAATGGATCAAGAAGATATTGTGTGTGTGTGTGTGTGTGTGTGTGTAATATTACTCAGCCATCAAAAAGAATAAAATCTTGCCATCTTCAATGACATGGATGGAGCTAGAGAGTATTATGCTGAGCAAATAAGTCCAAGAAAGACAAATACCATATGACTTCACTCATATGTGGAATTTAAGAAACAAAACAAATGAATATATGGGAGGGGGAAAAAGACAGAGAGAGAGAAACAAACCATAAGAGACTCTTAATGATAGAGAACAAACTGAGAGGGTTGATGGAGAGAGGCTGGTGGGGGGGTGGAGATGGGGTACATGGGTGATGGTGTACTAAGGAAGGCACTTGTTAGGATGAGCACTGGGTGTTGTATGTAAGTGATAAATCATTGAATTCTACTCCTAAAACCAATATTGCACTGTATGTTAGCTAACTAGAATTTAAATAAAAATTTGAAATGAAAAAAAAAAGACCTCTGCTACAGAATTCTCCTCAGGGCTCACTGGCCATTACTGGGTCCCACGGCTACCTCTAGTTTTAAGAGAGATTGGGAGGTAGAATATTTGCCTATCAGCCTTTGTAGTAGAGAAAAACAAGGGTGAAGGTAGTTGAGAATGGATATGGAGAAAGACAAGCCAGGGTGCCTGGGTGGCTCAGTTGTTTGAGCTTCCGATTTTGACTTAGGCCATGATCTCATAGTTCGTGAGTTTCAGCCCAGTATTGGGCTCTCTGCTGTCAGCACAGAGCCTGCCTCAGATCCTCTGTCCTCATCTCTCTCTTCCCCTCCCCTGCTCACACACTCTCTCTAAAATAAATAAAACTTTTTTTAAAAATTAAAAGAGAGAGAGAGAAAGAGGGAGAGAGCGCCAAGCCACAGTGTCTGTCACAGCAGTGGTGGAGCCTCGTAGATGGAGTTTTGTTCTCCAGCCATTAAAAAAAAAAAAAAAAAAAAAAAAAAGTAAGCATCCCATTTGTTAAAAAATATTCAACCTACTCACATAAAATGCACAACCTATTCACATAAAAAGCACAAGGAATGGTATCCAGGAATAATAAAAAAAACAAATGTGTAAATTATGTCCAATGATCTCTGTATTATAAGAGATTTTAAAAGAAATGGCACCATATCTATTATCTATTACTGCATAACCACTCACCACCCACCAAAATCCAACGGGTTACAACAAAATCATTCATTATGTTGGCTCATAAGTTTGTGACCCATTTAGGCTGGGCTCACTTAAGCATCTCTATTAGCTGGGTGCTCTGTGCTCGATGGGACTTAGTTGGGGCACATTAGCTGGAGTGGCTCAGCTGCACATGTTCCTTATCCTTTTCCTGGAGTAAGTCGGCCAATGGAAGACATGCAAGAGAGCTAATAAAAACATGATACCTTTTGAGGCCCAGAGTTGTAACTGGCAGACCATTCTGCCTCATTCTGTTGGCTGAATCAAGTCTCATGGCCAAACTCAGACTTGAGGAATTATATCTCACCCACGAGAGTAGGAAACCAAAAAGTTACATGGCAATGGGGATGGATGTAGGGAGGGATGGAAGACTGGAGCCATGATTGCAAATTTACCACAGGGACCAAAGGTCTTCAAGTCATAAATGTAAGGTTAGCATTATATTCTAATCATTTCAGAAGGAAGCCATCCTAATTTAGTTTGGAGTTACTTAAATCACTAGAGCTGAATTTGATGGTCACACCTACTCATAGTTCATTTTACATTCATGAAATCAAAAGATGAAGCTTCCAAGTGAAAATAAGGTCTTCAAGCTTGAGTTGTACCTATCATATTGATTTTCAAGCTATCCCTAAATATAACTCATGAAAACAAAACTAACACTTTCTTTATTTTTTCTTTTGCAGGCTTGATGTGAAGAATCGAAGAGAACGAGAATGGATTCAAATGAAAATAGCTCATGAAAAGATTTTATATATTTGTATGAAAATTATGAACCTCCTGAATGCCTGACACTTTAGTAGAAATGCCTTGTTTGTACATTTATAACTCTTCCTTCTAGTTGGCTGCACTTCTTGCTTTATCTTCATGTTTGGCACTTTGCACAGCAAATCAGCTCAAGAATTCACCAACTGGAGGGTGTGGTTTTGAGGAGAAACAGGATTTTACTGAGAGAGATAGGGTAATATGCATAACAATGATTTCCAACGGAAGTTCTCTAAACTACTTCACACACTATTTTGGTCAGTTTTTGGAATGTATTTTAGTTCTTCACATCCTAAATTATATCAATAAACTTTTTATGAGTTCAAATACTTGGAGTAAGTGTAAAATGTGATCTAGAGTAAATTAATTTTCATATCTTCAGACAGCTACACATTCCGCCACATGGAGAGAAATGAGATATAAGAGCCAACCAAATCCCACATTGTTTAAGTGAGGGTTTCTCCTTCTGAGTAACTGGGTACCATGGGTAAAACTATGACTGACTGGTCATTGCAAATGACATTAAATATTGCCTTTGGGCATCATTGATATCCCTCCTCCAAGGATGACCTTTATGGTGAATGCATTTTGCTTCCATAGAGGCTCAGAAATTCCCTTTGTTCAGATGGCACAGAGTTCATTAAAGGCACAACAAAAATAAAGCTGAAGGATCAGAACAAAAGAGAGGGGCAGATCATTCCTTAGATGTCCAAAGAAAGATGAAACATGTCTCCTGCTGCTAAGATAGTCCCTATGAAACTTAATTCAGTGGTCACCACCATCATAAACCAAAAAGAGTCACTCATGTCTCTCCAGAGTCTTCTGATCTTCCCAGATGCTGGGGCAACCTCACAGTGTGACCATTTGAGGAAACAGGTTCTGGAGACCACAATGTTTTAAAGGCAAGTGTGTCACCTACCTGGTATGCAGAGACCCCAGCACCATGAATTCTTCCTTGCTTCAGTGCCTCTCATTTAAAAAAAAAAAAAAAAAAGAAAAAAGAAAATCAGACATTCTTCTGAACATCCCAACCAAAAATTAGTCTTTAGCTTTTCTGTTTCGTAGAGATCAGTTTCTGAAAGCAGGACTCTCGTGCACACAAATGTGACCGGCTGTAGACTCAGGAAGGCCCAATGAGTTTAGGTTTTCCTCAAAGGGCACCCATCTGGTTGTGGATCCCAGATATCTATCTGGGCTGTGGCTCAGCCGGGTGATCTACTACAGATGCATGGGAGGAGTATATCGTCAGAACCAAACCTGCCGGTTTAATCCTCTGTTAGCAGAACAGGTCCTAAATAATATGGCATTGTGTTGCCTCAGGCAATTCCACTTCTTCCTAATTAGGGTAGTTGGGTAGGTTTTTTGTTTTTTTTTTAACTTAGTTTTCCCTTTGTTTATATATAAATGATCCATGTTTGCTTCAAAATTACATTCTGGTTGAATGTTATAAAAAATGTCTTCATATTTTCCTGCAGTCTCCCAAGTCAAATGCACAGCATAATACAGACCAGAGGTATCAAATTCAATGGATTTGTTGAGAGCTTTTAATTTACTATGTGTTTTATTTTGTTGAGGCTCAAATTCATTGTAGTTGGGATTTAGCAAGTTCCACATTCTATCATTCATCGGACAGCACTTATAGGAAAAGACAGCATTTATTTTCAATGAAGTTATTTAAAATATATTCACAAGCCTCGTACTAAATGGCTCTTTAAAAATTCATATACCATGTTGAAACAGCCTTATTTATCTTGCTTGCTTGTAAACAACTAATTATTATGCAACTTTTCTATGAGAAAGAAACAAAGTATTAGTAGTTGAAGTTTCATTAGGAGAGAAAGAGAACAAAACTAGAAATGACATCAGTTTGAGCAATTAAAGTAAAGCATATGGTACAATAGCGTTTTCATTGCCAGTGCTCTACGTGGTACAAATGTCAGGTGTTCTGCTGACAGGTGGGGATGCCCCAGTGTGATCTTGGTTGCCCTGCCCACACTGCCTGGCTGCCTACTCTCTGCAGCAGGCTCTATGCTAAGTGCTGGGAGGAGCGCACATTCTCCCAGAAGATCACCTTGCTAGAAACCCTCTCTTCCATCCTCCCTCCCGCCTCGATCTGCATATGGGATTTTCTGATACTGATTGAGCGAATGAAAGAGAAGGCCCCATGGGGTTCAGGCCTGTGCGAGACACTTGAAAAGCATCTCCTTTGGAGCAGAAGCCATCTGGGACAAGCAAGGCTCTCCAAAATCCTCTCAACCACCCAGTTTTTAGGATCTTTATATTTTAAGAGCACAGATTGGAAGGTAATTAGCTTTGCTTCCAAGGTTACTTCCTGAGTAGATGAATGACAGTAGTAGATTTTCAAAGTTAGGCCCAGGGCATGGGGGGATGATAGTGACTCAAATGAATACCTTATTTCTAACTAGAACAGTTAGAAGATTTACAAAAACCTTCTCATTTCTGATAAGGAACACTACTAATCTGCATGTACCATCCCATTAAGCCACCACTCTGACATTCTTGGGCTGACCTAGAATCATGGCTCTCTGCTCTGAGATAAGACGTGGGAAGGTTCATGAGAAATGAGAAGAGGGCTCAACTGGATTCAAGGACCACCACGGGTTGATCAATCACAACTGGTTCCCCTTGAAGGCCTGTGGCATTATCCCAATGCTTTGTAATCTACTTCAAATAGAAAGCGCATTTAACCTGGTAATTGATGTTCCTTTGGGATTTTAACCTGACTCTGAATGTAGGCATTAGTGTGGTCCACAGCTAGTTCCTTGCCTCACATACCATTAATGAAATTTCTCTAAAGGAGAGGATATATTATCATCCCATTCAGACACGACTGTATATTTAGTCAACAAGCCCCACACAGAACAACCACTTGGGGAGAACATGACCTACCAGCATGTTGCCAGGTGAACAAAACCCTTGAAGTTTATGCACTGAGTTCATTTTTGCTTTCAAAGCAAATGACCAAATCTGCTTAGATTCTGCACTGAAGGCAAATCACACTGTCAAAAAAACATATACACTGATTATAAGAGGGGATTCAGCTGTAAATTAAGATTACAGCCATAACCACGCCATCACCTAAAGGTGCTCTTCAGAAAAAGAAGAAAAACCTCAATTAAGCAATCATTTTCAGATTCTGGAATGCACTTGGCCTCATATCCTTCAACCCCACGCTTGTTTATTAAAGGAGAAAAATCACTCCTATAACATTTGACTTCTGTGCAAAATAATTCAGTTCCACCCTTGACTAGGAGAGACTGCACCATCAGATAACAAGGCTCTTTTTTATGACCAGCTCTTTCCCTGGTTCAGTGAGGATATATTCAACATGTGGATTCCACAGCGTAAGGGGGCTTTCCTCTTGGGCGTCAAATGCCTGCAGATGAGCTGCAAAGCAAAAGCAGGTCTGCCCTCTAAAATCTAATTTCCAACTGTGATACTGAGTTGGGTGGAGCAATGGTGCCCAGACAAGGGGGTGAGCAGGCAGGACTTTACCCCAGTATGGGTTGCTTATGGTCTCTAGACATACAAAACGAGAATTCTAGGCTTGTCTGGAAACTATTTCTGCTTTTTAATATTGCTCACACATCTATGGTGCACTAGACAAGACAGGGTCCTGGAGGAATTTGTTCAGAAACATTCTGAAACACACAATTCAATCCACGCACTCACACAAGCCATGCTGCCTTACAGCCCATGATAGGCTTTAGTCAAGTGGAAAAAATGGGGTGCCTGGGTGGCTCAGTTGGTTAAGTGTCCGACTTTGGCTCAGGTCATGATCTTACCACTTACGAGTTGAGCCACAGGTTGGAATCTGTGCTGACAGCTCAGAGCCTGGAGCCTGCTTCAGATTTTGTTTCTCTCTCTGACCCTCCTCTGCTCGTGCTCTCTCAGAAATGAATAAATGTTAAAAAATGTAAAAAAAAAAAAAGGGGGGGGGTGAGCTTTTGTACATAGAGGGGCTTTAAAAATGTTTTTAAATGTTTTTGTTTATTTTTGAGGGAGAGAGACAGAGCATGAGTGGAGGGGGATAGACAGAGAGGAAGACACAAAATCCGAAACAGGCTCCAGGATCTGAGCTGTCAGCACAGAACCTGACATGGAGCTCGAACCCACCATGATATCATGACCTAGGCCAAAGTCGGTTGCTTAATTGACTGAGCCATCTAGGTGCCCTGGGGTTTTTGGCATTTTTTAGGGGGGTTATTTTATACTGTGCCTTCTGCTTCTGACCACACAGAGAAAGATTCCTGGGCTCAGGCAATTCTCACTCTCCCTACCCAGCCTGAGGTGAGCTTTCCTGCCATTCAGTGAGAGGTGATAAACATTTGAAGAAGCCAAAGGAAATACTTCAACTCCTAGGGGGCTCAACACCCATGAGGACATGGATATTTCTGCTCAGTATTGGAAATTAGGCATTTGCTTGGCGTTCTAAATTCTGAGTGAATCCAACTTTATGATAATTTCTTTAACATGGCATGCTGCATTTATTTACATTTTCCGGCAAGGAAATGGACCTAGTGATTACATAATTGTGCAAAGACCAAGACTCCTTAAATTGCAAACAAACAAAAAACAGCAACCGCCGCCCCCCCCCCCCCCAACTTATTTTTTTTCCAAATCTTGAAGTCATTGCCAGGCACTGTGGTTATGATAATGATGGCCAAGGAGGGGGAGGGGGGACTCCATTTGGAACCCCGGTAAACTACACACACATGGAGTGGGGAATTCGGAAGGAGGAAAGAGCCAGGAGACATGTCCCTTAATGAGACCCACAGGTCTCCAAACTCTGTAGTTAGATCCTGGTGGACCGCTGGGACACCAACCCAAAGAGTCAACATTTTGGTTCTACTTTACTTATTGCTTATTTCCCTAGACTTGTCCCAACGTATTTTCTTTACCAGCTGGGAAAGGAACTCCCTCCTCTCTGAGCTCTGGAACCTTCCCATCTGGATAACTGGACTCTGGCTGCAGATATACTGAAATGGCTGTGGCATTAATTTCCTCGGAGAGTGTGCTTTCACCAGAGGCTTTACCAATATCTGCCACCTTGGAGTCATTCCTTCCATTTGGCCCTAGATGTAAACAATAATGCCTACTGCTGGCTGGAAAATAAACTGTAGGAACTGGCATGTTTTTCAATGAGAGGTCATCCAGAACAGTGCTAGCAATGACCCATTGTATCCCCCAGACCTTTTGTTTAGAGGCTGAGTACAGGCAATGATCTCTAACAGATGCACCATTAGGCAAGACCTACATCTGAAAGCTTCGTTGATTCAGACACTCAGTAATTAAGCTGTGGGCCAGTGAGCACATTATCTGCAATCAAACATGTCCCTGATCAGTGATTAGATGGGCAAACATGTGACCTCATTGTCTCTGCCAAAGGATGATTATGTAACAGTCTCTCGTCCTCAGACATCATGATTATTTGCTGACTTTTGATCCCAGTAAATAAGCTGAAATCACTTGCTGTGGTTCTGGGAATCAGATTTTTAGGACAATTGACTCTTCCTTGGGAGACTGGACCCATTCAGCCTGATAACTGATGTACTAAGAACTTTACAGAGAACCGGATGCAAAGTGGGTGGGTGAGAGAGCTGGGATCTGCAAAGAATGTCTGAGGGGCAGCCTGGCGTCACATGACTTTATCCAGAGACATGTCAAAGGATGTGCTTTTAAACTTCAGAGCTTTCTTGCTGCTTAAGAAGTAGTAAAGAGAAAGGTGTGTAGGAGGGAAGGAGGGAGAGACAGAGAATGAGAAAAAGGAAATGAGAGACTGAGAGAGAGCGTTTGCTTCCAGAGCCTGATAGTCAGGACACTGAAGAAGATTCCGTGGCTTCTCGGAGATCTGGCTGAGCCAGGGAAGCCTATGTGTTTCATGCACAATCGAACACTCATCATCTATTTTTTTCCTGAAGGGCAAGGAAGATGCATAAGGGCTTCCAAGTGGGTGTGGGGAGCCAAGCAAGGACTAAAAGATAATCTGGCTTGAGGTGACCTGAGACATCTAAATGTCACATAGTCTTGATGTACATGTGACCTGGAACTGCCCTGGGGTGACTCAGGCACTGGCCCTTTTTTAATTCCTTATTTGCTCTCCTTCCTCCAGTGAGATTAACATAGACACTGCCCACAGAGCAGCTCCAAGCACCTCTCACTTCTGCTGTCTGGGCCCAGCTTCACAATTCTGCACACAGGAGCGTCATCTCTGAACTCAGATCGATCTGCATTGAAATCCTGGCTGCCCTATTAGGATAACAATCACTTACAATGCTGCATGTGTTTTCAAAACTAAAACTACAGCCAAATCAATGAGGCAATGAGACTCAATACAGTGCAGAACCAGCCACTACTGGAGGAAAGAACACTGTATTGTGGAATTCCTTCACCCACACACTTTCAAAGAAGAGTTGCAAAGACTCTGTTTGAGGGTGACATTAAGGGCTGTATCTGATGAGCATATGGATAGCTAAATTACAGGGAGAAATTACCAACAATGATTTAAGATGGATATATGTAACTAGTGATTTGAGTCATGATCCAATCATTTGGACTTAATTTAAACCCCCCATAATCCAGATTCCTTTATTTAAATCAGAAGTTACGATTTAGGCAAATGGTCAGGGTAGTAAGCATATCAATAAACATTTCTTTTTGTTTGCTCTTTGCTTCTTTCCCTAGTAGAAGACTCTGAGGCAAGGGTTCAAGTGAAGGTAACTTGTTTGGACAGGGAAGGGGACGCCAGTAGCGGTCTGGGGAGGTGCGATAAGGCCAGGAAGGCAGCTCAAGAGGGAGGCTGGGAAGGCAGTTGTAACTATGGGTAACTGAAGCCTAATTCTACAGGGGAAGCTCTGGAAGTCTGAAGAGAATAGTTGCTCCAGTTCGAATGAGGGAGCTGGGGTATTTATGCACCAACCTCCATCCATTATTAATTGAGGGCTGCCTGCCAAACCAGCAGGCAAAGTGCACTCTACAGGTCAGGGAAAGCCCCCTACTCCCAACAAAGGAATGCAGTGATTGGCAGGTTGGAAGCTGAGTCATGCGTGCTGAAATGTACAAGCCAAGTGGTGAGGCACAGGGCCTGTTACAACTTCTTTGTACAAATGGAAAAAATATTAAAATACTGTTGAAGATCACAGACACATCTTCTACTGAAGATATGACTGGATGAATATACAATATCACTCTAATTCAGAAAGTGAATCATTCCTGTTTTCCCACTACAGATGAGTGAAGGGTCAAGCACATAGATAGGGATCCTTTTCTCTCTTTTTTTCCCCTACAAGGGCAACCATTTTGAAACAGTATTGATGACGGAAACAATTTTAAAAATACAGATTTATAGAAAATTACCTCAATTAATTTCACAACTATCCCCATCCCCCCTCCTGCATATTTTTCAAACTACATTTCCATCATAATGATATAGAGATAAAGCCAGGAAGGCATATATCTATATAAATACATATGTAAGTAAGTAGATCTATATAAACATACATAATTACTACATAATTAATGTTATTTGCTCTCCATATATACAAGATTACTATAACAGCGAAGGCTTGCATTTATTTTTAAAATAGATAGATGTGTCCCTAGAAAAACAGTTAATCAAATCCAGATTTCTCTTTTCAGTAAAAGCAGTTTCATCTCCTAGAATTTTTTGAAAGCTGCAATAAAATATCCTCACGGTTAAACCCATGGCCCCAAAGCACCCTTGCCTTTTTGTCATTCTTTTTTATGTGCCATTGCAAAACTGCATACGACTTGGGGCTTAGGTGTCAGTTCAATAAGAAAGCACCCCTGAATAAAGTAATAAAAAGAGCTTGAGAGAGAAAGACGACTTGAACATAATGTGTAATCGGTATTGATGATCTGGTGGGCTGCTAGGCTCTGCAGTGAAAATGGCAAATGAGGTAATAGCATCCAGGAGGAATAGGAAGTGAAAGCACTGGCGGTGGAAATATGGCTGAGCAGATCACACGAGGTCCTGAGAAACCTTGAGGTTGAGGGGTGGCAAGCAAGTCCCTTCCACCAAGTGGTTTCCATGCCACGATGAGTCGGGGCAATGGGCGTCCAGAAGAGGCAGAGGGCAGTTTCACAGCTGCCTAATGTAAAAATGCGTTGAGAGTGGCGGAGAGCAGTAGGTGTCCCTCAAGATTCATTCTTCCGCCTCTCCCTCAGCAATAAAACCTCTGAACCTCACCTGCACAGCTACCCATTTTGCAGCTCACAGGGGCCCCAGGATGAAATTCTGGCTCAGGGTCATTAAGCAAAAGCAGTGTTTATAATTCCTGGTAAGTATCCCTGAAGGGAGAGGTCAGCTACTTCTTTCTTCCTGGCTCCTCCTTCCTTGTAGCTGAGGTGCAGAAGTTAACAGTAGGAGTGGGTGTGGCCATCCTGGGCCAGGTGCTGAAAGCTGCGTGTGCAGGGGCTCACAGAGCCACCATACTCCTCCTGGACCACCTACATTTCTGAGGGAAGGAAACAGAACCACTTACTTGTACTTTGAGGTTGTTGTTACTCATGTTGAACCTTATTGTGACTAGCTTAGTGATGATTCTTCCATGGGGATGAATAAGGGAACCTATGAGTTATTTGCTGGAGTAGATTTTCCTGTTTGACCAGCCAATGTGCTCACTTCTTAACATTCAGAGGTTCGGTCATTCTGTATCTTTCCCTGCCTGCCTGTACAGAAAAGACAGATACTTGCCTCCACGGAGAGCCAGAGCTTAGGCACATGCATTAAGGTAGGCAGACCATTTGAGTATGGCAAAAGGGGTAGTGGACAGTTCAGAATTTATTTAGAATTCATTCCAGATGAATGGAAGTGGCCTGCCCAGTCTGATGGTGGCAGTGCCTAAGACAAGGCTCAGTAAGGAACACTGGTGTCCTAACCAAACTTTTCTATGGCATGATTTGGTGACATACTTACCCTCTTCTCTCCTATTCTCCTTCCAATCCTGTTTCTCTAGCACTCCTACTGAATATGTGAATTATCTGATATCATTCCAGTAATGGGTCAGCATCTACCATGTGCAATCATAAACCTTGACTCATACAGAAATTTCTATCTGGCCATGAGTTGTGACAAATAGCCTTAGAGAAACAGAAACTATTGGGAATGAGGTTTTCCTCCTGGCAGAGATGAGGCAGGCAGCTATAGGCGCCCATCTCTCCCACCTTCTCCTAATACTCGCCCCTTCACCATCAACCTCCTTAAGACCACCAGAAATAGTCTCATTGTGTCCTAAATTCCCTTCCTTCATTACAAGAGGCCTAGACTAATATGTCACCCTCCTATTCTCTGCTGGAGTCCCACAGGGCTCTGTATACTCCCATTCAGTTTCCACTTCCCTACCCTTGCTACCTCCTTTAAAGTGCCCTCTGCAACCCCTAGTTGGTAATCATCAAAACCTGCTCTGTCCTCAGTCTCTTCTCTGAACAAACCCAGAGCACCGAGCATGTTGTAAGGAAAACCTGCCTTTCTCCAGAGGACATTACTTCCTGTTCATTCTTCACAAATGGTGGCTGTTTTTATTTTTACTTTCATCTTTCATAGAGTTGGGTTTAACCAGGGCAGGGAAATGAAATGGTTGACCAAAGAAATAAAGCTGGGAAAAAAAGGGCAATGAGGACCAGAAGGGAAAATATGAATGAAAAGATGGCAGGATTATTGGTTATAGGTCCAGTTAATGTCAAGGGATTGTTAGGGGCAGTCCTTTGTTTTCTGAGGTCATTCCAATGCCAGTTACCCATTTATCCATTCATCGCCTAGTAGAGCCAGACTCGGGAAACATTTCTCCTCTTGCATGATGTTAAGTGTTGGCAGTAGGCAAAAACTGCAAGGGTGTGGCAGGAGGAAAGGGTCTCTCTTCCCGATGCTGGTGTGCTTTCCCTTGCCTCTTCAGCATGTGGCAGCCAGTGAGGTGCAAGACACACAGGGGGACTCGAGATCCATCAAGTGTCTGTCCGTCCCCACTGGTGGCTTCCTGGCAAGTGCTACCAGCATCTGAACAGGGAGCTTCCTGGTGAGTTTCACTGATGTTCCAGGAGTTGGTTTCCAGCTTGCCATAGCTATTCTGTGGTGCCACAGGGGACTCATCTGCATCCCAGGACTACTGCCTTAGTCTCTCACCAAGGTCTGAACCTTAGCCTTGGTGGATGAGGTCTCTTTCATGTTTGTTCCTTTCTTAGGTGTTCTGCCTTAGCCTAGATGTAGTGGCTATTCCCTATACCCACTATGCCTATATTCTTTACAGTTGTCCATAGTATTTAGTACGTAATCTCCTGTTACTAGTTAGTAATCCTTTAAACTTTCTCCCAAATTATTATGTAGTATCTGTCTCCTAACTTCCTAAAGGAAGCAATTCAACAGAAAGCCAATTCTTACTCTCTATGCCTCCCACCACTAGAGTCAGACTAGCATGTTCTGGTGGCCAATCATCAAGTCACTCCAGAATAAGAAGGTTTATACACCAAAACAGTTGTAGGATGTTCCCTTATAATCAGCAAAAATCTGGGGAAAATGTAGAAATGAGGGTCTTAGACCAAAAAATGGAAAAGCATAACTTTATATTGGGCTGAATTAATCAACATGGGTCCAGTTTCCAGAGATTCTGGATCTAGGAGGCTAGCCTGAGAGGCTGAAAATATTTCTGAGAGTTTACTTGCCTGCTTGGCTGAAAACTGGAGTCAGCTGTGACTCACCTTAAATGAGACAGGTCCACCAAATTCATTTGCAAGAATTCTAAAGACTTACAGACACAGTAATGTTTGCATTCATTCATTTATCTGCTTCCACTAATGATATCACTTGAGAACCCCCAGAATATGGCCCTCTACCATGGCTTTAAGAGATAAATATGTGATGGTAGAGTTTCTTCTCTGTAGGCCAAGATTACTGACAGGAGATGATAATGTAGAAATGGGCTTCCTGATACCAATGTGTTAGAAATACCTCAGAGTGACAAAGGCCAGGGAACACTACTTCACCACCAGAAGCAAGATGATTGTGGTTACCAAAATGGGAATCAGAAGATTCTGAGCCACGGGGATCTTTGGCGTAAAGGATTGATCATGGGATTGCCAGGTCTGAAGATCCCGGGTAGTCTACCAAGGCACTATTTCACTTTTAAAACAACAACAAAACTAGATAAGGAGTTAGGCATGTGCCAAAAACTAAAAATATCTGGTTGAGGTCTCTAATCCAATTCTTTTTAAAAAATGTTTATTTATTTATTTTGAGAGAGAGAATGAGAAAGAGAGAGAGAGAGCAAGGGAGGGGCAGAGAGAGAGTGGAGAGAGAATCTCAAGCAGGTTTTGCACTGTCAGCACAGAGCCTGACAAGGGGCTTGAACTCACAGACCCTGAGATCATGACCTGAGCTGAAATCAAGAATTGGACACTTACCCAACTGAGCTACCCAGGTGCTCCCTCTTATCCAATTATAAAACTTGAGCCACTCAACTCCCAGAAGAGAGCTCCTTGAATGAAGAGAGGAACCTGAAGAGACCTCCCCAGAACCTCTTGGACCTTTCTGAACCTCATCAGAGAAAATCTATTGTTTACCATAAAATGTGCATGGAAAAAAGGAAACACATTCATGTCTGGGGGATTATTGGATACTGGCTCTAAGACAGCCCTAATTCCTGAGAACCCTGAAAGCTACTGTGGTCCATTAGTCAGAATAGTCGGAAAATAAATGGATGTTGGACAGGAGTCTACCTCATGGTAATGCCTATAGGAATCCATCCCCAAGTTGTTCCCTCAGTTCCTAAGTATGGATGAAATACATTCTCAGAAACTCAGGCTGTGTTTTTTCCAAGGATGGATACAGTATCTCCCACCCAATAGTCTTCTGAAATGTGGCCTTGATTCTTCTCTAATGAGAGGTAGAGCCTATTCTCCAGCTTCTTGAATCTGGGTGGGGTATGAGGCTGCTCTGATCAACAGAACAGGGCAGAAGTGATACCATACCAGTCTTAGGTGTAATCCTTAACTGGCTGGGCACTTCCTGCTTCCTGCCTCTTGGAAGACAGCCTCCTGGTAAGAAGACCAACCACCTTGAGACCACCACATTGTGAGAAGCCAAAGTCAGTATGAGATGTGACATGGAAAAAGACAGAGGCAAATATGATTTGATGAACTGGTTTGACAATGAAAATGGGCTTTCCCATATAGATGAAGTAGAAGACATTTCCCAAACTTTGAATGATTCAAGCTAAAGCTGTAGTTCCAAGCTTTGGATGAAAATATAATTTAAAAAAGTTTTAAATGTTTATTTATTTTTGAGAGAGAGAGAGTGAGAAAGAGAGAGTGAGCATGAGCAGGGGAGGGGCAAAGAGAGGGTGACACAGATCTGAAGAAGGTTCCAGGTTCTGAGCTGTAAGCACAGCGCCCTATGCAGGACTCAAACTCATGAACCATGAGATCATGACCTGAGCCGAAGTTGGATGCTTAACTGACTGAGCCACCCAGGCACCCCTGAATGAAAATATAATTAAAGCATGTGGCAATACACATCACAATTCCGGACTTCAAGCTGTATGGCAAAGCTGTAATCATCAAGACAGTATGGTACTGGCACAAAAACAGACACATAGATCAATGGAACAGAATAGAGAACCCAAAAATGGACTCACAAATGTATGGACAACTAATCTTTGACAAAGCAGGAAAGAATATCCAATGAAAAAAAAGTCTCTTTAGCAAATGGTGTTGGGAAAACTGGACAACAACATGCAGAGAATAAACCTGGACCACTTTCTTAAACCATACATAAAAATAAACTCAAAATGGATGAAAGACCTAAATGTAAGACAGGAAGCCATCAAAATCCTAGAGGAGAAAGTAGGCAAAACCCTTTTCGACTTTGGCTGCAGCAAGGCACTTCTTACTTGACATGTCTCTGGAGGGAAGGGAAATAAAATAAAAAATGAACTATTGGGACATCATCAAAATAAAAAGCTTCTGCACAGTGAAGGAAACAAACAATAAAACTAAAAGGCAACTTAGGAATGGGAGAAGATATTTGTAAATGATATATCAGATAAAGGGTTAGCATCCAAAATCTATAAAGGACTTATCAAACTCAATAGTCAAAAATCAAATAATCCAGGGGTGCCTGGGTGGCTCAGTCAGTTAAGCGTCCGACTTTGGCTCAGGTCATGATCTCACAGTTTGTGGGTTTGAGCCCCACATCGGGTTCTATACGGACAGCTTGGAGCCTAGAGCCTGTTTCCAACTCTGTGTCTCTCTCTCTGTCCCTCCCCCACTCATGCTTTGTCTCTCTCTGTCTCAAAAATCAACTATATATTTTTTTAAAAAAAATCAAATAATCCAGTGAACAAATGGACAAAAGACATGGATAGACACTTTTCCAAAGAAAACTTCTAGATGGCCAACAGAGCCATGAAACAATGCTCAACATCATTCATCGTCAGGGAAATACAAATCAAAACCACAATGAGATATCACCTTACACCTGATAGAATGGCTAAAATGAGCAACTCAGAAAACAACAGATGTTGACGAAGGTGTGGAGAAGGAGGAACCCTTCTGCACTGCCGGTGGGAATACAAACTGGTACAGCCACTCTGGAAAACAGTATGGAGGTTCCATAAAAAATTAAAAATAGAACTACCCTATGACCCAGCAATTGCACTACTAGGTATTTATCCAAAGGATACAGGAATGCTGTTTCAAAGGGGCACATGCACCCAATGTTCATAGGAGTGCTATTGATAATAGCTGAAGTATGGAAAAAGCCCAAATGTCCATCTGCTGATGAATGGAAAAAGAAGACGTGGTATATTTATACAATGGAATATTACTTGGTGAGCAAAAAGAATAAAGTCTTGCCATTTCCAACAATGTGGATAGAACTAGAATATATTATGCTAAGCGAAACCAATCAGTCAGAGAAAGATAAATATCATTATGACTTTTCTCATATGTGGAATTTAAGATAAAAACAGATGAACATAAGGGAAGGGAAGCAAAAATAATATAAAAACAGGGAGGAGAACAAACCATAAGAGACAAATACAGAGAACAAACTGAAGGTTGCTGGAGGGGTTGTGGGGGGGGGAATACCCTAACTGGGTAAGGAGCATTAAGGAGGACACTCGTTGGGATGAGTAATGGGTGTTATATGTAGGTAAGGAATCACTGGAAAATGCTTCTGAAATCATTATTGCACTATATGCTAACTTGGATATAAATTTTTAAAAAATTAATAAATTGAGAAAATGAAAAAATATATTAAAAATAAATTAAAGCATATGGCAATATAAAAATACTTTATAAATAATATTGTAACGACAAATAGTTAAAAGTATCTGCTAAGCTTTTCTGAGTGTAAAGGCTACACAAGATGACTGTTGGAGAAAGGGCAACAAGTAACATTAAGAGTTGTGTTGTAAGTCACAGTAATGTCTTTTTAGTACACTCTCAGAAAGTAAATGATGCAAAGGGTAGATAACAATTTATTTTCCAAATCATACAGTTGTAATTCTTTGCATTTGACAAAACTGAAAAACCTACAAGCTGGAAGCTGATACATCATTGAAAATAACATTTATTGCAAGATCACTATGTCACTTTAGCACATCCTTGGAAAGAGTTCAACAAATTGAGGAGCAAAATTGCTCTGTTCCTATATACTTACTTATGTGAGCAAGACTTCTCAGACTTACATCTCTAATAATGAAAAAACAGAAATAAACTGTTCAATTGCTGCCGAGCCCTGCCTCATTCATATTCATCCACAGATACATGAACTAGTTTCTAAAAATCATCCCCTTCCATATTCCTGAGAAATGCAATTTTCATTAAAGTTTGCTTTTTTGTGTTTTATGATTATCAATATTTATATTTATGTCATTTTGATCAATTATCTACAAATCACTAATGATAACTTAATCTAACAAATATTTTTGAAAAATTTTTTATGTTTATTTATTTATTTATTTTTTATAGTTTTTTTTAAAATATTTTTATTTATTTCTAGGAGAGAGAGAGAGAGAGACAGCGCGAGCAGGGGAGGGTCAGAGAGAGAGGGAGACACAGACTCTGAAACAGGCTCCAGGCTCTGAGCTGGCAGCCAGCACAGAGCCCGATGCGGGGCCCGAACCCACGAACCGCGAGATCACGACCTAAGCGAAAGCCGGACACTCAACCGACTAAGCCACCCAGGCGCCCCTGTTTATTTATTTTTGAGAGAGAGACAGTATGAGTGGGGGAGGAGCAGAGAGAGAGGGAGACACAGAATCTGAAGCAGGCTCTAGGCTCTGCGCTGTCAGCAGAGCCCGATGCAGGGCTCGAACTCACAAAGTGAGATCATGACCTGAGCTGCAGGCAGACACTCAACTGACTGAGCCGCCCAGGTGCCCCAATCTAAAAAACTCTTAGAGACATAATTTAAAATCCCAGATGATTGATATATATCATATCACAAAAATCTAAGTAAACAGTCTTCTAATATTTCAAAACTTACTTGATTCAGTAAAGCAGTTGCTCACGTCACTGATGAACAAATACAATTCTGTTATATATCTTTATTTTTTCCCTGCCATTTTCCTTGCTAATACAAACAGAATTATCAACCAATAACCATGACAGAGCTACACTTATTAATGACATGAGCAACTTCTTGGCCAAGCCTGGAGTAGTAATCACGCCTCTATTTGTAGTCTGGTTTTGTCTAATCATGGTTGAATTGCAATCACAGGCTGGCAAAAGAACCCCTATCAGACATTCCAAAAAACCTAAGCTTTGACAACCAACTAGCAATATGGAATTTTTTTTTTTTACAAATAGTTTATTGTCAAATTAGTTTCCACATAACACCCAGTGCTCATCCCCAAAGTGCCCTCCTCCATGCCCATCCCTCCTCCCCCCCATATCCATCAGTCCTCAGTTTTTGTCAGCATTCAAGAGTCTCTCATGGTTTGCTTCTCTCCCTTTCCCCCACCATTTCCCCCCTTCTTCTCCCGGTTGGTCCTCTGTTAAGTTCCTCCTAGTCCTCCTATACGTGCACACATATGATATTTGTCCTTCTCTGCCTGACTTATTTCGCTCAGCATAACACCCTCAAGGTCCATCCATGTTGCTACACATGGCCAGATTTCATTGTTTCTCATTGCCATGTAGTATTCCATGGTATAGATAAACCACATCTTCTTGATCCATTCATCTGTTGATGGACACTTAGGCTCTTTCCATGTTTTAGCTATTGTGGAGAGTGCTGCTATGAACATTGGGGTACACGTGCTCCTATGCCTCAGCATTTCTGTATCCCTTGGGTAAATTCCTAGCAGTGCTATTGCTGGGTCATAGGGGACTTCTATTGTTAGTTTCCTGAGGAACCTCTACACTGTTTTCCAGAGGGGCTGTACCAGTTTACAGCAATATGGAATTTTCAATAAAGAGCATTGTGTTTTATTATTATTTTATTTATTATGCTAAACATCCTTTTTATCAGTACAATTTATAATGGAGAGCTGACTGGTAAATGCTTACCAGCATACTGCTACAGTCAGCTGCAGTGGGGTTGAGAAGGAGTAATGGAGGAGGGAAGTTGTAAATACCTCATGATCAGGTACAGAAACAAGGACCAGAGTGTCTTCCAGATTCTCTTCCTCACAGCACCATGTATATATTTACACATTTTAAGCAACTGCCCTTTCTTTCCTCTTCCTTTGCTCTGCTACTGTGCTTAGAGCGGGCTGGTGGTTGACAAGGGATTATGATGGAAATAGATATCCCTTGGATACCCTGGGCAGGGGGACAGAGGAAATACTAGGAAATTCTTTGGGAATAGAGTAGGTTGCATTATTTGAAGGGGGAATGTGTGTGTATTTTTTTAGGAACATGTGTAGCTGAGTCTCTACCTTGCATCCTTTCTTACGGTTGAGGAATGGTACACAGTCTGCATCTTAAAGGGAAGAACAGTCCTGCCTCCTACTAAGGAAACTAAAATATGTGCTTGTACTGACCCTTGGTATCTGGAAAGTTTTATTTTTGCCTATTACCTAAGCTGAGAAAAATTAAATCCTTCCACTTGGGATTTCAGATCTGGAAGCAGAAAGAGGGAACAGTTTAGAATTCTTAGCAGCTACAGCCACAATCCCCAGCATCCAGAGGTGACAGAGCCAGGGGTAACAGCATCAGTGGCTCAGAGGTGGTTTCTTTGATCCACTCTTGCCATGATGTAATTTTATCAGTGGATCCAACTGCTTGGCTTCCTTTGTTTCCAGCCCATTTTCAGAGCCAATTCTCCAACCTTCTTGTTAATTCTGTGAACTATTCAATAAATTACTGCAATAAATTAATTTTCTGCTTAAGGTAAGTAGAGTTGGTTTCTGTTGTTGGAGTTAATAAAATATGCCCAGAAGGAAGCCTTTTAAAGGATCATGCTATGATTCTAAAATGCAGGCACTTCCTAATGACACCCTTGGCAAGGAGCTAGAAATCTGTTGCTGGGAAATTGAGAAGAACATAAAGGCTGCGGGTGTGTTTGGCTGCTTAACATAACATCCATGGGAAATGACCAAGACAGATTGCTCAGAAGTCCCTACCATTCTCATAGGTCTATTACAGGGAAAAATTGTCTTGATGATAGTTAAACCTCTTTTCTAAATCATGCATTTCATTTTGAACATTTTGTTTTTTGCAATCATACCTCTGCATCGTATTTTCACAAGAGGCCTGGCTGGGTATAATAATTTCCAACACTCATCAGCATTTCCCTTTATTGTGTTCTGAGGACTTTGTAGAGAGGAACCTCATCCAACTTGTCATCATCACAACTCATCTTTGGCAAGTCAACAGTTGGGTTAAATGTTCCAGGGGTAACTTGACCACCAAAGCTTGCCCAGTTTTGCATCTCTCAGCATGCGGTTTATGCTGCACAATCACTGAGATTATTTATTGGCCAGGCAATGGTTCAAAATCTATCTTGTCTTGAAGCTACATTAGGTTTCTGTTGTTGCTTTTATTTATTTGTTTATTATTATAAAATATTTATGTATTTTGGGGGAAAGCACAAGCAGGAGAAGGGCAGATAGAAGGGGACAGAGGATCTGAAGTGGGCTCTGTGCTGACAGGCTAACAGTGGCGAGCTCAATGTGGGGCTTGAACTCACAGACTGTGAGATCATGACCTGAGCTGAAGTCGAATGTTCAACTGACTGAGCCCCCCAGGCGCCCCACTGTTGTTGCTTTTAAAGAATCAACGCAAATTAGCAGTTTGAAACCATATGAATTTATCACCTCATAGTTCTGTAGGTCAGAAATCTAGGTTGGCTCTCCTGCTTCCCCTGTTCTAGGTGTCAAGGCTGAGGCCAAAGGGCCGGGTAGCCTCAGCTCTTTTTTGGAAGTTTTGGAGAAGAATCTGCTGTTGGCAGAATTCAATTCCTTGTAGTTAGAGTGCGGAGGCCCCCATGTCCTTGCCGGCTGTCAAGTGAGAACCTCTCTCAGCTCCTGCAGGTGGTCACATCCTTCTCATGTGGCCTCTTTCATTTTCATTGTGCTGATGGGGCACAAAGTCTCTTCCCGCTTCAAGTCTCTCCTACTTCTCCTCTTGCAGTGTCTTTTCTGCCACCAGCCAGAGAAGGTTCTCTGCTTTTAAGGATTTATGTGATGAGATTAGAAATGCCTCAATAACCCAAGATAATCTATTTTAAGGCCTGTAGCCTCAGCTACACTTGTAAAGCCCCTTTTGCGAGGTAAGGTGACACAGACATGGCTTCCAGAGATGAGGGCATGGATGTCTTTGGGAGCGGTGGGTCATTCTTTCTACAGCAATATCCTGTCAAGTCTTAGCCAAGGATTCTAAAGATGCAGCTTCTTACCACTTTTATTAATCTCTGGCTACTTGGGTTGCTGGAGGTATCTACAGGACACTGATCATTTTAATTTATAGGCTGTTAAGAAATTGTATGGAAATACGGTGCTTTGGACTGAATGTGTTCAAGCCCTTAAGATCCACTGTGAAGGTATTAGGAAGGGAGGCTTTGGGAGGTAAATAGGTTGAGATGAGGTCATGAGGGTGGAGCCCCCATGATGGGATTAGTGCTCACAAATGGAGAGGAGGCCCCAGAGATTACTCTCTTGGTCCTGTGAGGACACAGCAAAAACACAGTCATCTGTAAACTCAGAGGAGAGTTCTTACCAGGGACTAAATTGGCTGGCACCGTGATCTTGGACTCTCTAACCTCCAGAACTATGAGACAGTAAACACGTGTTGTTTAAACCATCCAGTCTGTGGTATGTTGTTATAGTAGCCCGAGCTCACTAAGACCTGTGGAGAGCATTTTGTCTGCCACATTGTGAAACTAAAATCGATGGAACTTTTATGGCTTAGCCAAAAAACTGAACATCCTGAATAAAGCTTATGAAAGAAAGAGTGAAATATCTTTGTCTCCCAAGCTTTAGCTTCTTCATGTCTTCCAGATGAGCCAGAGCACCGTATCACCAGTCAAGGTAGCTGTAGTTGAGTCCTCCACCACAACTTGGAGACGTTTGTCTTTGAATGTCTCTTCCCGCCCTCCATGGAAGATCTATGCACTGTGGGGACTCAGTCCATCAGCTCTGCAGGCCTCAGACTGTAACAGACACCTGGGCATAAGGACTGCCTCCCTCTTTCAGCAGTGAAAGGGAGAGACTGTACGGCAGTGCTTCTCCAACAGCACTTTGCCTTGGAATCATCCAAAGAGCTTTCAAAAAGTACCCATGCCCAGGCCCCACACCCAGAGGTCCTGGCTCACTTGATTTAGAATGGGACCCAGTGCCTGGGTGGCTCAGTTGGTTGAGTGTCCGACTTTGGCTCAGGTCATGATCTTGTGGTTTGTGAGTTGGAGCCCCACACTGGGCTCTGTGCTGTCAGCCCAGAGCCCACTTTGGATCCTCTGTCTTCTTCTCTCTGCCCCGTCCACACTTAGGTGCTCTCTCTCTCTCTCTCTCAAAAATAAATAAACATTAAAAAAAAGAACAGGGCCCAAATATCAGTATTTTCAAAAACTTCCCAGCTGCTTTTTATGTGCAGTCAGGGTTGAGAAGCACTGCTTTAAGACAGCGGGCTGCAGGCTATCCCTGGGTGGCTGTGAGAGATGAGTGGATTCCAGCTGTCAGGAAATATGACATTATCCACGTTGGAAGAACAATAGGGAAGGCACAGTTGTCAAAGCCTGACATTTAGGCAGGGAGCACAAAGTGTCTCAACACTTGTGTTACTTTGTATTCAACTCCTTTCTGCTTCTCTGAGGAGGCAGCATTAGCGGGGGCGTGGGGTAGGGACTCCGAAGGCAAACTACAGATGGCCTGAATAGAACTAAGTGAGACAGCAGCATACCTTGTGCACTGTGCACGTGGCATCCCTTGTGCACTGTGCACGTGGCATCCCTGTGCCATCGCCTGGGAACTGAGCGATCAGTTAAGACAGGCTGACCTACTGGGAGACTCACCAGCCATTGCCTCCAGTGCCCTCTGGTATGGATAGTTTGGTGAACTTTGTAAGGGCTTCCCCATGCCACAAATGAGAGAAGCAATTCTCACTTTACCATACCCACTGAAAGGGAATCGCTACTTTCATGAGTTAAATAGTAAGACAGTCTCAAAGAATAATAATAGCTAATATTGTTTGAGCACTAAATGCTGTAATAATTTACCACAAACTTAGAGGCTTAAGACAACACAATGTATTATCTTACAGTTTTGGAGGTCAGGAGTCTGGCTAAAACGTTCCTCCAGGCTAAAACTGAGGTGTTGGCTGGGTTCCTTTCCAGAAGCTCTAGGGAAGAATCTGCTTGGAGCTCACTGAGGCTGGAGGCAAAATTCAGTTCCCAGTGGCTGTAGGACTAAGGGTGCCACATCCTCATGGGCTGGCAGCTGAAGGCAGCTGCCAGCTTCTAGAGGCTGCCCGAGTACCTTGGCTCATGGCCCCTTCCTCCATCTTCCAAGCCAGTAATGGTGGATCAAATATCTCTACACTGTGATTGTCTCTAGCCTCTTCCTCCACCATCATCTCCCTCTTTCACTTCAAAGACCCACGTGGTGACACCGGGAATCCAGGATGTGCTCCCACCTATGGTGCAGAACCCTAATTCCATCTGCAAAGTCCCTTTGGCCATTTGAGGTAAAGCTTCACAGGCTGCAGGGGTTAGGACATGGATGTTTTGGGGCCACTGTTCTACCTAGCATACAACTCATCAGGTTTTCCTCCTACGCTTGTGGCTAGTCACTTCATTCTTTTAGCCCAGTTGCTATTCCTTGCCTCCATTATCATGTTGGCTTTTCTTGAGGTTCTGTCCTGACCCTGTTTCTTTTCTCTCTAAACTTCCTTCCCAGGTAATCTCTTCTACCTCCCTGCTTTAAATAGCACCTGTATACAACATCTCCAATAAATATCCTCTCTCTTCTGTGCCCCAGAACCTTTTCTCCAGTGGCCTACTTGACAGCTCCATTTAGGTGTTTCAGGTGAATCTTCAAAATTACTGCATTCTTGGTCTCCATGCCCCACCTCCAACCTATTTCACACACCCTGTTCCTGGCTCCTTCATGACATCATTATCACCCATTTGATTACACTAAACACATGCCGTCCATGCTATTTGCTCCCCACCCTCTAAGCCACTCAATCATCCCCAAACCCCCTTTCTCCTTAGTCACAGTCAGGAGCTCGAGCCGGGGCCTCCCCCAAGCTCTCCATTGAATCTGCTGCTTGCCTCACCAGCAGCAAAGGAGATCTTTCACAAGCTTTAATTGTAAGTAACAATGCTGAAGTGCTACAAGGTTATTTCTAGATGGTGGAAATGTGGGTGGCTGTTATTTTCTTCTTGGTACTTTTTTGCACTTTAAACATTTCCATAGAAAACTCAAAACAAAATGTTCCATAAAAACAAAAACAAAAATAAAATATTACCTTCTCAGAAGGGCTCGCCACCCCCTTCCCCATCCCTACATTATTATCTCTAACAGCATCCTGTTATTTTCCTCTTGGTCTTTATCACACTTTGCAGGGGTATACATTTTATTCCTTTGCTGCTTTATTCTCTCGCTCTCTCTCACTAGCTATAAGGCCATGAGCACACTACTGTATTTATTGTGTTGATTGCTATACACCCAGGCCTATGCTTGCCATATATAAAGGTTTGATTCACCCAGGTATCCCTCATTATCTGAACTCTCACAATCTGACTACTCACTAAAATGACTTACAAAAATGTTTATTCCAGATTTATTGTCTGAATCAAAAACTTGTTATTGCAAATCAGTAAGCAAATGCCAGATAGCCTGTTTACATTGCAAGTGAGTCCAGGTAAGAGGATGTAGACTGTGTTGCAGTCCTATCTCAGCCACTGCCTGATACATGTTATTTAAATATGTACCATCAACATCCAGAGGGTTAGCATCCCCAACTATTAAATGAAAAATGTTTTCTCATGAAGTAATACTCATCCAGCTTCATGTTCATCAGCAATCAGAGGAAAGGGAAAAAGAGGATCCAAGTGCTACATCTTCAAAAGAAATTGTAGCTCACCTCAACGAAACCAATGCTACAGTGACTGTGTGCATGATAGCAAACTAAGCACTGTGCTCCAAAAATGCAATGAGAGGCCCTGACTTATGCTGTCCAAAGCTATATAATATTATTTTCTTTTATAGTTTATTGTCAAGTTGGTTTCCATATAACACCCAGTGCTCATCCCCACAAGTGCCCTCCTCCACGCCCACCCCCCTTCTCCTCTCCTCCACCCCATCAGCTCTCAGTTTGTTCTCAGCATTCAAGAGTCTCTCATGGTTTGCCTCCCTCCCTCTCCCCAATATTTTTCCCCTTCTCCTCCCCCATGGTCCTCTGTTGAGTTTCTCCTGTTCTACTTATAAGTGAAAACATAATGGTATTTGTCCTTCTCTGCCTGACTTATTTCGCTCAGCATAACATCCTCAAGTTCCATCCATGTTGCTACACATGGCCAGATTTCATTCTTTCTCATTGCCATGTAGTATTTCGTTGTATGGATAAACCACATCTTCTTGATCCATTCGTCCGTTGATGGACACTTAGGCTCTTTCCATGATTTGGCTATTGTTGAGAGTGCTGCTATGAACATGGGGTCCATGTGCCCCTATGCATCAGCACTCCTGGGTTCCTTGAGTAAATTCCTAGCAGTGCTACTGCTGGGTCATAGAGGAGTTCTACTGTTAATTTGTTGAGGAACCTCCACACTGTTTTCCAGAAGGGCTGCACCAGTTTACATTTCCACCAACCGTGTAGGATGCCTGTTTCTCCACATCCTCGCCAGCATCTAGTCTCCTGATTTGTTCATTTTAGCCACTCTGACCAGCGTGAGGTGATATCTCAATGTGGTTCTGATTTTTATTTCCCTGATGAGGAGGGACGCTGAGCATCGTTTCATGTGTCTGTTGGCCATCTGGATGTCCTCTTTGGAGAAGTGTCTGTTCATGTCTTCTGCCCATTTCTTCACTGGATTTTTTGTTTTTTTGGTTTGGAGTTTGTTGAGTTTCTTATAGATTTTGGATATTATCCCTTTATCTGATATGTCATTTGCAACTATCTTTTCCCATTCTGTCGGTTGCCTATTAGTTTTATGGATTGTTTCCTTTGCCATGCAGAAGCTTTTTATCTTGATGAGGTCCCAACAGTTCATTTTTGCTCTTGATTCCCTTGCCTTTGGGGATGTGTCAAGTAAGAAACTGCTGCAGTTGAGGTCAAGGAGGTTGTTTCCTGCTTTCTCCTCTAGGATTTTGATGGTTTCCTGTCTCACGTTCAGGTCTTTTATGCATTTTGAGTTTGTTTTTGTGTATGGTGTGAGAAAGTGATCTAGTTTAACTCTTTTGCACATTGCTGTCCAGTTCTCCCAGCACCATCTGTTAAAGAGGCTGTCTTTTTTCCATTGGATACTCTTTCCTGCTTTGTCAAAGATTAGTTGGCCATACATTTGTGGGTCCAATTCTGAGTATTCTATTCCATTGGTCTATGTGTCTGTTTCTGTGCCAATACCATACTTCCTTGAAGATTACCAAAGCTACATAAACTTAAGCAAAGAGAATATGAACAGACGACCACTTGGAGAACTTTAGTTCCCCTCACGTTGTTACATCTACAGCTTCAGACTATGGCTCAGAGCCCTGCCCACCTCTGGAGTCTCACGTGCCAGAGAAAGTTGTCCCTCATTTCCTTGTGTTCGGATTTCTAGGATGTGAGGCCTCTAAGGCTCCACTTACTCTTTTACTCACCCCCAAATGCCAGCCTGACTGAAGCTTCCATCTCCTTCCTCTGGGGACCAGACTCTGCTGAGGCAACTCTTCCCTTGGCCAATAACCATTAATAGAAAACTACCCTATTATTTCATTTTTCAAAGTGTAATTTTCATTCATTATTTAGAGTATCTTAAAAGTATTATTTCCACCCTAGTTATCTATAATTCAGTAATGTTCACTGAATGTGGAAGAAGGATGAAATTCATATATATTCTACATGCAGGCTGCATCAATATCACCAGGAAGCTTGTTATAAATGCTAATTCTTGGGTCCCAACTCAGCCTCCTGAATCTGATGTTCTCAGTCCCATGATTTTGTGCTTCAGCAAACTCCCCAGATGATTCTGACACACACCGAAAGTTGAAAAACTGTGAGTCTGTTTCTGTGCTTCTGTTCATTTGTTTTGTTTGAAAATCAAACGGAAAATACATTTTTTTCCTCTAGCTTACTTTGTTGTTAGAATACAGTATATAATATATACAACATGCAAAACATGTGATACTCAGCTGTTTATGTGATTGGTAAGGGTTCCAGTCAACAGGAAGCTATTAGTAAGGTTTTTGGGGAGCCAAACGCTATATGAGGATTTTCAATTATGCAAGGGGTCGGTGCCCCAACCCCACATTTTTCAAGGGTCAACAGTAATACTGTATGTCAATTATGAGAAAATGTAAAAAAAAAAAAAAAGTATAATAGGGAAAATAAAAACTGTCCATATTTTATACATCCAGAATAAATGGCTAATATCTTGGCATGTTTGCTTCCAGAATTTTCTACTTTCTCTCTTCTCTCTCTGCCTCTTCCTTCTCTGTCCTTATTTTCTTTTTTAAAAAGAAAAACTAGCCTTCTTTTGTCAATATAATACATGCTTATTTATCATTTTATTTTTTATTTTTTTTAAATGTTTAATTATTTTTGAGAGAGACAGAGCACGAGTAGGGGAAGGGCAGAGAGAGAAAGAGACACAGAATCCCAAGCAGGCCCCAGGGTTTGAGCCGTTAGCACAGAGCCCTATGTGAAGCCCAAACTCGCTAACGATGAGATCATGACTTGAGCTGAAGTCAGATGCTTAATCGACTGAGCCACCCCAATGCCCCAATACATGCTTATTTTAAAGAATTCAACAAGTTTAGAAAAGTACAAAGTTAGGGTAGTTGAGAGTTCCCACAAAACACCATCCAAAATCAATTATCACTGATATGAAGGCTCCAGATAAATGCCTAGGCTCATGCAAAAAGATACAGAAGTACATAGATAGACACAGGCAGGGAGGCTTCTAAGAAGATGCTATTTCTTAATTAAAATAAGAATGAAATAGTGAAATGCTATTTTAATTAAAATGTTACTTTTAATTTTACTTGACTATCACAGAAAAAAGAAACCGAAGCAAAACCAACGAATTCCAAATCAATATCTTTTCCCAACCAGATATTATTTCCTAAGAGATTTCTGAGTTTAAGAAAAAAAATTCTAAAATATTAAGTGGTTGAAGTTGGAATTTTTAAAAATTTATTTCTTTTTGAGAGAGAGACAGAATGCGAGTTAGGGAGGGGCAGAGAGAGAAAGAGACAGAATCCAAAGCAGGCTCCAGGCTCTGAGCTGTCAGCACAGAGCCTGATGAGGGGCTCGAACTCACAAACCATGAGATCATGACTTAAACTGAAGTCAGATGCTTAACTGACTGAGCCACCCAGGCTCACCCATGAAGTTGGAAAATTTTAACTACCTGTTCCAATTTTAGACTTCTTCTCATGAACAATGACAATACTCATATTTTCACACCACCTCACATCTCTCTTTCCCCACTTTCCAGTGTTTGGACATTGTATTCTTTTAAAAAAAAAAACATTTATTTTATTTTAGGTAGGTTTCATGCCCAGCATGGAGCTCAGTGTGGGGCTTGAACTCACGACCCTGAGATCAAGACCTGAGCTGAGATCCAGAGTAAGATACTTAACCAACTGAACCACCCAGGTGTCCCTTAAAAACATTTTAAAACTGAATTGTAATTGGTATACAATATACAGTTGACCTTTGAACAATGTGGGGGTACTGACCCTTGTGTAGTTGAAAATCTGCATATAACTTTTCAGTCCCCAAAACCTAACTACTAATAGCCTACTATTGACTGGAAGTCTTACTGACAACATTAACAGTTGATTCATGCATATTTGTATGTTATATGCATTAAACACTGTATTTTATGATAAAGTAAGCTAGAGGAAAGAAAATGTTATTAAGAAAACCATAAGGAAGAGACAATACATTTACAGTTTGATCCTTTATTTATCAGAAAGATCTGTATATAAGCAAACCCATACAGTTCAAACCCGTGCTGTTCAAGGGTCAAGTATATATTAGTTTCAGGTATACAATATATTGATTCGAAACTTTTATATATCACAAAATGATCACATAAATAGTTACTAGTTACAATTACCATACAAAGTTATTCCAATACTACTGAGTACATGCTGTACAATACATCCCCTTGACTTATTTTATAACTGGAAGTTTGTACCTTTTAATCCCCTTCACCTATTTCATCAGTCCTGTCACCACCTTCCCCTCTCACAACAGCCAGTTTGTTCTCTGTATCTGAGTCTGGATCTGTTTTGTTTGTTCATTTATTTGTTTTGTTTTTTTAGATCCTACATGTAAGTGAAATCATATGGTATCTTTCTCTGACTTATTTCACTCAGCATTGTACCCTCTCGGTCCATCCGTGTTGTCACCAATGGCAAGATCTCATTCTTTTTTTTTTACGGCTGAGTAATATTCCAATACACTTTTATCCATTCACCTTTTGATGAATGCTTAGGTTGCTTCCATGCCTTAGCTAATGTGAATAATGCTGCAATAAACATAAGGTTGCACATATCTCTTCAAAATGGTGTTTTCATTTCCTTTGGATACATACCCAGTAAGTGGTAATGCTGGATTGTATGGAAGTTCTATTTTTAATTTTTTGAGAAACCTCCATACTGTTTTCCATGGTGGTTGCACCAATTTACATTCCTACCAACAGCTCACAAGGGTTCCCTTTTCTCTACATCCTCGCCAACACTTGTTATTTCTTTTCATTTTGATAAAAACCATTCTGATGGGTGTGAGATGATATCTCATTGTGGTTTTGATTTGCATTTTCCTGGTGATTAGTGATGTTGAGCATCTTTTCATGTGTCTGTTAGACTCTATGACTATCTCTGTGACTTTGGAAAAATATCTATTCAGGTCATTTGCCCATTTTTAAAACAGGCTGTTTAGGGTTTTTTTGTTATTGAGTTGTATTAATTATTTATATATTTTGGATATAAATCCCTTATTGGACATACTGTTTGGAAGTATCTTCTCCCATTCAGTAGGCTGCCTTTTCATTTTGCTGATGGTTTTACTTATGGTACAAAAACAGGTATATTATTCTTTTTTCATTGACAGTTTAGAGCCTTCACATCCTACCCTGTCATGGCTGAATAGGTGGGAAGTCCTGCACCTGACCTGCACCAAGTCCTGTGCTTTCTACATCTTCAGTGTGTCACTGAAGTCACCAGTATCTGCCACCTCAGCACCACTACCACTAGCCCCCCATAGGCTGGTGGTCAAGTAGGGACAATTTCCTTAGGATGAGTGGGAACTTATTTCCCTGCCATTTCTCCCCTGTATCTTACATTTCTCAACCAACCATATAAAGCATCCTTCCAGATTTTGGAGGCCCCAGCCTCCTTTCCTTCTGGCACCTTCCATTACTCACAGCTGTGGGGCTTATCTTTTTAAGGAAAAATAGGATCATAAGAAGAAAAATACAGCTTAGGAAAAGTGTGTGGAATATTTCAAAGAGTAAAGGCAAGCAATTTGCTTAACAAAGGAGATCCCTGATGAGGTACAAAGCCCTTTATTAGGGGAAATTATAGGTAAGTGCTAGGTAACAGGAAAATATGTAAGTAGAAAGCACAGCAGGGGTGGTGGGAAGGAATCCCAGGAGGATGAGTAACAATATTTTTACACTGATGAGTATTTTATATTTACATGCAGCAAAAATACAGGGCACCCCTCTATCCTTCCCCTGCCTCTCTGCACATATGGTCTTGGGCTGAATAAAATTTAGTCCCTAAAGTCTTTGTTAAATGATGATTAACTTATTAAAATGTATGGTTTAAGAAATGTTTATGGTCAAAAATAAACAGCAAGAATGTTCAGCAATCACAGTTTCCCTCAAGTGTTTATGTTTTAGAAAGTCAGAGAATAATGGTTCAGGGATACCATGGATCACAGGAAGCCCAAGATGTGTTTTCCATCTCAATGGGAATAGCACATTTTTGAAGGGTTGCCCCAACACTCCATTCAGAACAGTGTCCTTGGCGTGCTAGTCTGCCTTCTAAGATGGGCACCAATGATCCCCGCCCTCCTGATGTTCATGCCTTTGTGTAATCCTCCCTCCATGAGTGAGGATGGGACTTGTTACCAAAAGAATATGACAAAGGTGATAGGATGTCTCTTCCATGATTAGGTTACAAATGATTGTGACTTCTGTCTACTAACTTCTCAGTTTATGTGTTTTGATGAAGTAAGTGGTCACATGGAAGAGGCTGAGAGCAGCCTCAGCCAACAGCAAACAGATAACAGAATGCTGTAATAACCACAGAGTAAGCTTATAAAGATGCTGAACATTCAGATGAGACTGAGGACTCTCGGCCAACACCTTGATGGCAGCCTCATCAAAGACCATGAAGCAAAGGACCCAACTAAGCCATGCCTAGATTTGTGGCTCACAGAAACTATGAGTTCATAAACATGTGTTGTTTTAAGCCACTAAGACATGGGGTAATTTGTTACACAGAAAGCAATAACTAATACACCTGGAATAGTATATACTACTACATGCTTCCTCCAGGCAGTTCACCCTCATGGAGAATCACTGAGCCAAAAAAAAAAAAAAAAGCATATGAGAATGTCAAGAGTAGTTTTGGAGCATTTACTGAGAGAGTGAAGTTAATGTAGATCAGATTTTTAATTCAATTGACTGTGAAAAACAACCACCACTTAAAATTCACGTTCTATCTCAGTAATTTACATCCCATTTCTTTTTATTCCAGGCTCTTACTGTATTCTCAGTCCAGTCCCTTTTAATGATTACTGGTATATCTTCATGAATTCAATATAAAATTCTTTGCAGATAAATGGCCAGTCAGGGACAATTAAGAGATCCTAGCTTTAGATAGTAGCATTCGGATACTTTTGTCGGTTTGGCTTCTTGAAGTGACTACCAACCAAAAAAACCCCCATATTTGGGTATATTTTTCTATTTTTTTACTTGAGTTTTCAGCACACCTTTTATCTTCGAACAGTTCAGTTTTAATACATGTTCTTACAACGTTTACTTCAAATTCCCATCTTTCAAATGAGGAAAATAATACAGCTCTCAAACATGTCAAGGGTATTAAAGATGATGCTTAAAGTGCTATGGAACTGAAAAGTGCTATTAAATTCATTTTTATCCAATCCACACTTATGAGCCATTATCACATCACACTTTTTCACAGGCTCTGGATTATGTAGTGCCACCCAGAGAACAGGGAATTCAGTCTTATTATGTGAATCATTTGGTGTTTGTATCAATCAAGGCTCTTCGCTGTAAGCAATGGACACTCTGGCTCATTTAAATGAACAAGTAATGATAAAATGGTATCAAGTGGCTCATAACAGCCTCAGTAGGGCCAGAAAATAAGGCTTAGGAGGCTATGAGGCCAATAAAGATTCACAAATCACACCCCAGTACTGAAACCACATAAACACGGTTAGAACTGCCACTGCGTTTAGACATCCTATGTATCACTGACTATTGGATCACATAAAGAGCACTACCCTCCTTGGAGAAGTGGCTGATTTCAGGCATGGGGCAGGAAAGGGAAAATGTGAGCTTGGAGCATCCTATGGTGCAGAAACCAAGGAAGTGCTCAAGGAACAGTGGGGATGCATCAAAAGGCACAGGCATTGGCTGGAAGGCCAAATTTAGGATAATTTGAGGACCACAAAGATTAATGATAGTAATGGATTATAAAAAGGAAATCAATGATTCCACAGTAATACTATATATAAAATGTGGGAGGATGAATAGCTCTTCTTTACAAAAGAATGTTAGCTTAGACATATAGAAGAAATGATAGAATTCGAAAATCTCCATTTTGTAATCAACGATGTAGTTATTGATTCATGCAAATCATCACTGGATACTAACACCAATGAGTGAGATGCTGTTGCATAACAAGATATTCATATAATCTCAAAATATCACCTTACAGATTACTGATTAATTTCAAAGGGACAAAAGATATCTTTACAGTTGAGAGATCTAGTAGACCCCATCTTAAACAAATGATTAAATCTAGCACCTCCAGTAATGAGACAAACTGATACCATGTTCCTACTGACACAATGCAGTGGGAAGGACACAGTATCACTTATGAAGTATTCTGGCCAAAAACATTATCTACACCTAAGAGTGAGGAAATAATTAGACAAATCCAAAAAGATAAATAAACATGGAGAGATTATTCTATTTTAAAGGAGACAAAAAAATCCACAACAGCCATATGCATAACAGCCATATACAATTTTTTTTTATTAAAAAAATACAAATGGGGCACCTGGGTGGCTCAGTCAGTTAAGTGTCTGACTCTTGATTTCAGTTCAGGTCATGATCTCATGGTTGTGAGATCAAGCCCCGCATCGGGCTTCTTACTGGGTATGGAACCTAAGATTCTCTCTCCGCCCCTCCCCTGCTTGTGCATGTGTGCACACACATGCTCTGAAAAAAAAAAAGTACAAATAATATCTTGGAGACAATTGGAAAAGTTAGAATATGAAACATATACTAGATAATATTATAGTAGCAACACTGCATTTCTTTGGTGTGACAATGGTGTTGTGGGTATGCAGGAGAATGTATTTAGTAGATGAATGCTGAAGCATTTAGAGGTAACATACTATGAAATCTTCAACTTACTTGAGTTTTCTGGAAAAAGATTAAGCAAATGTGTCAAGATGTTAAACAATTTGTGACTATAGATATAGGATACATGGAATTTTGGACTATTGTAGAGGGCCTCACATTTCACTTATTCTCTGTTCCATTTTTTTTTCATTAAATAAAATTCCAGAGAGGGAAGAACCATTCCTAAGTGGGCAGAGAAATGCAAATGCCATCCCCTCTGGGAGCATTTTCCAAATGTGGGCAAGAACTGAGGAACAGGCTTACCATATGCAGAGAGGCATTATAGGGGTAAAAAGAAACCAGGGAAGCTTCTAACAGTTGTGTGGGCTGGCACAACTGACTGAAATCAAGAGGAGCCCTAAACACCTACACAGTTTTCTCCAACAGGCCTTTTGACAAGTTCTGGGGCAATGAGAGAGGTTGGGAATACAGGCAACTTGATGGACTTAAACCAAACTGTCATAATTACATTAAATGTACATGGACTAAACACTTCAATGACAAGACAAAGACAAAGTAAATATCAGAGCACAGAAACAATAAAAATAAAAGGATGGGATAGATATACTGGAAAGAAAACTCTGTAATTGTATTAATGCTGAAGTAGACTTTAGGGAAAGAAATATGACCACAGATTAAGAAGATGACCCGTAATGATAAGAGTCAGCTCAGCAGGAGGGCACAGTGATTCTAAATGTGAATGTACTTCTAATAATATAGTTATAAAATATAAAAAGAAAAACTTGGCAGAACTAAAAGTACACACAGATCAACAATCTTATTTGCACAAACTTAATTAATTTTTAATTGCTCACTAATTGCTAGAACAAGTAGGAAAAAATCAGTAGAGACATAAAAAAATTCATATACATTATCAACCTGCATGATTGAATTGACATTTGTAGAATGCCTGCAGAAATTTCATGAAACATTAACCAAAACAGACCAACATTCTGGAGCATAAACAAGTCTCAATAAGTCAAAGACTGAAATTGTATAAAGTAAGCTCTCAGACCAAAGTGGATTAAACCAGAAATCAATACCAGAAATATACTTAGGGAAAGAAATAAGCAAAAACTTTCAGTTTATGAAAAGCTTTTGGGTCCCTGATGATTTTGCCATGGACCCAAAGAGGGCTGAGGCTGGCTGAATGATGCATGTGGACTATCATTTTTCCTGCCTGCCAGTAAGAGTAGAGTTCCTGAGATGGGATCCACGGGGTAATATAACAAGATAAATGCCTCGGGACAGCCTGAAAAGAGTGGACTCTAAATAGCTCCCCTAGGTAAATTTATGTTGTGACCATCTGAGAGAATTGGGAGGAAGAGCAGCAATTTCTTATCCAAAGATAAGATCTTATCTTTCTGAAATACTTACAAAGTCAAAGTTCAAAATTTTATGGGAGAGAAGATCTGAATGGGTATACAGATGAGACAAGATCAACCATGAGTTGGTAATGAGTGAAGCTAAGGTGGTTGGGTATGTGGGTGTTCACTACACTATTCTGTGTGGTACATAATTTAAATTCTTCCATAATAATTTAACAAAAGGAAAAACAAAGCACAATGAATTGGTATAGATAACTAAACCGATTTTAACCATGGAGATAACAAGTATCTCTTAAAATCTGTCCTGGGCAGGAGACAAATGAGAAGGAACAATTCCCTTCTTCCCTTTTCCACACCCAGATGAGAAATTCATGGGAGGACTGCAGAACCATGGAAGAGTCCCAGCTGTCTCTGAATGAGAATATATGGGTTGCATTCAGGATAAAATTGGTTTCCAACTGATTTACAAATTGATTCCAGGGTCAGGAGTTTTAGAAAAAGCACCATAAATAACTTGCATAGTAGAAGTTTGTATAATAATCACTCTTTTGACATTTTCTCCTTTCCAGTTTTTAGTTTTAAATGTATATAAAATTTCTCAGCTGTGGGCCCAGTATTTTTCCCCCTGCATCTGGTGCTCATGTACTTAGAAGGCCAATTCTCTACTTTTAACTTTTGTGGGTTTGAGCAGTACTTCCAAGGTCAAGGGATAAAGATTGCTCATTAATATCTGTTTAGAAGATGAGGCAATTTCAAAAACCAAGCTGTGAAGATCTACAGTGTATGGACTTTGATGAAACTATGAATATCAACTCTAGTGAGGAGAAGCATGACTCAATAGAATTATGCAAAATTATGGGTACATTGATATGATATAGCTTATTAATCTTTTATAAACTGCATTAATTGTGGGAGTACATATATAGTGTGTGGGCCATGCTTTAATAAGCACACTGTTGGAGGCATTAATCAAAATTAAAATAATGGAGATTTCTCCCCCTTGTATTTTTGAAACCAAGAGATGCATTTGATTTAGTGGCTGTATTAGAAAAAAAGCCTTCTATTTATTCGTGATTTCATTCTTTTGATACATGTTCATAAAGTCTCTAAGTAGGCCTCGGGTGCCTGGGTGGCTCAGTTGGTTAAACATCTGACTCTAGATTTGAGCTCAGGTCATAATCTCACAGTTCATGACTTTGAGCCCTGCACTGCTGACAGTGTGGAGCCTGTTTGGGATTCTCTCTCTCTCTCTCTCTCTCTCTCTCTCTCTTTCTGTCTCTTTCTGTCTGTCTGTCTGTCTGTCTCTCTCTCTCTGCCCCTCCTCTGCTCACACATTCTGTCTCAAAATAAAATAAGAAATAAACTTTTAAAAAGTCTCTATGTAGGCCGACCACTTTATTTCTCAGATTAATGTCCAGTTTGCAGATATCTGATACCTTTCCTGAACCCTAAAGAAAATTATTAAGAGGAGTAAAATTTCACCTATGAAAGAACTGAAAGTTAGTATTCAATTTAGGAGCAAAACCTTGTATAGCATTTGCTGCCTGCTATCCCACAGGGGGTTCACTGGAGGAGATAAATTATAGCTTGGTCCTTACAGAAATCATGATCTAAAAATTGCACAAACTCTTATATATGTTTGACAAGGTCCTTCACAATCTGGTTCCTGGCACCTCATCTCTCCAAACCACTCATCCCACCATCAGTTAGCTTTCTGTACCTCCTTTAGGTTACAGAATGTACCATTCTTTTTCTCCCTTCTTAGACTTCACACATACTACTCTGACTGCTGGCAACACTTTGCCCACGTCTTCATTCCAATGGCTGACTGCTTTTTGTCCTTTAGGTCTCAGTTAACTTGTGTATTGGCCGGAATAGGCTATCTCATGCCACAGTGAGAAACTCAATCTCAGTTGCATAAGACAACAAGTGTTTGTTTTTCTCTCACACAAGGTCCTTTGCAGGCCTAGCCCCCTCTCCAGTGCAGCTTTCCTCCTAGGCTGGCTGAGGCTCGCACCCCCATATCAGCATAGGCTTCCACACTCACCACAGCAGGGGGAAAGAAGAGCTGGGTCTCACACCAACCAGTGATTTCTCTGGCCTAGAAGTGACACCTGTCACTTGCATTAACAACTCACTGACAGAACAGTCATGAAGCCAAGGCCCTGCCTAACATCAAGGGGACAGAAATGTAAAATCTTTCCAGGTGCAAGAATGAGGAAAAGCAGAATTATCCATAGCAGCACTAACATCTATCACAAGGTACCACTTCCACGGAGAAGCCTTCCCTTGCCCTCTAAACATATGGAACTGGTTTGTTGAGGACTCAGTCTGTGTGCTTGGTTTTTGTCCCATTACTACCTCCCCCTTCTATACTAGGTAGCAGGTCCTTAAAAACATCTTGGCCACTCACTTTTGCTTATTGGAACAATTCCCATTCAGCTCAAATATTCAGTCATCTTCACTTTCAAATTTTAATCTCAAGGTGAATTGAAAATTCATCTGATTTTTCTACCCTTAGGTCAGGCTTGAAGTGTGGGGCGGGGGGTGATGCAGGGTCTCTTTACACACCTTCCTCCCTGTTATACAGACTAACTTCTCCATGTGTTAGGGCAGAGGAAAGGCAAAAGAAAAGAGCTAATGTCCCTTTCTTTACTGATTAAACAGGCATTACTCTTCTTTGGTTTTCTCCCCTCCTCTGACCAACACTCACACACACAACAACAGATACTTGTTTCAGTAGGCTCCTTGCTATCGGAGTCTCATGGAGCACATATACTGCTCCTTCAGAAAACGTGAAGTCTTCCCTACTGCATATCCTGTCCTGGGAGACCAGCCTTCCCCTGGACCACATTGATTCCCACCCTTCACCACAACAAAGACAGTCTATCCTATGGCCTCTTTCTGCAGCATACCTCTTTGGTGGAAGAGACCAGCAACACCGGTCAAGCCCAGATAGCTTCCAAGGTGTCCACTCAATCCACAGAAAGCTCCCAAATCCTCTCTACCTGAAATGGTGGGTAGGCAAGCAAGTCTGCTGCCAGCCCTTTCTTAGCCCTGTCACCTTTTGCTTGTTCTTTTGCCATTGTTCAAGGAAGTCAGGGACTGAATGAGAAATCCAATGGCTAAGCCAGTATCCAACTGGAGACGAAATGTCAGTTGACCTTTCCTGCCAACACTTGTGTATGAGTGATTCTCTTTGCTTCAACAGATGCACAGAGAAGAGAAACTAGCCTCTTTTTTAGAATACTGCACTAACCCAAAAGGCCTTCAACATGTTCCACTCTTGATGGAATTATGAAGACTTGGGGGATAGGATGGGTCTGAATTAATTCCCCTTGGCAAGCCCTAAGGTGGCTTTCCCTAACCTGTGAAAATTCCTTGACCTCAGAATGTTGGGTACTTGATGTCTTGCCTTTAAAATAGATACTAGTATGGGGCGCCTGGGTGGCTTAGTCGGTTAAGCGTCGGACTTTCACTTAGGTCATGATCTCGCGGTTCGCTCTGTGCTGACTGCCAGCTCAGAGCCTGGAGCCTGTTTCAGAGTCTGTGACTCCCTCTCTCTCTGACCCTCCCCTGCTCACGCTGTCTCTCTCTCTCTTTCCTAGAAATAAATAAAATATGAAAAAAAAAATAAAATAGATACTATTGGGCTATTGGGTAGCTCAGTCAGTTGAGCATCTGACTCTTGATATTGGCTCAGGTCATGGTCCCAGGGTTTTGGGATCAAGCTCCATGTTGCACTCAGTGCTGAGTGTGGACTCTCTTCTCTCTCTCTCCCTCTGCCCCTCCCCCCTGCTTGTGCGTGCTTGCGCACTCACTCTCTCTCCCTCTCTCTCAAAAAAAAAAAAAAAGGGATACTAGTAACACTCTGGGACATCAGAAAAAAATCTGGATTTTATAGAGACAAATGCTTTTTCGAAGGGCTCGCAGCGGCCCTATGCTGCTTGGATCTAGGAACCATTACATTGTGTGGCTCTTGCTTGCTAAATTATCTGTCTCTCTCTGATCTAGTCAATCTTGGGACTTTCTGGTCCATCCTGGAGAACAACTCAGTGTCCACCACATGGTGAGAGCTCAGTAAGTATTGTTCAACAAGACCAAGAGAGCTAACTTTAGTGTGGGAAGCTTTTAAGATATAAAGTTTAAAAGGACTTGAAAGAGATGTACCTGTTTTCAAAAGAAAAAAAAAATAGAACATATTCTTTTCTTAAACTGTTTTATTTATATGTTTGGAGAGAGAGCACTTGTGTGAATGGGGCGGTGCGACAGAGAGAGGGGGACAGAGGATCTGAAGCAGCTCTGTGTTGACAGCAGAGAGCCTGATGAGGGGCTCAAACTCAACAAACTGTGAGATCATGACCTGAGTGAAAGTTGAACACTTAACTGACTGAGCTACCCAGGCGCCCCCAAAATAGAAGATAGTCTAAATAAAGTAAATAAAAATATTTGAGGGTAAATATGCAGACAGAAAAATTCTGTGCCTATGAATAGAGTTATATTTATTTAAATAGAACAAAATGGTGATTGCATACTCTATCAAGAAATGAGAAGTTGCTTTACAGAATAGTTTCACAGATTAATTTTACAGAATCAAGTGCCTCCATTGTATATATCTAGTGAAAATATAGCAATCTGTTAATATCAAAACATATGGCCTCAATTGTTATGACAGGACTAACCTCGGCCCACTTCCAGAATTCCTAGAACGGACAAACTTTTCAGGCATAGATAAAACAATGAGTATTGCATCATATTACCTCATTCCTGAACAGCTATTGATGCAATCAAGGTTTGCTGAACAGTATAATTTCCACCTTAAAGTTACCACTGGTTCCCTCTGGTAACTTAATACATGCTGAGTGAATTCTGAAATCATTTAGGCTTACAAATGTGGTCATGGAATAAATGCCCTCATCATGGTTTATAAATGCCTAATCAAAAGCATTATTCTTGCTGAAATTCTTTGTATGCCTCTGTTCAGTGTTACATGCCTGAGGTCCTTTTGTGAGTATTTCAGGCCAGATGTTATTTACCTGTACTGGATAGGCCTTTGTAAGATACTCTTACAGAGATTTTCTCAGAGTTAAGGAAAATGTGTGTGTGTTGACCTATGAATATATTTGAAACAGAAGGGTAAAGCTGATTTTCTGGATCACCTATCTCCACAAGAAATTCTCCTCTTGGATCACTCTATGCTGTTTGACTCCTTTTGAACTTTACATAATCAGTGGACTGCTTCATGACTGTTGTGAGAAATGTCAAAGCTTGAGTACAGGCTCGGTTAATGGCGTCTTCACTTGGAACGATACCAAGTGGTGCTCCACCAGGATGGGAGTTTTCTTTAGACCTGTCCTTGACTGACTGTGGCTGATGGTGACCTGCAAAAATAGGTTATTTGAAGAATCTGGTTCATATCATTTCTGGTTGCAGACTGTCATTCTCTCTACACTGTTATTTTTTGGAGTGAGAATCTGAGCTGCTATTCTATATAGCCTTGAGTTTTCCCTTGGTGTTTCCTTGAACTCTTTTTCTTATAATCCTAAAAAATCTTCACGTATTTTCCCAAGTATTTCATACCACCACCCCACGATTTTCCCCCTTTGGCTCATGTATATGTTCTGTCATTAGGCTGTTACAAACGAGGCAAGAAAGAGGCAGTTTTTCAACCAGACAGGCTCTTGAATGCTGTGAAGGAATTCTTGGCGGATGCCTCTCAATCTCTCTAATTTTGTGAATGCAGACCTCCCTTGCTGTCTGCATCTAATCCATTCCTGAAGACATGTGGGATAGCAAATATTCAGATAAAGGAAGCTTATAGTCTATTATTTTAAATGGCAAGAACAATGTATTCGCCAGCCCATCCAAAAGCTGCAACCAATTTTCTCAAATATCACTGGAACAGTCTTAAAGCTCTCTGGAACCATGGACCAACGATGTAAATGTTAAAATATTTAAGCATTTAAAACATTGACTACCTACTGTTTTGTGTGCATATGCCATTATATGATGGAGTGTGCTTTCCTAAACTGTTTGAATTCTTCAAGCTAAGTATGTATTGTGTTGACAAAAGGCTAGTTTTCCTCTAACAAAAAGAGAAAAATAAGAATGAAATTAAAATACCATTTAACTACTTTATTCTTATTTTAAATAACAGCATTCTCTTAAAAGCCTCTCTGTGTCTATCTATCTACTTGTCCATCTTTTTGCATGAGGCTAGGTAGTTACCTGGAACCCTCTTAGTATTAGTGATAACTGCTTCGGGATGCTGTTTTGTGGGGGACTATCAACCTCAAAATAAGCATGTATTGTGTTGACAAAATAAGGCTAGTTTCTCTTGAAAAAAGAAAAAAAATAAGAGAAAGAGAGAAGGAAGGTTGCAGCACGTGGTAAGAGAGGAGCAAACTCTGGAAGCAAACAGGCCAAGATATTAACATTTTATTCTGGATGTGTAAATGTGAACAATTTTCTCCTTTATAATTTCTTGTTCTGCTTTTATTTTTTATTTTTATTTTTTTAAATATTTTTATTTATTTCTAGGAGAGAGAGAGAGAGACAGCATGAGCAGGGGAGGGTCAGAGAGAGAGGGAGTCACAGACTGAAACAGGCTCCAGGCTCCGAGCTGACAGTCAGCACATAGCCCGACGCGGGGCTCGAACCCACGAACCGCGAGATCATGACCTAAGCGAAAGTCGGACGCTTAACCGACTAAGCCACCCAGGCGCCCCTCTTGTTCTGCTTTTAGATTTTCAAAGACAGTTTTTGTTTGTTGCCGAGAACAGGGGAGCTTTTGGTCTCTTTTTCTCCCAAAGGACAACTGTGAAGAGCTGGACCACTGTTAACTGAGGGGTTGTAAAATGTTACTTTGTAAAGTGATTCTCATAATGAAAGGCTAGGAATGAGTCCATAGTGCAGCCTCCTTTAAACTATTCATGCAAAATTCCAGAGGGAGTCTATGGGTATGTTTTATGGGATGGGGATATTAACTGCTCACATGTGTTGCTTCTCATGGGTGAACCACTCTGAGTACACAGTTCACTCGATATGCTTCCCCTAGCACGCAGGCGGCTACCTGGGGTTATAATCCATTGAAGTTCCAAGGATTTGAGCATATTGACTTAGAAACAGCCATGTGGACACGTTTCTGCTTACCTGAGCAAATGCAGTGGACTTAAGTTTTGTCTTAGAGTTATCCTTTGAGATTTATACCTACAAAACTTGAAGATGTTCAGATGTAAGCCTTGTGTAAATTTTAAATATTCCTCTTGTAAAAACTAAGTAAATGTCAACTTACAAGTTCCTGGTATTGTAACATTTTCTTTGCGGAAATGTTAATCTTATCATAAAAGGAATTCTTGTGAGAAGAAAAAACCCAACTCTGCACTATTTTTGGAAGGTCACTAAGAGCTGAGCTTTTGTCTTCAATAGATTTTAGGGCACAACAATGCTGGGAAAGAGCCCCTTTTGCATACTTCCAGTTTAACATGTTGCTTCACATTGGAAGAAATTCGCAAGAGTCAAATATAGGAAACAGCAGATTCATAACAGACCAAGGACTGACTAAATGACTAAAATTGTTTTGAAATTTAAAAAAACACCAGGAGAGGCCACCAAGGAGCTGTAGGGAGTCTCGGAAGCCATCGCTAGTGTCATCTAACCAGAATGTTGAAGCTGGAAGAGCCTCCAACTGGAGACCAGATGACAAAAAAAAAAAAAAAAAAAAATCATTTCCAGCTGTGAATGGAAGGGAGGACTTTGGACAGGCTGTCATTTGGGCAAGGCCTTGTGGGAAATCTTGGGTTTCCACGTGATGGGTGACGAGTTTCCAAAAAGAGGAATAATTCTTATTTCCTATTTGGTGGAGGAAATTTGTTGTGGCAATCCAGATATCTAGCAGTTTTGAGGAAGTTGGTCTTAGCTCTAAATGCACCAAACAGCAGTGATGTAAGACTCATCTGAATGGCTCTGGGGTCTGATTTCCTCCCTATTAATGGGAGTTGAGGGACAACCTTGCTCAGCAGGTCTAGAGAACTCAAGGAAAGGACAGGCTGCTACCGACTACTGGGTCTGAAGGCTTCCCTTTTTCTACCAAGGGCACTAGTCCACCCAGGACACTTTCACCATGTTACACAGTTCCTGACCCTGGAACTACTTGACGTAGAGCATCACAGGGAGAGGAGGGCCTTCTCTGTTGAAACGCTGGCCATGGTAAGCAGTGGGATAATGCCACTTTGGGAGGATTGCACATGCTTTCTACTCCTCTTTTATACACTGTCCCTCAATAAATGCTATTTTTTTAAATGCACACCATGTGTCACTAATGATGTGTGTTCTGACAATAGTCAGATACTAGATTTTTTTCAGAGGTTCATTTTACAGATACATTTATTCATACCATGAAGGAAAAGGTGCTTATCCAAGTGTACAGAGATGCTCTATGTTCCCATCTAATGTAGCCTGCTTAAATTTATAGCTCGCTTGACATTTCATCTGATTTGTAATCCAAGTAAAGCTGCTTAATGACGACCATGAGCAGGCTCAGGACTTGAAGGGTTCAAAGCTTTACTTCTTTTATCAACACATCCCCAGGCTAATTGCTCACAAATTGGATTGGCTAAGTTTTCCAGAAGTCTAGTCAGAGGCCCTAAATCTTATAACTCTACATTTTAAATCTTCCTGATTTAAAATTATACCAAGATTCTTTGGTATAATTGATTGTATTTTCAATAAAATTTGTCATTTTTCTCCCCAATATAAAAGCAGTACTTGTCACTGTGGAGAACTTGGTAAATGTAGAGAAGTACAAAGAGGAAAAAACATCCCTACATTTACCAAGTTCTCCACAGTGACAAGTACTGCTTTTATATTGGGAATAAAATGATATCTGCTCTTCTCATTGTCACATACATCTTTCCAGTCTTTTTTTTCCTCCACATGCGCAAAGATTTAGAGTAATACTGTGATTACTCTTTTGTAACACGATTCTTTCTCTTGACATTCATATATTATGGGCATTTCCCCATGCCATTAAGTAGTCTTTAAAAAATAATCTTAAAGGTTGCCTAGTATTCTAGCATTTAAATCTTTCTTGAATTTCACATATTTGAAAAAAATGTTTATTAATATTATATTAAATATGCTTGTATGTATATCTTGAATTTAAATGTTTATTTATTTTTGAGAGAAAGAGAGACACAGTGTGAGTAGGGAGGGACAGAGATAGAGGGAGACACAGAATCCAAAGCAGGCCCCAGGCTCCCAGCTGTCAGCACAGAGCCCGACACAGGGTTCCAGCTGATGAACCATAAGATCATGACCTGAGCCAAAGCTGAATGTTTAACTGACTGAGCCCAGGCACCCCAGAGATTTTGAAACCCATCTAATTATTTCCTTAGACTAAGTTCCTAGATATAGATTTATTGGGTGCTGGGTATGAATAAGTCTGAGGCAGCCCGATTGTTATTTCCCCCTTGTAACTATTTTCATTATCTTCCTGGGCACTTGAACTTTTTTTAATTTCAAAGTTAAAAAGCTTAAAAAGAAAATATGTCTTATTGTTGAATGCCTGTATCACATTTCACTAGAATGAAATGTTACCTTTCAATCAGCAAGTTCATTTATTTCTTTATTTCAGGGAAATTTTCTTGTATAATACTGATAAGCATACCTTCTTTCATTAGTGGGCTACTCTGTTTTGAGAACATCAATTATCCTTATATTGGATCATCATTACCTCTGTTCCACATATATTCACTTCTTTTTAATTTTCTTCATCTCTTATCCTTTCATCTATATTCCTGTGATTATCCCAAGTATTTTTCTGTAGCCTTACTTAGGTTTTAGCTGATAGCTCTATGAATATTAGAAACAAAAAATATCTACAGCCCTATAAAATTAAATATATAGAAGAGAACAAAATTACCTAGTTCACTCAGTTATGATTACTGATAGCATTCTGGCTCATACCCTCCCAGACTTACATCTGCATATGCAAATACTTATATATATGCTTCCCTTTAAAAAATGCATTCTTCTGAAATCCTGCTATTTGCAGCAATGTGGATGGAACTGGAAGGTATTATGCTAAGTGAAATAAGTCAGTCAGAGAAAGACAGATATCATATGTGTTCACTCATATGTGGAGTTTGAGAAATTTAACAGAAGACCATGGGAGAAGGGAAGGGGAAAAATAGTTATAAATAGTGAGGGAGGGAGGCAAACCACAAGAGAATCATAAATACAGAAAACAAAATGAAGGCTGATGGGGGAGTGGGGGAGAAGGAAAAATGGGTGATGGGCACTGGGTGTTGTATGTAAGCGATGAACCACAGAAATCTACCCCCCAAACCAAGAGCACACTGTATGCACTGTATGTTAGACAACTTGACAATAAATTACATTTTAAAAAATGCATTCTTTCTAATCTATGGACTTTATCACAAGGAACTAATCACACAGCAATTCAAAGAGTTTTGTAGAAAGACGTTCCCTACAGCTTAGTTTATAAGAATGAAAACAAGGGAGTAATCTAAATACCTATTAGAAGAGAATTTGTTAAACTGCTACATTCATATAAACAATACTACACAAATATTAGAAAGGGTATGTAGATCCATATATTTACTTGAGAATATCCCCACAACATATAATTAAGTGAAAAAGTTGGCCTCAAAATAGCCTATGGTGTGATCTCGCTTGTGCAAAATTATTTATCCTAAGTCTACATGAATATGAGTATGTTCCATTCAGTAATAACCCCCATGACAGCAGCGGTTGTTACTGAATGGAAGGACTTTAGGTACTTTTGCTTCCTTTGTTTTGGTAAAAAAAATTTGAAATTTCTATATCTTTGAACAGAGATGGGGAATATTATCAACATAGTTTATTTAAGGAGAAAATGTGTGTATGTTAGAAAAATTCTAACAGTATTTATATTATCATGCAATGAGTCAAGCCCCAAAACATGGGGCTCCACATCCTTAAGCACAGGAAGATGGCTGATCTGCACAACCCTTAAACTGAACACTGATGCAGAGTGTCATTACCAGACCACCATGGCTTGGGATGTACCCTCCAATTAATGGTCACAGGCTTATATGATGTACTCTGTTTACAACATCAATTTGTGAAACTATTCAATGTTTATTGTCTATTAAACATCTATGCCACACAAGCTCATTCCTTTGAGGTTTGCAGCTGAAAGAAATACTTTTTGAAATCCCTTTGTGCTGTTTATTTTGATCTGAGACCATGACTACAAGAATAGCCTCATATGCTGCTGTTCGGGTGTTGCAGTACTTCCCATCACAGTGCAGAATCCTATTCTAGGGGGCTCTAGAAATCTGGGTTCCAAGTCTCACTCTGTGCCTATGGAAGCTTAAGGGCCTTGGAGTGTTATGGAGGGATCCTGGGCAAAAATCTCATTACAGGAAATGAACCTACTGATCCCTCCCATTTAATGATTTTTCCTTCCTACAGAAGCATAAATTACTAATGAATGGTTGCTTAGTAAGTTAATGTATTGTACCACCAATCATGGCTATTAAATACTATAGTTAAAGAGTAGCTCTATGCTTTTCAGTAAGATGTTTATATATTTGCACTGAGGTTGAATGAACAATATATATGAAAACTCCTGAATGAAAGTCATTTTTCTAGGGCTATACATATTTCCCTAATGTATTTAGGGAGAGTATCTATGTTTATCATTTATAATGTGTCAAGTGCTGCTATGGATTAACACACTCCTTACTCCTGTTCTGTGTACTTCGACACTTCCAGAATGAAAAGGTGAAACTGGGAAGCCACATAAATTGTCTCATATTAAATGGCTTGAGAATGGTAAAGCCAGGATTTGAACCTGGACACAATGGCTCCAGAGCACCCTTTTAACACTATAATAAATGTTATCTCTTTTCGTAGGTAAAACAGCACAGAGGGGTGAGTTGCCCATGGAAATCACAGCTTGCTGCTAGACTCAGAGGAATAAGAAATGTTGGGGCGCCTGGGTGGCTCAGTTGGTTAAGCATCTGGCTTTGGCTCAGGTCATGATCTCGCAGTTCAAGCCCTGCGTTGGGCTCTGTGCTGACAGCTCAGAGCCTGGAGCCTGCTTCAGATTCTGTGTCTCCCTCGCTCTCTGACCCTCCCCAGCTCGTGCTCTGTCTCAAAAATAAATAAATGTTAAAAAAGAAATTTCTTTTCTCTTTTAGAAAAGAAAAATCAGTGATGGAAATAGGGACAGATTGGAGTGAAACAAAAGGAGGACAGATTTATGCAGTCACTCCTGGAAGTCTTACTTGGAGAGGAGTGTGCCAAGAGTTTGCCATCTTTCAGTAACATTGGTCTACAACGTCTCCCTGCAGGGTGGGGGATGGGAGATGCCGGCTGACCACTGCCCTAGTGGGTGGACAGAGAAGGAGCAAAAGTGTGTTCCAACCTCCATCACAACACCTGTCACTTTGGGCCTGTGATGTGTCCCTTTACTGATCTTTGGGCATCAAGCAGCATCTTTCGGTCACCACTGCTTAGCCATGAAGCCCCTGAGGACAAATCTGTTCACTGCTTAATGGAAAACCAGTCTTCCCAGTGTTTGACATCAAGCATTATCTGAGTAAGATGTGTCTGAACCTCATGATGTCATCAATAGCTGGTATTGCTGTGACCATGGATACACCACCCATCAAATGCTCTCCTGGGGTGGGAATGCCGGGTTCTCAGAGCCTCCCTATATATAAGTAGATGTTGCTGACCTGTTAGTTTAATGTGGGCATAGTAGATGGAGTCAGTGCTCCACGCATATCATTTGGCTTCAGTCACCATTTCTGTGTTTCTGTTGGGGGTGCCTTCATTTTCAACAGTAGCAACTACATCTCTTTGCTGGAGGACTGTCTTTGGCTGCTGGCCCTTGCTTTGCCTGTACAAAGAAAGAGCTGGAAGTGCCCCCCGGAGTACTTGGCCCTTGACTAATGAGTGGTATCGAGGAGTATCAACACTCCAGTCCCTGTGCTCCCAATGGGAACAATTCTGAGGTATGAACTCTATTGTCCCAGGGATCCCTCAGGACCAAGCCCAAGTTATCCTCTGAGGGATTTGCTGGCTGCTGCATCCTTGTTTGGCCTCCTTCTATTCCCAGGCCCTCTTCACCTCTACTTTAGTAATTTTTTCTGGGAACACTTCCTACAAAATCACTTCTAGGCACAGGGAGCGTATTCAAAGTTTAGACGATTTCCAAGTTTTCCCTGGTGTTTACTTTCTGCCAGTCACATCTCCTCTGCACAGTGCAGGTTTTGTCAGTCAGGGGCATATGTACAACAATGCCTTAAAGGTTTCTCTGCATATGAAAGGGGAGGCCAAAAACATGGTCATGGAACAAAACAGGGACTCCCATATTCACTTTTAGTCAACGTGAAATTTGAAGTTCTAGCCAGAGAAATTAAGAAAAAGAAAATAAAGCAAAATTATCTCTCTTCAAAGATGACATGATTTTATGTGTGGAAAGCCCAAAGATTATACACACACACACACACACACACACACACACACACAATCAATAAATGTGTCCAGCTAAGTTACAGAATACAAAATTAACAGGCCCAAATCAGTTGCTTTTCTATACACTAACAACACACAGTCCAAAAAAAGGGAGTTAAAAATGCATTTTCATTTACAATAGCCTCCCATAGAATGAAATACTTAGGAACTAACTTAACCAAGATGGATGAAGACATGTACACTGAAAACTACAAAACACTGCCAAAAGGAATTTAAAGAAGACATAAGTATATGGAAAGACATACCGTGTTCATGGATTAGAAGATTTAATATTGTTAAAATGGCTATACAACCCAAAGCCATCTACAGATTCATTGCAATCCCTACCAAAATCCCAATGATGTTTCTTGTAGACACAGAAAACTCCATCCTATTATTCACATAGAATTTCAAGGGACCTCAAATAGCCAAAATAACCTTGAAAAAGAATAAAGTTGGGAGGACTTGCAATTCTTGACTCTAAAACTTACTACAATGCCTCAGTAATAAAAACATTAAATAGACATATAGACAATCAGAATAGAGAGTCCAGAAATACACCCTTGCATATATATATAGTCAAATGATTTTTGACAAGGTTGCCAAAACCATCCAATGGGGAATAGACAGTATTTCCAACACATGGTTCTGGGAGAGCTGGATATTTGCATGCAAAAGAAGGAAGTTGGACTCTTACCTTCTACATAAAAATTAACTCAAAATAGATCAAAGACCTAAATGTAAGAGTTAAACCTATAAAACTCTCATAAGAAAGCATAGGGGAAAGTCTTAATGAATTTAGATGTGGCAATGATTTCTTGGATTTGACACTAAAAGCACAAACAACAGAAGAAAAAATAAATTGTACTTCATCAAAATTGAATACTTGTATTCATCAAAGGACACTGTTAACAAAGTGAAAAAGCAGCCCACAGAATGGAAGGGAATATTTTCTAATCACTTATCTGATGAGGGATTAATATCTAGAAAATATAAATAGCTCCTACAATTTAACAACAAAAACCCAAACAACCCAATTCAAAAATAGGCAAAGGACTTGAAAAGACATCTCTCCAAAGAGATATGCAGGGTCCCAACAAGCACGTGAAAAGATGCTCAACATCACTAATCATTAGAAAAATGCAAATCAAAACTACAGTGAGATACCACCTCACACCCATTAGGATGGCTGCTAGAAAAACAAAAACAAAAACATAACTATTGGCAAGCACACGGAGAAACTGACACCCTCATGCACTGCTGATGGGAATGTAAAATGGTATGGTCACTGTGGAAAACAGTATGGCAGTTCCTCAAAAGTTAAACAGAATTACCGTATGATCCAGCAATCCCACTTCTGGATATATACACAAAAGAATTAAAAGCAGAGACTATGAGAGATGTTGTAAAACTGTGTTCACAGCAGCATTATTCACAATAGCCAAAAGGGGGAAACAACCCAAATGACCATCAACAGATGAATGGACAAACAAAATGTGCCATATACATACAGTAGAAAATTATTCATCCATACAAAGGAAGGGAATTCTGACACACTCTACAACACTGATGAACCCTGAAGACATTTTCCTAAGTAAGACAGACATAAAAGTCCAAATATTATATGACTCTGCTTATATAAAGTACCTAGAATGGTCAAACTTGTAGAGACAGAAAGTAGAATAGTGGTTGGAAGGGGCTAGGGGGAAGGGTAATTGGGGAGTTAGTGTTTAATGTACACAGAGTTTGTTTGACATGACGAAAAAGTTCTGGAGATGGATAGTGGTGATAGTTGCACAACAATGTGAATGTACTTAATGCCACTGTACTGTATACTTAAAAATGGTTAAAATGGTAAATTTTGCATTATTGTATACTTCAACACACACACACACACACACACACACACACACACACACACACACACGCATATACCATAGCCAGACAAAAGTGCCCAGAGAAAACAGAAAGCTGACGTGTTCTCAACAATGAAATGACAGACATTTTGGATTTCTAAAACCAGTCTGGGAGACAGATATGTGGTGAGGGCAGGGCCGAAGAGGAGAAGGGAATGAGACAGGGCCCTACACAGCATAATGGCCCCTGGAATAGACATGGATTTTATCTGCTACACTATGCTTTGCTGTTTCTGTGTGCCTGTCGTACTCAAGTCTTCAGTAAAAGTCTTTTCAGTCTCCCACAGGTTGTATGAGAAATCAAGGGGGAGAATAAAGGCTTAGTGACTGTATTTCAGGGGTGGGTGTAGTACAGAGTAGAGAACATAGAACAACCCCAAGAGGCAAAACATGAACGATATGGAGGCATCAGCAGAAGCAGGAATTGGAGCAAAGAGTTACTAGGAGAGATGTAAGTCCTTTGAGTTTCTTCAGTTACTGGAGCAATGCTGGGTTTTCTGCCATCTTCAGGGAGAGGGCTGGCACTAGTTTTACTGAACTATTGAAGGAGGCTGAGGCCAGGGCTATGTTTATTGCATATGGTGATGCGTGTGCCTTCTACAGTGGGCAGGCTCTGGAAACACTTCTCTTGCCCTGTGCCCTCATAATTGTGATGGTAATATGCTCTTTCTAGGGTGAGAGGGCAGGGAAGATCTGATTGCTCTAGTGGGAAATGTCTCTTGCGGAATTCAAACCAAAACTTCCCGAGTGACCGAACTGAACATTGCTCAGAGAACAATGGTTTAATTACTGTTTAATGCCTATGATTGTAACTCAGCAGATACTTGTGCAAAATTTTTCTGTTTAAAAATTTTTTTAAATGTTTTTATTTAGTTTTGAGAGAGAGACAGAGAATGAGCAGGGGAGAGGCAGAGAAAGAGGGAGACACACAACCTGAAGTGGGCTCTGGGCTCTGAGCTGTAAGCACAGAGCCCTACACGGGGCTCAAACCTATAAACCACAAGATCATGACCTGAGCTGAAGTCAGGTGCTTAACCGACTGAGCCACTCATGTGCCCCCTGAATTTTTCTTAACAAATGGACAAATGCCACAAGATTTTGAGGCTGTTAAGATTATGAATACCCTTAAGAAGATTATAAGCAGTTGAGAGCAAACTATCCTGTAAGCTCCCTCCTGTTGGCAAGATCTTGTGCAGAATTTTCCATATTAGTCACTGACCAGCATCATTAGAAAAAGGTTCTGAAAATAGCAGAAGTAATTGGTGCAGCTGACATGTTGGCCATATGTCAGATACAGGGAAAGTTCAGGAAAGAGTACAATATCTCTACAGAGGAGTGTTAGTTAACAAAATAGCATCTGATGTCCCAAGCTTTGCAACTCCCTAAACAGGCATGGATGATTGGAGAAACACCTCAAAGGTATTCCATGATTTTCTTTCTGGTTGTGCTAAAATGACATATCTCAGCCACTGTCCACTGTATGACTTGGTTTGTACTATGCAGGCATTTAAAAACATTTTTTAACGTTTATTTATTTTTGACAGACAGAGAGAGACAGAGCATGAATGGGAGAAAGGAAGAGAAAGAGGGAGACCAAAACTGAAGCAGGCTTCAGGCTCTAAGCTGTCAACACAGAGCCCGATGCAGGGCTTGAACTCATCAGCCCTGCGGTCATGACCTGATCCAAAGTCGGATCCTTAACTAATTGGGCCACCTAGGTGCCCCGAATTATGCAGCCATTTTGAAAGATGCATAAGATCCTGATGTTAATGTCAGAATGTTGTTTAGGGACACCTGGGTGGCTCAGTCAGTTGAGCATCCGACTTTGGCTCAGGTCATGATTCCACAGTTTGTGAGTTCAAGCCCCATGTCAGGCTTGCTGCTGTCAGCACAAAGCACACTTGGAATCCTCTAGCCCCCTTTCTCCACCCCTACCCCACTTGTGCTTTCTCAAAAATAAAATGAAATATTAACAAACAAACAAACAAAAAAGAATGCTGTTCTATCTTTCTGAAGAAGGTCCAACCATCAAAAGTCATGGGCTTGGGTGTCTGTATACATCTGTAAGTGGTTGACAGCTGGCTCTCTGGGGTCAGATGCTAAGAGCCAACCCACTTCATTGTGGGCTGATTGCAGACCCAGTGCAGGGTGCAATCTGCTGACACAGTATGTTCCATCCTCTTCTGGGAAATCCCTCAGCCTGCCCCAGCCTTCACCTCAGCAACAGTCATTTGGGATCTGACACTGGATTCGCCTACTGAGACAGCTTATTGCCAAATGAAGTAGGAGCGGGAAAGGCCTAGTGAAAAGGATAAAGAAGGCTGAATTTTCTTGGCAATCTAGAAGACACAGTGAAGCCTCACCATGACATGGGATCCATTAAGGGTTAAGTTTTTCTAGGACAGGACTTCTGACTCATTCTCTCATCATTGTGCCATCAGTACTTGGCATATCTGGAACATAACAGATATTTTTAAAATGTTTTCTTTTTTTGAATTTTTATTTTCTGGGAGAGAGAAAGAGAGCACACAAGTGAGGGAGAGGGAAGGAGAGAATCTTATGCAGCTCCATGGTCAGTGTGGAGTCCGATGTGGGGCTCGATCTCATGACCATGAGGTCGTGACCTGAGCCAAAATCAAGAGCCGGACGCTTAACCGACTGAACCACTCAGGTGCCCCAATATCTTTGAATGAATGAACTGAAAATTCTACATGGTTCTTGAACTTGAGAGCAATGTTTCTCAAACCTTATTGTGCACTGGAATGCCCTGGAGGTCTTGATAAAACACAAACGGCTGGGTTTCTGATTCTGGGGGTCTGGGACCAGGCCCGAGAATGTGCATCTTTAACAGGTTTCCAGGTGAGGCTGTGCTGTGGGTTAGGTGACCACACTGTGAGTAGTGCTACCTCAGAGTGCATGAGAAACACCCAGGAAGCTTATTACAAGGCTGACCCCCTTGCTCTGTGAGTGGGGACTGTGATCCAGTTGGTCTGTGGTGTAGCCCAGAAGCCTGTAGTTTAAGAAGTTCTGAGGTTCTGATGGTCTTTAACCACATGGTCAGAACCTGCGACGGTTCGTATCTCTCTTACTGAGAAAGTTACCAGAGTCATCAACTGCCTCTTTGGAAACCAAGTCAGTTGCAAAGCTCAGTGGCAGCCAAGTGTGGCAAAGCCACATGTATGAACATGGATGAAAGTGGGACCTCAGGTATGAGATGTTGTAGAGTGAAGGAATAGACACGATGCCATCCCATGTAGGAAGGAGGCGGGGGGGAGAGAGGGAGAGGGGGAGAGAGAGAGAGAGAGAGAGAGAGAGCGAGCGCAAGAGAGCGAGCAGTATTAGAAGGAAAAGCTGGGCATAGCTTTAAGGCACGTGCAACGTAAATGGAAGCTGGAGGTGGTAAGGTGTGTGGGCAGCAGCCAGCCTGAGGAGGGAGAGGGCATGATAGGGAAGAATGGAATCAATCCTACAGATAAAAACGTCAGATAAAGCTCATGTTTAGATGGCGCCTGCAGATGAAACTTCAGGGGCCAGTGGCTCTGAAGTGTGGCATGCTGGCTTTGAAAGGACCCTAGAATTCACTCAGTTCCCCACAAGAGCCCTGAAAGCCCACGTGGGCAGAGGAGGAGGTGCCAAGCCCCAGCTTCAGGCTTTCCTGACTCCCAGGCCTGCTGTGCCACTGGACCCACACATCTATCCAAACAGCACAGCTGTCACGTTCTGTACATGGCTTCAAGGGGATGGCAGATGGCTCTTTGTGGATATAATATATGCCACCACCACCTTCTGAGAAATTTCCCACTTATGTATCTTGTGTTGGGTTTCCCAGAGGCAGGGGTTCGTTCTGACATGAGGACTCCTGTGAAAGTCATTTATTAGGAAGTATTCCTGGAAAAAATAGGTAGGCAGGTGAGACTCGGAAGGGAAGGAAGTCAGCAGGCAGGGTCCCACAGAAAGTGGCTTTGGCTCGATCCCATATGAGATCTCTGGAAACTGTGGGTCACACCTGGAAAGGGAACTGTCAAGGGTGGCCCTCAGGAGGTGTAAATTTTCCGGTACTTTTGCTTCTGGTCAGGTGTGGCAGCAAGGTAGGCTCCAGAGGCCCAGCGGTGGGGGGCCTCTGCCCACAAAGGGACCCAGGTGCTGGCTGTTGGGGAGTAAAAGCAACTGGAATGGGTGTGCACAGGTGGGGCTCTGACAAGGTCTGCTGTCTCACTTTGGACAAGTTTCCTACCTTCTCTAAGGCTCAGGTAACTCTTCTAATGGCCTGGTATGTTCTTCTACTTCTACATTTCCTTTCAAAGTTCTAAGTTGCTAGAAGGTTCTTATTTATACTGTGGCCAAATTTCACTTTGTAACTTTTTTTTATTAAAAAAATTTGTTTTGGCTTATTAATTATTAAGACACAGAGAAACAGCATGAGTGGGAGAGGGGCAGAGATAAAGGAGACATAGAATCCGAAGCAGGCTCCAGGCTCTGAGCTGTCAGCACAGAGCCCAATGCAGGGCTCAAACCCACAAACCTTGAGATCATGACCTGAGCCGAAGTCAGATGCTTAACCGAATGAGCCACCCAGGAACCTCTTTCTCTGTAACTTCTACTTACTGGTCCTAGGTCTACCCTATGTAGCCACAAAGCCACTTCTGTCCCTCCTGCCTTTCAGAAAGTTGACAACAGAGATCATTTAACCCCTAAAGCATTCTTTTGTTTTAGCCTAAAATACCCACCTCCTTCACTTGATCCTTGTATGAAAGAAAGAATGTTTCCAGACCCTCCCCTCCTTTTGGCTGACCTCTTTGGACACTACCTGCTTAATCTAAAGGCCTCTTAAAATGTAGCTCCAGATGGGAACTCAGGGCTTCTGATTTGAGTTTTCAGTCAAGGGCTTGAGAAAATGTATTGCTTACCAAGTCATCATCCCATGCTACAGTGATCTGCTGTTAATATTATCATCATGTAGGGGTATGAAAGGCAAATAAGTCCACAATCTATTTTTGTTAATATGACCAGTCATATGACATGGGGCAGAGGCCACTAACTTATCCCATCTGGGTCTCTGACCTCTGACTTTTTAGAGCTAGTGCCTCCTCTCTTCTTTGGAAAATGTTGACATCATACCCATAACAAGTTGTTACCAAGAATGGTGAATTCAGGATGTAGCAGAAATTAGCAATGCTCAATTACAGTGCTTCTCACACTTTTTGAAGAAGGGCTTCGAGAAGCAGATTGCTGGGCACTCCCCACTAGTGGAGCCTTTGATTCAGCAGGTTTGAGGTGGGGCTGAGAATTTATACTTCTTAACAGGTTTCTAGGTGATACTGCAGGAAGATCACTGAGAAACACTACTCTATTACACTTCCTTTGTGCTTAGGCTCTGATATTATGAGTGTTCAGAAAGCTTTAGTCAAGGAAGAAAAAAGAAGGAAAAATTCACATCTATTGTTTGTACTTACATCATGAACAGTCATATCTATCTATCTATCTATATCTACCTATCTATCTAGATACATATATTTATATATCTATAGACGTATCTATAGATATATAATCTAATTTTAACAGTCCTGTGAAAGTACAGTCATCATCCTCCTTTTAAAAGCAGTAAAACGACACTCACAGAATTTAAGTCACTTGCTTAAAGTCATATGAGGCAGATATGGAAATGAAGCCCAGGTCTGTCTGACCCCAAAGCCCAGTCCTTCCCCACTATCAGTCTGCTTTTTTTTCTTAATGTTTTATTTATTTCTAGGAGAGAGAGAGAGAGAGAGAGACAGCGTGAGCAGGGGAGGGTCAGAGAGAGAGGGAGTCACAGACTGAAACAGGCTCCAGGCTCTGAGCTGGCAGTCAGCACAGAGCCCGACGTGGGGCTCGAACCCACGAACCGCGAGATCATGACCTAAGCGGAAGTCGGACACTTAACCGACTAAGCCACCCAGGCGCCCCTATCAGTCTGCTTCTTAAACTGTCAGCGGGGCCAGAATGCCAAAATCACATGTGATTAACACACACACACACACACACACACACACACACACACACACACACAGATATCACCCCTTGAAATTCTTTCGCTTCAACTGCATGTCACAAAGATACAATACATTTCCCATGCACAAAAAGTGGTTTTGGAACGGGGGGAAGATGACACAGGACTATTTCTCTACTGTATGTCTTTATTGTTTGTAATCATGTTTTCACAAAGAGCGAACTTAAATGTGCTTATCTCTAATAAACAGCTCTCTATGGAGGCTGCCAGAAACCATGCATTAGAAGGAAGCATATAGGGACTGAAAGGATTAGTGAATACAGATGATAAAGAGTTAATCTGCCAAAAAGCGGTATCCTAAATATCAAACAAGCACATTTTAGAATTCTGTGGTTTTGAGAAAAGGTTTCCAATATTATTACTATACATAATTGGTTTCTTTTTCCTCAAAAACACACTATAATAGATGAAACTTGAGAACATGGTCACAAAAGACCAGGTACTGTATGACTGCATTTATATGAAATATCCAGAGAGCTATAGAAAGTAGATAAGTGTTCTCTAGGGCTGGGGCAGGGCCTGGTGGTATAGAGAATTGATAGTTTAAAGGGCACAGGGGTTCTTATTTATTTTACTTATTTTTTTTTTTAAATTTACATCCAAGTTAGTTAGCATATAGTGCAATAATTATTTCAGGAGTAGAATCCAGTGCTTCAACTCCTACATATAACACCCAGTGCTCATGCCAACAAGTGTCCTCCTTAAAGCCCTTTGCCCATTTCGCCCACCCCCCACCTATAACCCCTCTAGCAACCCTCAGTTTGTTCTCTGTATTTAAGAGTCTCTGGGGTGCCTGGGTGGCACAGTCGGTTAGGCATCCGACTTTGGCTCAGGTCATGATGTCATCGTTTGTGTCGGGCTCTGTGGTGACAGCTCAGAGCCTGGAGCCTGCTTCAGATTCTGTGTCTCCCTCTCTCTCTGCCCCTCCCCTGCTGGCACTCTGTCTCTCAAAAATAAATAAAAACAAGGGCGCCTGGGTGGCTCAGTCAGTTAAGCATCTGACTTCCGCTCAGGTCACGATCTCACAGCTCATGGGTTCGAGCCCTGCATCAGGCTCTGTGCTGACAGCTCAGAGCTTGGAGCCTGCTTCAGATTCTGTGTCTTGCTCTCTCTGTCCCTCCCCCACTCATGCTCTGTCTCTGTCTCTCAAAAAATAAACATTAAAAAAATTAAAAGTACATTTGCTTTGTATCTTAAATTCCACATGAGTGAAGTCATATGATATTTGTCTTTCTCTAATTTTGCTTAGCATAATACACTGTAGTTCCATCCACGTTGTTGCAAATGGCAAGATTTCATTCTTTTTGATTGCCAAGCAATACTTTACTGTGTGTGTGTGTGTGTGTGTGTGTGTGTGTGTGTATTCACACCATATCTTCTTTATCCATTCATCTGTCGATGGACATGTGGGCTCTTTTCATACTAGGGCTACAATAGTGCTGCTATAAATATTGGGGTGCATGTGTCCCTTCGAAACAGCACTCCTGTATCCCTTGAATAAATACTTAGTAGTGCAATTGCTGGGCTGCAGGGTAGTTCTATTTTTAATTTTTTGAGGAACCTCCATACTGTTTTCCGGAGTGGCTGTACCAGTTTGCATTCCTACCAGCAGAAAGGGCACAGGGTTCTGTATGAGGGGATGAAAATGCCCCCAAATTAGACTCCAGTGTTGGCTGCACAACTGTAAATATGCTAAGAACCACTGAACTGTATACTTACTTTAAGTGAGTTATATGGTATGTGGATCACATCTCAATAAAGCTGTTACCAAAGAAAGCACATTATATTTGCAAAGAAATGCTGTGTCTGTTACATGTGGATATTTGCAGTTTTTGATTTTTAAGAAAAACATACTTAATTCTTTTAGAAATGAGGACTATGAAATGTAAGTTGAGCTAGACAGGACTGATTCAGGCCAACTGGAGCACTACTGCTGACAGCAGTGTTACCTCGACGTGGGAAGTCAGGTGTGTGCGGTGAGAACTGTGGTTCTAGGTTTTCTCGCAGGAGGTGCAGGTGTATGGAAGGGAATGTTGACAGCAGGTCACAGGTCTGACAAGGGGTGAAAGATTCAGAGTAAGTTGTAGGGCCCCACCAGGCGTGCTGGAGTGCATAGCTGGGCCTTCAGAAGAAGCCCAGCCATGTAAACTGGAACCCAAAGGAGCTGCTGGAGCACGTGGGGCCCCTCCTTCAGGTAGGAGTAGCAGCAGTGCATCTGACTAGATGCCAAGAGCCATGTGGGACTGATGTGGGTAAAGGAGTCAGGCTGAGGGCAGTGCTGCCTTGCAGTGGGGGGCTAGATGAGGTGGTCTGGCTTTTTCTGAAGGGTTGGGTCCAGTTGGGGGGCACCCACAGTTACCCATTTGGTTCTTAGGGTTGTTAGCTCACAGCCTGACCAGGATGTGTCTTCAACTCTAGCTGGGTGAAAGGAAGAAAGAGATCCAGAGAAAAGGAACTAATTGCAAGTTCCTCTTAATAACCCTTTGCTCCTCCCACTGATGTTACTACTAGGTACCTAGATCTGTTCAACCCAACATTAATTATGCCAAACACTGTGACAGGGGCTAGAGATCAAAAGATCAAGAAACAGTCCTTGCCTTCAAAGAGCTGATAGTCTACAGTGGGAAAGGCCACTCATAGCTGATCCTTTTCAACATGATGATCATATCCTATCACATGTGCTCATTACCACGCATTTAGGTTGGATTGCAGAGCCTGCTTCTAGGAGACCGAACTTAAGATACACATCTAGAACAATTTAAAAAAAGCATACTGAAATGTTATTTAGCATACTTAATATTGCACAAAAATTAAAAATTTGATCCTTTCTGCAAATGCTACTCAAAGGGCAAAAATGTTCTTGGATGGATATATAGTTACATTCTCTAGACAAAACCTTGGAATAACACCCAATATGAAAATTTCTTCAATTAATACAATTCTTTTTTATCCTCAATGGCAAAACACATTGAGGTGGCATGTTGGGCCGGTAATGAACATGAACATGCTTACTGTGCACAGTTGACTTTTTTGATTTCAAGATGTAAAGTCTTCCACAGCATCTTTATTCTCAAGTAAGTGTGACATTTTGGATTCAATCTAAATGCACGATGATGGACAGATCTGACAAGATATGATCGATTCTGGGGTAAAAAATGTGTTTTAAAAATTGTATTTAAAATTTACTACTATGCAATTTGGTTTAAGTAAACTGTGTGTTGCACTATTTTATTTTTATCATACAGGAGGTCACATAATATAGTCAGGAGAGAGCCCTGGATTCCCGTCCAGAGTCCGTAACTCAATATCCAAGTCATCCAGACAAACTATTCTCCGGGGCTCATTTACTACATTTGTTTGAAAAGAAAAACAAGAAATTGCACAGGAAAAGGAGAGAGTTTGGTTAAATGATCTACAATATCCCTTCCAGCAAATTTCTATTAAGTCCATTTAATTTCACCATTCAAATTTGTGCACACTGAACCAAACTGGTATTTTATTTTTAAACTAAGAAATTTTAGTACTTAAAAAAAAAAAACAACAACCAGCACCCCTCTGAATCCATCTGTAGTTTTAACATTAGGAATTCAAATTGGAGTATTTTTAGCCTTTGGAGTTTAAGCAAGCCCTTAACTTGAGCCTCTGCCTGCATTTTATAATTTGGCTAATTTAAGTCATAATGCAGTTCCATCTCTGGCAAAGAAAGCAGGATCGTTTTACTAATATTTTTAAGCACTTCAAGAATTCTACCTGGAGGCCCTGTAAGTACAATGGCATAGGAGGCAGAAAAGGATACATTTTAATCCTTCCTTAGACTTTTTTCTTCTTTTTTATGGAACACAATCCCAACTGTCAGAAATGCAAGTTATTTCAGATGCTCTCAAAAGGTTCACTTAAAACAGATTGCCAGAGGGGTTGAATTAGAAAACAGAAAAACCAATTCTAGATGAAAGCAAAACACAGAAGATCCAAATTGGCAAGAAGGAACGGTTATATTAATCATTTAGTTATTTAAGAGGAGGATGGAGAAGATGAAGAAATGCTTTCCTAATGTCTCAAGATTGGGTGGTTTTAGTCACCATTTCTGTCCTGGGTGCATCTTATAAATAACTTCATGAAATGGGGCCCTACTTAACTCTTGCCTCTACAGAACTTTGCGACCTTCCTTACTGCCCATTATCTCGTCACAGCATTGAAGATGTAGCAGGCAGTAATTAAATCAGAGTTTGGAAAGTCAGGGAGAGAAACAGGAATGAATTGTTTTCTTAAAGGAAGTGGTCATTCAAAGGCAGAAAATCACCTACAATTTCCTTGTCCACTTTGCCAAGGGATGGGTTGGGTAGGGTCCAGGAACAGGAAAGGAGAACTCAGCTGGGGTCAGGGAGCGAGGTTGGGAGCAAATTCCGCAGCGCGGAATGCGAGACAAGACATCCCGGGAGACGGCGCAGAGTAGGCCCAGCATCTCCAAAGGGTGAGTCCAGGTGAGGGGCGTGTTACCGAGCGCCGCTGGCGGGGAGCCCCAGATTCCCCCGGGCGTGGCTCCGGCCAGTAGCTCTGAGCGCAGCCTCCTGGGTGTCAGCGCGCAAAATCGCCGCTCAATCCCCGCCCCCGCCAGATTAATTAGGGCCTTCCGAAAGTAGAAAGTTTCCAGCCAGGGGCTTCTTTCCAGGCGCAAGGGCGCCAGGGGTTCGACGCTCCTCTGACCCAGCCGCCCGCCTCTCCCCAAACACCACCAGGTACAGAGTCCCCGGAGACCAGCCCCCCTCCAGAGAGCGCCTTCAGAAGCCCTAGCTGAGTTCCCGAGACCTCCTGGTGACCCGCGGCTCGTCAGGTCACGGGAGTTAAGTCCCAGGCCCGGGCCGCTTCCTCCAGCGCCCCGGCCCTGGGTTCGCGGCCAGCAGCCGGGGGGGCGGGGCGGGGCGCGCTATTCCTGTAGCTGTGAGCTACCGGCATGTTATGTACGGCGCCCAATCATGCCTCCGACGCGCCGAGCTGACCTGCGCCCCCCCTCCTTAATCCCCCAGGCTTTGATTTGATCCTCCGCGCGGAACAAGCTCACCCCCCTCTCCGCCCCGTACTCAGTTGTCCCCGGCCCTCACGGGTGCCCGCAGAATCCGTCCTCCTCCTCTACCTCCGGGAGGCCAGAGCCCTCGTCCCCCACTCCCGGGACGCCCGAGGCAGGCCACATCAGCGCATCTGCGCCGTCGGAGATCCAGCACCCGCCCCCAGAGTCAGTCCACCCGCAGCTCGGCCCTTCCAGGTGATGGTGCGTGGCCACTGCGGCCCCTGGCGCACAGGTGTGGGCTCTCCAAACTGGGCCGGGGAGGGGGCTTTGGGCAACGCGCTGGCAGCCTCCGCAGACGCCGGAACCAAACCCTGCACCCTCCAGAAGACTCCAAACTCCGCGCCCTCCGCTATTAGGAGCTTCTGGAAACCGTTCCCCAACCCGGTTTGCTCTGAAAGGGATACAGGGATATATGCAGGCCTGGATGAAGGAGCCCTGGGCTTTAGGCTGAGCAGGCAAAAATGGGCCCCTGCTAGGGGCTCTGCGGCTCGCGTAGGGGACCCAGAGGCGCGGTACCCCGAGATGTCTCTGGCCGTGCCCAGCGGGCCCCAGCTCCGACCAGGCCGCCTGCTGCCCTGGACATCATGAGTTACTTCCTATCTTACTGTAAAGCTCATGGCGGCGCACTGCTCACCGGCTACCAGGCTCTGCGCGCGGAAGGCTTCCTGTGCGATGTGACACTGGAGGCCGAGGGCAGCGAGTTCCCGGCCCATAGGTCGCTTCTCGCGTGTTCCAGCGACTACTTCAGGGCCCTGTTCAAGAGCCACACCCGGGAATCCAGGGCGCGCGTGATCCACCTGCACGTGCCGTCGGCAGCCGGCCTGCAGCGCCTGCTGGACTTCATCTATACCGCCTGGCTTCCGCTCTCCATGGACACTGTGGAGGACACGCTCGAGGCGGCTAGCTATCTGCAAGTCACCGAAGCCCTGGGGCTGTGCGGCCGCTACCTGGAGCGCCAGCTGTCCCCAGAGAACTGCTGCTTCGCCGCCAATGTGGCGGCGCGCTTCGGCCTGGCGCACACGTTAGGCGAGGCCGAACGCTGCATCTTGCGCCACCTGCGGGAGCTGCTGGTGGGGGGCGCGGGCCCCGCGGGGCTGCTGGAGCTGAACCCCACGTCGCTGAAGGCTGTGTTGGGTGCCCCCGACGTGGCGCGGGTGCCTGAGACCTGGCTGCTGGGTCTGGCGTTGGCCTGGCTGCGGCAGGAACCTGAGACCGAACGCCTGGCCCACTGTGCCTCACTGCTTGAGCGCGTTCGCTTCGGCCTAGTTCCTGCCGACGTGCTGCGGCGCGTGTATTCGGGCTCCGGCCTCGTGCTGCCCGCCCGGGTTAAGGGCCTCATTATCCAGGCCCTCAACTACCACACGGCGCCCTCCCGTCAGCCGCTCGTGCAGGGCGAGCAGACCAGCGTCCGGAGCCCCCAAACCCGCATCTTGTTGGTCGGAGGGTGCAGGGCGCGGGAGGCGGTGACCGAAGAGGTCGCGGCTCCACGGGGGGTAGCCAGGGGCAGGGGCGCCGCAGCGGAGCCCGAGGAGGAGGAGGAGGAGGAAGATGGGCAGTTGGAAGAGGAGGAGGAGGATTGGGAGCTCACCCAGGACGTGGTGGCCTTCGATGTGTACAACCACCGCTGGCGCAGTCTCACGCGCCTGCCTGCACCGCTACTGGGGCACAGCGTGTGCACCTCAGGAAATTTCCTGTTTGTCCTGGGCGGGGAGAGCCCTTCTGACGGCGCCTCCTCACCCCTGGCAGACGGTCATCGGGCCGTCACGGCCCAAGTGCACCGTTACGACCCGCGCTTCCACGCTTGGACTGCGGTGCCCGCTATGCGAGAGGCGCGGGCCCACTTCTGGTGCGGCGTGGTGGGCGAGGGGCTCCTGGCCGTCGGGGGTCTGGGCGCCGACGGCGAGGCGCTGGCGTCCGTAGAGACGTACGACCTGCGTCGGGACCGCTGGACCGCGGCCGGGGCGCTGCCGCGGGCGTTGCACGGCCACGCGGGGGCCGTCGGGGACCGCGGTGTCGTGTACATCTCTGGGGGTAAGGCGGAGAGAGGCGAGGGCGGTGCTAGCAGCCTCCGGGACGTGTACTCCTTGGGCCCTGGGGAGCGAGCGTGGAGGAAGAGGGCGCCCATGAGCACTGCCCGCTTCGGGCACCACATGGCTGTGCTGCGCGGCGCGGTGTTCGCCTTTCTGGGGCGCTATGAGCCCTTCTCTGAGATAGAACGCTATGACCCCGGCACGGACCAGTGGACTCGGCTGCAGCCGCTACCCTATGATCGCTTCTGCTATGGGCTGGCCGTGGTGGAGGAGACGGCACTGCTGCTGGGCGGCCTCAAGTGGCGGGATTCGCGGCAGGTGTCTACCCGCAACGTGGTGGGCTACGACCTCGACCTGGACCGCTGGGAGGACATTGGCTGCTCGCTACCCTGGGCCTGGAATGACCTCCAGTGTGCAGTGCTGCAGCTGGCTGAGGGTGGGGATGAGGAGAGGGAGGGAGGGCTCAGAGAGGCGCCAGATTTAGTGCTGGGCTTAATGGGTTAATGCAGTGCAGTCTCCGGGTGACAAAGGAGAAAGTGTCGCTTTTGAGCAGGCTTAACAGTATCACGTGGGCTTTTCCTAAGAATGGGACTCTAAGGGCAGGGCGGCTTCTGAAGTTTAAGAATGCAAACAAAAGGTTGGCCCAATTGGAATATTTCCCCTTAAGCTGAGAACGGGAGACAGGAGGGCCAACATAGAAGGATATATGAATCGGCTTCAGTGAGCTGGAAGTCTAGAAGACTCACGCTGGTCTAGAGATGGACTTTTGAAAATAAAATATGACCCTGTTTTCCCTCTTACAGTTAAAGTGTTTCCCTAGGTGCTAAACTGATTACTTTTGTGCCAAACAAGGCCAAAAATATACCACAAGAAATTATATACAAACCCCAGAAAATTGTTAACTATAAAAGCTGTAATAAATAGTCCAAAAAGATAACATTATCTGAATAGTGAAGGAAAAGTGCCTTCATTAAATAGCATGAAATCACTGTAAGGAGAGCTATGATTTTATGATCCAGAACCATGTTTATAGTTCTGCTCTGATGGTTTAATATAAATGTAGAACTGAGAGAGAAAAGAAATCTCTAAGAAAGCATTTGTTTCTGGAGAAAGTAGATTAGGTTAAGTTTTTCTGTCCCTCATCCTTATCCCGAGCCTGCTTTTGCCTTGGCTTTAGGCCACTCCTTGGTTTTAAGTTTTATTTAAGTAGTCCTTAGCCATAATAATCAGGCTCTTCTGGTTAAGTGGCACATCTAGCAAAACCCAAACCTATTTGTCTGTAAATGTTCATTGGGCAGACATGCCATAGGTTATATTAAAAAAGAAACCAGTAACTTATTTTTGGCGGTCCCCCTCCCTTCCCCAACTTCCCAAGAATCAACAGAGAAAGGAAAGAAGAGTGGGTGAAATTTTCAAGTTTGTGGCAGCTAAGTGGGAAACCAGCTTGATTTTGCAGGGTCTCAGAAAATATACTTGCATACACTGAACAGCTCCTGCTTCTGCCTTATACCAAACAGGGAGTGGCAAAGTTAGAACTCCTAACTAGGGAAGGGGGTAGGGGTCGATGGCTCTGTGGTTAGGTCTCAAAGAAATGTGAGGAGCTCTGCATGAATAAAGTAGGTGCTTTATAAGGATTCATTAAGAGCTAAATTTATTTCACTTCAGTTTACAGTGCTGCCTCTCTCCTAGATTTGAAACTAATGCAATTAAATGTACAGATAAATATAGTGTTAAAAGGTCTCTTTCATGCTAAGCTAGTCACGAGTCTTTTAAACTTCATTAGTTTAATTTTTACCATTTAAAACAACAGAGCTGACTTTACAAAGGTAAAAGCTGCTTTGTAGCAACACGGCTAGTCTTTCCATCAACTGCTCATTGTTTACAGGGTAAACATGTATGTAACCATGACACATCCATCAGGTACGGATATTTTTAAGTGAATGTACACATTTGGTCTAGTAAACATCAACAAGTCTAAACACCTGTAACAAGCACACTTCATCTTAGGACAAGAGGTTTTTGTTTGTGGGTTTTTTTTTTTTTTTACATATACAAAATTCCACAAATTTAATGTACGTCAATATTCATGCAGTAAATAAATGTTTTTACAAATAGTTTTTTAAATGATAAAAATATCACACTAGACCCAAAATTCCATACAAACCTTATTAATACATGATTTTTCATCCATTTTGACTAAATATAGGATTACTGAAAATGTGCTGTAGAAAGGCCACTCTCCTGTACAGTGTGCAAAGTCTGCAAAACGAGTGATTCAATGTTGGTTTCAAAAGCAAAGAAAATGATCCCTGCTGTGGAGTTTTTACTTCCTCCTCTACAGCAAAAATATTCACTGGCATATATCTGAACTCTTAGAGATGAAAGTACATTCACTGAGCTGTACAGGCAACAGTATAAAGCTGATTAGAAGTAGATTTAGGATATAGAATAGTAAAGGAGGGTCCCTTCCTCCCCCTAAAAAACAGCAAATTGTGACTTGTACGTTATGCAGCCAGACACTAAAAAGCAGCACAGTCATTATCATGCTGTGATCACTTTCAAAAACAAGATACTTATAAATGGAAATATATGAAGAGAACTTTTTCATAGACTTCATCCACTCTACAGAACAATTCATGAAGCTAGGAAAAACCTCTATAAATTCTTTTGCTCATGGAATTCATTGTAATATATCTCTGAATGAACCATCATCCTCTTCCTCCTCGAGAGAGAGGCACATTTCATTTGTCAACATTATTTTTATATTAGAACACACACCAGCCTGTAATGAAACATTTACTTCCCTGCCTGAAGTATAATTATGTAAGCGTAATTAATGGACTGGGGGAAAAATTGGAAAAATTACTGAAAAGTTGAGTCATTTCAGTTTATACCTTGTTTTTTAGGAGCCGGAGTTTAAAAACACGAGTTTGGGCTGAAATTGTTTATATATATAGATACTTATATCTATATATCTATCTATCTTAGCTGCCTTTCTGGGTGAATTAGCTGTGTTTTAAAAAATCCACTCTCAAATTCCTCTGTACACAATCAGCATTTCGTCACTACAAAAATAAAGGAAGATTTAAACCAAGAAAATAAAGCAGCTCTATCTTCAATTTTGGTCTTAGTTACAAAAACATCTTACAAAGCTTTGCCCTGATACACCATTAAGTGTCCCCATAGATTTGGAATAGTATTTCCATTAACCAGCTTTCACAAGTTAATAGACTATTAAGACGAATATTAGATACCTGAACTTTTCTTATGTTGATGCTCTTCTATTTTGCTTAACTCTTGTATGCACATCTACATTTCACAAAAATAAAACTACAGCATTAAACTTTGTGCAATGTTTAAGAAAATTCTTCGAACATTTTAATAAATATAAAAAAGGTTTAAATTCTTTCCCACCCACAAGGATGTCTGCACCTGAAAAAATGTGATTTACTTTTGAAGTCCTGTTTGTATAAAATTAACTTAAAGGGAGAAAAGATGATCTTATATAGAAAATTGCCTTTTTGTGGTTTTACTACTTGAAGACCACCTGTCTTCAGAGTTGTTTGCAAAAGTTAATTTTAAGTCACTGAAGACCGTTGATTTTGCACATGGTAAACATAAGCTGAGCACTAATTGCATATAAAATACACAAATGCTCATTAAAGACAGTGGTATTATGACCATATATGGTTTGTTTCACATAGTTTAAAGTATAACTTGTCAAGTGTCCCATACACTGATATAAAACTACCTCATATACTTGTTCAAAGTACCAGAAGGTACCAGATGGCCAGAGGGCAGAATATACTTACACATGCGTTTCAATGTATGAGTGAGTGTGTGTGAGAGAGGAAGTGATTACATCTACTTCAGGAGAAATACTTAATGGGTCATTTGAGGTTGTGTTTTGACAGATATCCAAGAAAAGATCGAGGTACATCTGCTTCCATTGTTGGAATTCTTTAGATGTCAAGTCTGGATTGTCTAGGACTTTATCAATAATGGCTACTTCCCCTTCTCTTGCCTGAAAAGCAAAAGGATTCAGCAGTTAAGTTGGGTATAGACTTTTGTTCAAGTTTAAAATAAACTTAATATGCAAATATTAAGAAGCCCATATGAAACAGTTCTGGTATGCTCAAACCCAGCTATTTAGACTGAAGTCCTAGTGTACTTTTTTCTACACCCAAGGTATGCCTGTATTGCCCACTGTGTGTGGTTAATTTTTAATCTTGGCCAGTCTTGTTTCCTGTCTCTACCTATGGAAACCTTCCTCATTCTTTAAGAGCCGGTTCAAATGCCTCTCATTTCTTAAAGCTTTCCTTCAACAATGGAGAAAAAAAGGTTTTCTCCTTCATTTATGTCCTCCTGACACTTTATCAGAGCCACTGAATGGACTTCCTACATTCTGTCTTGAGTTACTCTTGCACTGTTTTCTCTCTCCTGCTACATGGTTAGCTCCTCATCCTTGCATGAGAGCAAATACATTATTTTTGTTGTATGAACATCATGGCTCCCTTCCTGAAGCACTGGGAGGTCTTCGATGCAAACTAGCCTCCCTTCTCAGCTGGAGATGGCTCTCAGTTGAAGAATGAGCTTCATTATGGGGGAACTCAATACAGCACAGCTATCACCTGTGGGAGAAGTGAGTCTTCCAGGTGGGAAGGGGGATGGAAGATGAGGGAGTGAGACAGTCTGAGAAGCTGAGGTTTGGCTTAAAAAAATTATTTTACAGTGTTTATTTATTGGGGCATCTGGGTGGCTCAGTTGGTTAAAGCGCTGGACTTCAGCTCAGGTCATGATCTGTTGTTAATGAATTCGAGCCCTGCATCAGGCTCTGTGCTGACAGTTCAGAACCTGGAGCCTGCTTCAGATTCTGTGTCTCCCTCTCTCTGTGCCCCTCACTTGCTTGCTCGCTCTCTCTCTCAAAAATAAACATTAAAAAATTAAAATAAAATGTTTATTTTTATTTATATTTTTCTAATTTCTATTTTTAATTTTATTTATTTTTAAAATTTACATCCAAGTTATTTGGAATATAGTGAAAAATGTTTATCTATTTATTTTATTATTAAATTGTTTAATGTTTATTTATTTTTGAGAAACAAAGGGAGACAGATCATGAGTGGGGAAAGGAGACACAGAATCCGAAGTAGGCTCCAGGCTCAGAGCAGTCTCAAACCCAGGATCTGTGAGATCATGACCTGAGCGGAAGTCAGACGCTTAACCAACTGAGGCACCCAGGTGCCCCAAATGTTTATTTATTTAGAGAGAGAGAGCCCGAGCAGGGCAGGGACAGGGAGAAAGGGGGACAGAAAATCCGAAGCAGGCTCTGAGCCATCGGCACAAAAACAGACCAGGGGCTCTATCCCACAAACCATGAGATTGTGACCTGAGCCGAAGTCAGAAGCTCAACCAACTGAGCCACCCAGGCACCTGCCACGCCCCCGGAAAGTCCCCCAGGCACCCTGTAAGGCCTGTCTTTAATGGGCTCAAGGAAGAGGCAGGGAATTCAAGAGAATGTTCTTCAGGAAGTAGGAAGGGAGAGCTGGGAAGGAAAGACAAACAGCAAGGTGCCTAAGCAGTTGTTCTGGTTCTTGGTAGGGACAGTGTTGCTGAAGCCGAGGATGTTGGGAGTTGTCCTGTGCTTGGCGAGTGGTCAATTATAGTTCCAGGGCCTATACACATCCAAGGTTGCTTGGCAGTTATCCTTCCCTAATGGGAGATTTCCATTCTCTGTGAATTTTCCCACACTGAAAAGTACAGCGCTTTCTAGTTTGGATTTATCAATGAGGGGCATTTCTTTAAAGCGACTTTTCATCATCTTTACCTCAGAGAGTGAAGCGCAGTGTCACATACCTAGTGATTCACCAATACTCAATGAACTGAACACTGGCAGGAGCTCAAATTCTTTGCTACCGGAAGTAAATGCTTTTAGGGAATCCAGACCATAAAAGACAGGGTTGAGGGGCTTAGAAAGACAGAAGCAGGTCTTTAAAATATGTGAGCCTGACCTGCTTCAAAATGCCTGTCTGCTTTGGCAGCTAGATGGTTTGGATCTGAATAGGGTGGGGTGCTCGATAAGGTGGGAGGGTGAAGTTATCTTTGGAGTGCGGCTGGTTAGTAGAATTATTCTTATGAGTATTATAGCTCTTTTTAAAATTCTGTTCTTAGTTACCAAAAGGTCATTACGTTGTCCCACAGATTTGCAGTAGTGTTTGCATGAATACCAACTGAAAGCTAATTTACTCTGAAAACTTGGCTGCTTTCTTCTGGAAACTTTTTCAAATCATGCATTTTCTATTTTGTTTCTCTCTTTCGTACTCATCTGTGCTTCAAAATCACAAAACCTCAGCGGTATACTATGGATCTGAAATATTTCCCAAAGGAGCCCTGTGACCTTTTGTTTCCTGAGATTACTGTGCCACAGACTCTGTATGGTAGTTCTTTTCTGTTTTTGATTTTTCAAGGGCTCAAGGCCTGCTGAGGGAGAGTTTTTGTACAGCAGGCCCTGTCCTCTCATATACACTCACAGTGAGGGGGCTCTGTTTTCTGCCTCCTTCCACTTCTTGCCTTTCTGCTCCTCTTTTTCCACTACCTCCTCCCTACTCTGGGGGTGGCATAATAAAGAGACTGGAGATAATGTAAGCACTTATGGAAATGCAGAATAAGAAAGTAACATGTGAGCTGGGAACTGATAGCATAAACAGAACAATTATAAAATTTCTACATGGAACATGAATCACTGTGGCTTCACTCCAAATGTGCTGCAGGGGATAGGCACAAAATATCTCAAAGCCTTTTAGTTCCCACTATTGCATTCTGCATGCATGCTGTGTTCTTTTAATAACTATATTAATAACTACATGGCATATTTATCTTAGGAAAATGAAAGACTGAGGAATAACACCAGCCTCGCATTTTTGAAAAAAAAATTTAATTATATCCTGTTTTCTCTGAGAACTAAATCACATAACATTTAGCCAATGCTTTGAGATGATAATGAAAAGTTAAGGTTATTTCCTCTTTACCAATGCACTTACTACCTTATAGGAACAGCTCAACTTCAGGTTCTTCCTGTTTACTTGCCATCCACTCCACCTCCCCATTTTCTATTTCTTCATTTAGAGTATCTGGTAAGCCACTGAGTTCAAGAATGAATCTCTTGAAAGGAATTTCTCCTTCCATTTCATATCTTACCTTTAAAGTGCTTTTGAGAATTCTCAGCCTGTGTAGTTTTTCATTCATCACAGGGTCATTACATCTCTTTATAAATGATAGCTTGTATTCCATCTTGGTTGAAATGCGATGTTCTCCCAGCGGTGACAGACTGGCTTGCTCCAATGCCCTGTATAAATCTTGCAATGAATCTCCTAACTTGTCTTCCCTACTTTCACCTGCAATGTCCAAAAAAAAAAAAAGAGAGAGAGAGAGAGAAATGAATCCAGTGTAATGAACAGTTATTGGATACTCCAAAAATCTACTAAAGAAATCCAAACCATTTGAGAAACAGGATAATGAATGATTGGGAAAACACTCTATTATATTAAAAAAAAAAAAAAAAACAACCCACAGCTGCTAGTTATACTGGGTAAAATTTTTAAAATGGTCAAATAATAAGATGTTTGATTATCAAAATACTCTCTTAATAGCAAATCACCATACATATCTTGAGTCCATTAAGTTCAAAGATAGAGTACAAAAGGTACACAACACAGAAACAATCCTGCACATAATTTAATATTTTAACACATTAATGAATATCCCTTATCATTATACTGAGAAGCATAGAAGTGCTGATTAATAGAGCTCTCCTGGTTTAGCAATACTGAATGAGCTGTTTTTTACATTTTTTCCAGACTGCATAAGATGGAATGGTATTCACTGGAGTATATTTGATTATAAAAATCTTCCAACAGTGTACCATAGAAGATTATTAGGTTTCATGTGACTGCCATAGTAATGCCTGCCACATTGTAAATACAGTAAATTATCATAAATTATCATTGAAAATATTGCTTTAAATAAAATGAAATATGAGAATATGTTTATATGCAAATGTAAGGAAAAATCTGGCACATACTAAGAGAAGCTACTTAGCATTGTAAGATCTGGGAAGAAAATACTCCAACTGAGTATTTTGAGAAAAAAAATTAGAGACTGGTCCAGGAAAGGAACATAGATCTATTTGAATAAATCAAACTCCCATCTTTTTTACTGCCTGAATACTGATGTCATATCTTTCTCAACAATGATAAACAAAGATAAACTCAGATTTTGCTTTGAGTAGTAGATAGGATTAGGGCTATATCACATTTCCTTTAATAGAGAGCCAAAGAGTCCTATTTGAGGAATACTAATTATATTGGCTCAAGGAGTAAATATGGAATGTTGTTCCTTCTACCATGGTTCATGTGAATATTTTAGGCTTGCTGACATAGTTAACAAACAAAAAAAAAAGACTACCTAACTGCTAATTGATAACAATACTAGTTAACACTTATCTGTGCTGGGCAGATGGGTAAATGATTAGCATTCATGATCTTTTTTAATTTTCAGAACAATACTGAGAGTAGATCTATTGGATTTTCAGTTGATAGCAGTGAATCACTTTGCTCAAGGACATACATAGTAAGTGTAAGTGGTGGAGCCAAAATTGCCACTGGGCAGTCTGGCTCCAGAATCCATGATTTTTACAAGAATTCTACACTGCCAATTTTGCCAGTGTTTATTTCAACTGTGTATTTAACAGTAGATGTTGATGAATTTGTGAGGATTCCTTAAAAAGGAGCATTCTCAAAAAATGTTTGAGAGTGTATCTAAAGTGCCCCCAAAATCCATAAACATAGTACCTTAACTTGAAAGGATCACCTTTAGGGTTACAAAATAACTCCATTTCAGTTTCATACTCAAATTTTGGTGCTGCTGCTGAGGTTAACAACTAATGGTAGGCACGGTTATTGACTCTTCCCATTAGAAAGTTCCTTGTTATCATCGGCACATGTTATCATTAATTCCTCTGTAACGAATTTTTAACTTCCTAATCATGTACCTAAGTTAGAACTATGAAAATAAAAAAAAAAACCCTTTAAACAACAGTTTTTAATTCTCCGTTGGCTCATCCTTGAATGTCTGCAACACCTAGAGGATTTCAAGGGATGGGTGACAGGAGGACTGCAAAAAGGAGGAATTGCTTTGTGGTTTAAGAGCAAGATCAAAGTAATATAGGAAATTTTGACAGAATGGTTCAGAGCCAGGAAGGCACATAATCATAAGGTCATTCAGAGTAACTAAATGGGAGTTGTAAAAACAAGGATACATTTGAACAGCATAATTCCATTTCATAAAATCACAGGCCAGGAAAGGACCCCAAAGAATTAGTTAGTAGTCCTCACTCTTTTTGCCTCAGGGCAAGACTGCATCCAAAGCCAGATGTAATTTCAAAGTGCCGGAGTGAGTGGGGATGGAAGGCCTGACTGATGTCAATTACAGTAGTTAATGTATCAGGTGGCCTACTGTTTTTCGATTCTTGAAAGGTTGTGAAGAAAAAAAGGGATTCAGATGATAGTTTTAGAATTTAAGGGAGGCAGCAGTATTCTTACATTTTATATAGTAAATTTTTATTTTATGATAACCTTCCATAGTGCCTAATACTGTAGGGAATATGTATTTTGTTTAAAAACATTCTTACCCAGTTTTCTTTCTCCCCATTTCTTAAAGTTTGTCGGATACTAGGCCAGGGAACTGATTTTTTTTTTTTTTTTTTTGGTAAAATTTCAATGTGGTTTTACTTTAAGAAGGGTAAGTAAAGATCTCATGTTAAAAAGTGACAAACATAGCTATTAAATAAATAAAAATGGAAAGCTTTTTCCCCCCTTCTTGCTGTCAAGGGGCAAAAGCATTCAACCGAAGGACAACATAATTCTGCGAAGAATCTGGTTTGACAGCTGTTAAGAAGAATTGAGTAGAGATTTATCTCTGGGCAGCACATTTGAACGAGGAATCACAATGAGACGGAACACAGAAACATTTCCAAGTATATTAATGGAATAGTGTGGCTCCTATTAGAGATAAGTAAGGCTCCCCTCCCCCCAATCCATACACATCATACACATACGCAACACCACAAGACACAGTAGTGGGATGAGAAAGGATGAGGGATTGAAATGCCAGGCTACCACAAAATGCCACCAGTTACTTAACATTTTAAGACTAGACAAAGAGTCCTTTTATTGTCAAAGGACGGGGGTGAGGAGCAAAGTCACATTATAAATCTGATTCACTGTGCTCAACAGTCAAAACAACACAGAACTCAACATTCAAGACAAAAACAGACCTTTATTTTCTTTTATAATTTTCAATTGGTTTCCTTGATTTTTTTTCTCAGATGAATAGCAATTAAGTCAATTGGAGCTACTGTTGCAGCTGAAAATATGAAAGCACCTTTATTTTCTTCTCATTTTGCCCTCTTCTTCTTCATCTCCTCACTTCTCTTCTGGTTTCTCTTTTTTCAACTTTGGCTTTTCTTCTTCTAGAAGAGCCTTGCTTTGGAAGATGAGGCAAGAAGTTGTTGAATTCTGCTTCCCAATGGACTTCCCTTCAATGTACCAGTTCAGCCATTTCAAGTACTGGCGGAAAACCAGCTTTTTGCAATTTGACATAAGGTTTTTGAAAGTTGGCAGAGTGCAGAAGACCACATGCAAACCACAGGACGCGCATAGGAACCTTCTGCAATTCCTAATGAGGAATTGTATCAGCTGCTACAATGGAATTTTAATTTGTATCCAATTTACACAGGAATTCTGGGCCTATGGCAGGAATAAATTCCCTCCCAAATTTTACTTATGGTTATTTTACAATATGCAAATTGATCCTGTGTCAGATGACATACTCTTCCAGTTTTATTAAAAGCAAAGTGAACATATAAATTTTTCTTTCCGGTATAAAATTTCATTGACTGATAGATTGGAGGATCACAATGAAGTTACTGATGGGTTAACTTTTATTCTATGTTGGGGGGGGTTCATTTCTGGCTGTGTCCTACTTGGCAAGGTTGAAAGAAGACCCCCTATTGTCTCATTTACACTCTAACTACACTATGAAATGCGGTGACTCTAGGAATGTGGTATCACAATAGCTCACTGTCCGGTGGTCTCAGGTTGCATATGACTTCCAGGTGGCGATAAAGAAAAGTTCAAGGGAAAATATTAGCCAACACAAAATAATACATTGTTGGGACTTTCTTGCAAATGGCTTACTAGCAGATGATAATGCATTTCTCAAACACTAAAAGGTTTTTGGTCGACTGACGTATTTCCTTACATTCATGCTCAGTGGTTTCCAAACTTTTTTGATTGTGCATCTTTACCAGTTAAAACACTTCTGTTGTTGGTAACTTACATATATGTATTACTGTATATTAATACATATGCATGTATAAAAAAAGACACAACGTAAATTCGAAAGGACGGATTATAAAACCTGAGGAGAAATTCCAATGTTTTTTCTTCCTGTATCTTAATAGCCCTGTACTCTCCTTCAGAGACTGAGACTGTGACTTTCCCAGAGCAGAATACACCTCCCTCTCATTTGCATTCCCCATTCTACCTGGCACAGTCCATTTTACACTCAACGTTTAAAGTGAGTGATGGTTTTCTCTACTTTATACACCAAGTACTCCAAAGAGGGCTCCCTGTCAGGTGACTGTGTACTTTTTCTGACAGTCTATCATAGAATTCCCTTCATGTTTCTTTGGTGAACGTTAAGGAGAGCAGAATACAGACTTGGAGACGTAAAATTTCATTCTAGTGTCCTCCATGTTTCCCTGACCCTGCAATGACAATGTTGTAGGAGGGTAGAAAATAAAAATAAAACAAAATGAAATGCATATACCAACTGGGCTCTTGAAGAACCAAGCCAACAGCGGATAATCAGTTCTGGTACATGTTTTGGAAGGGAACCGTGCTCTTTTAAAATTGGACAATGATGTCCTCGTGGAAACAGTTGTTCCTTCCACAACACAGCAGGGTAATGCAGAAAGCTGGGAAAAGCTAGGTCACAAGTGGGAGAGAAGGCTGGACATAGCAGCATTAGTCACCAGTCAGATGTGAGAGGCATTCGTCCTTGTGCAGCCGCAGCTGAGGGCGTCACGTATATGGAACACTATTCTTGTCATGAAGGGCAATTAACATTTGCATTGAGACTCAGGAATATTTTCTGTGAATACTAATTTACTACCACACCATAATAAACAGCTTATTTATATATAGGTGACAATTAAACATTTAATGGGTTCAATGTAGACAGTTTTAATGCTTCTAGGTTTTATGCTAAAGATGATTATATATTCAGGAGTTTACACTGTAATTTGAATTGTCTTATAATTAAATATTAGATCTCTTAATTCATGCTTTTATATGAGTACACTAGCTATGCCCACCATTGTAAAACTGGAGGGAGGGCAGTTTGTTATATCAAAAAATAAGCAGAAGATTTTAAAAGCTGGCTTTTACTTGTTGCTCTGTACCCAACCACTTCTTTCATAATTAGAAGTAATTTATATTCTTTTAGGCAAAAGAATGATTCAAATGGTGAAAAAAATGATTTCAAGTGAGAAAAAAATCTTTCTTTTAAAAAGAACAGCTCGAGTGAATCTTCTTTCTAAAGAACATGTGAAGCCCATTCCAGGAAGAATGACCTTGTGCTTCATCAAAATTAAGCACAGCCCATATTAGTGTCAGCCAATCTCTTCTGCACAACAGGAAAGCTTACTTCCAAAAAGATGTGACAAAAGAGACAGAACTGAAGTTTATTCTATATTTCATTCCCTAAGTACATAATTTCTGCCAAGTTGTGTGGTTTACTGCCACAAATAAGACAGTGGTCAAATTTTCAGGGCACTACAGTAGTTTTTATGATGAATAGTACAGATGGCAATATCTTGGTGTCCTTGGCATTGATTTATTGATCCAAAGGGAAAGTTCTCTGAAGGACAATCACAAACATAAATGACAGATTCTAGATTTGCCCATAGAATATAGAAAATTTAACTAGTAGAGACATGGAGGTCAAAGCACCTTGCTCTCAAGCGGGAACTCATAAAGAGGACAGCTTAAAACCAAAGCTAAGAGATGATTATATTAAAAAATTAATGTGGAGTCACCATATTCCTTAGTGAGAAAAAACTAAAATTCTTCTTATAACAATTTACCATGACTTACACAGAGAGAATGACCCAAGATAATCTCACTAATATTAGATGCCAACAAGAAGCTTTTCAATGGATTTCTACATATAACAACCATCATTTTTATATATACTTTAAAAACACATTAAAATGGTTAGAGCACAGAGGCAATTGTAAGGCAGATCAATGTGATTTTATTCACAACACAAATTCCATTTCTGAGAAAGAAGCATAGATTACTCCTCTCTGGAAAGATATTTACTATCAAGCATACTTAGCAAATTATTTAGCTATCTAAAAAGATTTGATACCAATTGGTCATATTTTTATTTTTAAGTAATTTATATTTTTACAGGTATTCACATTATGCAATACCACACACTGCGGCGACAGGAAGGAAAAAAAAACATTTCCAAATACAATGTTAAATTATTTGTTCATTGCACAGTATGAAATATCCATTAATTAGCATTGAAATTATTACAGAGTGTCTTAATCCAACTAAATTAAGGAAATTTTACATCCACTACAGAAGAAAAGTAAGCAATATTGAGCCGTAGGTGACTCAGTTACATCGTATTAAATAATAATATATGAAGCTAGTTTGAAAGACATCCAGACAAAATACTTTTTCAAAAGTGAGAACCACAGCCTATAGATTGGGAAAATTTTACAGAAAAAGAATAGCTCATGCCTGTCCTGTGAGGCAACACCATTTGTATACAAGTGCCAAGAAATAAGGAGAAAGTTAGGATTTTAGCTGAGGAATCTAATAAAGCCTGGCATGAGGAATTTTCTTCGTTAGTGTCACCGAAAGCAGTCTCTGTGTTGCACCCGAATACACTTTATAATAGAATAAACATAGTAAATTTCAGAGCAGGTTGTGTATACCTTGCCTTAATAGATTACACTTAATTTAGTACAATACAGCACGTCAAGTTTTAAAAATGCAAAATACACTTAATACACAGAATTTGCTTCCTCGCTTTGTCTTAAAGAGGCCACCAAAGAGTCCATTAAATAGCCAGGTTGTCTAGTTAGCGGAGCTGATCCCCCTCCTTTCCTGATGTCAGGAGAACACAACTGAGGTGTCGCGACACACAGCCCTTCCCCAGTCAGTACCCTTCCCCTTCTGTTCTCCCACAGAAACGGCAGTTTTCTGTCACTGTGCTCCATCTTGATGGGCTTTGATCTTAATGCTAGTCCCAGTGTAGGAAGCTTGCTTTCTTCTCAAGAGTGGCCTGCCCCTCTTAATATCCCTTTAGGGAGGCCCCCAATCCAAAACATTTGATGATCTAAGCTTTTTAAAAAGTCATTTTTCTGTTATAAACAGCAAGGACGAGGCCATTTTAGTTGCTTGCAAGAGGTTGATGTTGAGTCTGCGCCGTGCCGACTCTCTCCGATCTAAATTCTCTAAACATTAGCTTATCAATCTGTGAGTCCAATGGGTTGAGTGCCAACAGAAGTGGATCCGATTTGGCATGGAGAGGTTCTACCAACTCTCGCAGTGTATTAGCCTAATATGATAAAGCAGTGATACAATATGATGAAAGACCTGCGAGTGCCATTATTATTTCCAAAGCACATTAGTATTTGTATTAGAAATACCATCATGCAATACCCATGAAGAGAAAAGAGAAAAAAATGGCTAGAATTGCATATGGTTTTAATAGTATCATGTCTTTGTGTTGGCATGCAAGTCTACTTGGCCATAAATGGGACAATTTTTGTTTTTAAGCTTGGTTATTTAGAAATGCCAATCTTATGTATACAAAATAATACACAGCGCAGATATATCTTTTCCCACTTCTATACTTGTATATGCACATCTGTAATTGTAATCAGAAAAGTTTAGGGTAAAAGTATTCTCCATACACATGTAAAATGATCAGTCTTTCAAGAAAATTCAACTGTATTTCTATATGAGATCTTTCCTCGAATTCATTCAATAAAGAACCATGAGGAAAAATTTTCTGGTCTGCCTTCTACCTAACTACCCTAATAATATATATGTTATGTGTTGATCAGTGAGACAGAAGAACCCAGGTAGTATGGCTCTGATGAGGAGGCCGCATGCTGACCAGTACAAAGTGGAGAGAAATGAAAAGCTCTAACAGGGTAAACATGATGAAGTGGTGACTTTATACCTGAGCATAAGCTACATGCCAAGGAATTAAGAAACAACAAAAGACCAAAATTTCTGAGTGACCTGGGAAACTAAGAACATTTGGGATAAGATAAAATAAACGGTAGCCTCTTTTAGTTCACTTTATTTTGGGTTTTAGGGAATCCAAATATTGTCATCAGGTACAAATCAGCAATATTTTTTTCTTTCTAGTCTGTGGCAGATTTTTATCTCTAGCCTACAGCATCCTTTTTTGAGTTATATTAAGAAGGAACAAAGTGGGAGAGGGAACAGATAAAGCATGCTGTTCATTACCACCTCCCTTAGAAAATGGGAAGGGCACATGTTGCCCGTAGCACAGTATCTATATAATAGGATGCAGTGTGGTTTAGAAATCTGCACAACTATTTTTTTAAAGTAGGCTTCACACCCAGAATGGAGCTGGAATTGACCACCCTGAGGTCAAGCCCTGAGCTGAGATCAAGAGTCAGATGCTTAACGGACTGAGCCACCCAGGCACCCCAGAAGGACTAATTTTTGTTTATCATATCATATCATATCCTTCTTTTGCAGAAAAGGGGCTTGGAACTAAGTAATCCTATGTAGGTCAAATGAAAGAAAAGACAATACTGCAATTTCCAGAAAATTATAGTACTGGAACACTAGCTTTGGCTTCTTTTACTTTATTACATTAGGTCATGGAATTTCAAACAGCAAAATCAGAGGCAATCTAACCTTGGGCACAAGGTCATTTCCAAATTTAAACTGTTTTTAATTTGTCTATAGAATTCAAACACTTCCTAAGTTGTTGTTTTGAACACATCCTTCTTTTCCCCTCAGAGATAATGTTACGTGAAGGGTTCAATTTCCTTAACTAATAGTTAAATTTGGTTCATACTAAACCTGAACAAGAACCCTGATAATTAAGTCACATTTAGTTACATTTGTGACATGGTTTCTATAGGATTGCTGAATTCTACTCCAAGACACTGGAAACACCTTCTTAGGAGAGCACCTTGCCATACTAAAGGATGTTGGGGAAGGATGGCTACTTCAAATGGCTGCAGGAGTCCCTGGCTGACTCAGTTCGTTGAGCATCCAACTCTTGATTTTGGCTCAAGTCATGATCCCACGGTCAGGGGATCAAGCTCCCATGTTGGACTTGGCATTAAGCATGGAGCCTGTTTGGGGTTCTTTCTCTCTCTCTTTCCTTCTGCTTCTCTCCCTCCCTCTCTTCTTTAAAATAAAACAAATCAAAATAAAAACAAAAATAAATGACTACAGCTAGTTCCTAGGTTGTATATATTAGCATAAAAGATAACTCCTTAGGGCAACTAGCAGTGGTCAGGACCATTGGCTACCAAATCTCAGTGGTGGAGACATTCTTGTTAAACACAGATTTCTGGGCCCTACCCTTAATCTCCTGTATCAGAATTTCTGGGTATAGAACTATGGAACTCAGGAATCTGTGTTTTAAGCAAGCAATCCTGGTGATTCTTGTAACCACTGCAGTCTGTGACCTCCTGCTTCAGGCCAGGCACAGTGGGATGGGCTATACCATGGGTAGGGCTGGTTGGAGTGATGTCAGCTTTGTACTACATATATAAGTAGTCTGTAAGTCAGAAGTTCTACAAGTATAACACTGCATATCAAAGCTCAAACAATTTTAGGGTTTTTGCTGAAGAACTGGATGAAAACATCTTGGTCTACAAAGAATACAGGAAGATTTGGAAAACAGCTTGAATATATTCTTTAAAACTTTATTTTTATGTAGTGTCAAATAGTTTCTTTTGATTTTTGAGGCAAACAGAACAACTATAAAGATAATTCCAGACTCCAGCCCATTGAATTAACTGTACATCTGTGCATTTTGAATCTCCAGTATGAGCAGCAATGGCAGTCATGTAGGTCAGTTATGATGGACTAGTACATGGCTAATCTACATGAAATCTCTAAAGTATAAAACCAACCCACTTCATAAATGATATTGTTTCACAAAAGCCTATCTTGGACTTCTGTAAATCTCATACTTTAACTTTTTCAAGTCCTTTCTGGTTCTCAACAATATTTCCTTTTTTCTCCCTTTGTACTTTTGTGGGGCTTTCTCTCTCTCCCTTTTTCTACACTTCTTTGCAGCTGACAACTTTATTTATTCCCAAATAGTCAAAATATCAAAACCAGTTAAACTAATTTACTATATTGAGACTAGTTTTATTCTTGTTTTTTTTTTTTTTAAATAACAGGTGGAAATTACATGTTCTTGTAAAAAAAAACCCTTAAATTACATGGTTTTTAATTGTTTTTGTTTTGTTTTGTTTTGTTTTTTGTTTTTTTAATGCGAGTATCCTAACTATAAAAGTATTCCTGGGGATCTTGGGTGGCTCAGTCAGTTAAGCATCTAACTTCAGCTCTGGTCATGATCTTGCACTCTGTGGGTTCGAGCCCCACATCGGGCTGTGTACTGACAGCTCAGGGACTGGAGCCTGCTTCAGATTCTGTGTCTCCCTCTCTCTCTGCCCCTCCCCTTCTCTCTCTCTCTCTCTTCCCCCCCCCTCAGAAAATGAATAAACATTAAAAAAATAAAGAAAATACTCCCTACTTCCTGCTCTTAAAATAAACTTCACCAATTAGCAAGCTTTTAACCAATTACACGTTGAAACAACAGCAACGCACCTGTACCTATGCTGCCTCAAGAAAATCAGTCATGTTTCTTTTTGATATATTACTTAACAAATACTTATTGAACTTCCACTCATCACTGAAACCTTCAATTGTGAGGCCACCAGCCCAGCTGTATAAAAAGAAACAGATCTTATTTTCCTGTTACTAAACCCCTTGAGAGATCTGAAAGGTGAACCCAGATGTGATACCATGGTGAGTCATGTGTAAGATGACTTATTCCAGTCTGGATCCACTTCCTATGCAAAGCTCTTCACAGATTGCATCTATGTAGCATTTATTGAGGAGGATATTTTGTTTTCTTTTTGTTTCATAAATTTAAAAATCTCCTAAGGATCATTCAAATAATAAGCAGAAATAGCGATTTTAGAAACATAAGTTTCAGAAATGTAATCAGGCTTTGAATAGTGTGCCTGCTAGGAATAGCTGATGATCCTTCAATCAAATGCCTGAGAATTAGATTTTTGAGTAAGGACATAGGCACAAACATTTGCAAAAGAATTATAAAGTTTGAATTCAAAATAGGTGACAAAAATCTTTTCCTTAATGAATGAAAGAGAAAAAAATATGTGAAAATGGAAATAAGAAGTCCTTAAGCTGGGAGAGTACTTTTGAAGATTCCTACTTCTGGGTTCTAAGGGAAAATTTGGTTCCAGCTACTGAGGGGAAATTCAAGGGCAAAGCCACTGACTATTGGTCTTAAGCTGCTAGCAGGTAACAAAGGTTACCAAGAGTAGACATCCAAACAACACTGTGCGGTTCTCCGGAGAGTAGAATCGGTTTGTGTGCTTTAAAAAAACTTGTTTACCATTATCTGGAGCCTCACCTTTTAAACATGTGTTCATATTTAGATTTTTCTTTTTGAAAAACAGGAATATCTAACACCGTGAAGTGATCATCAGTGATACTTTTCCCAGTGTCAGTATTGGAAAGAATGTCCTGATACCTTGGTTCAGAATGTTCAGACCAAGAGACTTGTTCACTGTGGCTTGAATAAGTAGTATCTGTCCAAATTTTAAGGCCTATTTTCTTGTAAAGGTTTAAGTTCAAAAAGACAGTATATCACGTTTTTAAAAATTTCTTTGTTTGCTTATTTTTTATTTAATACCATAGGGGAAAGGAACTAGAAAGTCTTTATTTTTATTTTATGATTGAGAAGTAAAATTTTCACAACAAAGTATTCTTTTTTAAATAAAGTGATAAATAGTAAAAAGTAATATAGTTTGTTCTTATACTTAAAGCACTTATGGAGATCTTTAAGTAGCAATTCCAGGTAAAATAAAATATTTGATAAATCTAGCCACAGGCAAGACAGATAAGGAAATACTATTCTCATATAATTAGAATGTTCCTCTAAAATGCCAAATTGTAGTTCTCTCCCCTGTGTATAATTTGTTGGAGACAGAGTATTTCCTTATGAAAGTAGTATCTTATTGTAATGTACCTGTTGCTACACTATGACATTAGAGTGCATTTATTTTTTTTTGATGTTTTATTTATTTTTAAGAGAGAGATAGAGACAGCATGAGCAGGGGAGGGTCAGAGAGAGAGGGAGTCACAGATCCGAAGACAGGTTCCAGGCTCTGAGCTAGCTGTCAGCACAGAGCCCAACGTGGGGCTTGGACCCACGAACCATGAGATCATGACCTGAGCCGAAGTCGGATGCTTAACTGACTGAGCCACCCAGGTGCCCCGACATTAGAGTGCATTTAGGACTTAATTAGTTATTATGAGTATACCACCAATTCTGGCTTTTTCTACATGCATTAAAAACCACTATCTGAAATAGAGGCACATTTAAAGTACCCTTTAAACGTAATATATATTAGCAATGACTGAAAAGGTCTTTTATATTTAATAGTCACAGAAGTACCTAATATGTTAATTTAGTTTGCCACCAGTTTATTTTCAATGAAGTGTCTATAGATAGTTCAGAAAAATGTACTCTGGAATTTTGCCACATTATATTGTCATCCTAAATATCACCAATCAGACTTTAAAATAGAAAATGGGAGGAATTCATTTTTATAGACATGCATTATACAATGAGGATTTAATGGATGCCTATGGGTATACTATACCAAATGTTAAAGATGAGAGTATGATTTCAAAAAGTTCATGGCATAGTTTATGACCCTTTCTCCATTTGTCTTAAAATTTTATAGTTAAGAATTATTAATAAAGCCTTACTTTTATTAAGTGCAAAAATATATATATACACATACATGTATACAGACTTAATTATATGACTGTAATATAATTATGCAATTGCCCTAATAATGTATATGTAATTGTTATATAGAGAATTACATTAACATTGTAGGGATATATTAATTTTAATTGATGAATACAGTTGGAACACAAAGAAAATAAAAATACTTGAAATGTAGGGCACATTTAAATAAGATAATTATAACTGTATATATGCATGTGCTGAGTTCTGATGCTTACAATAGACTTCAAAATTGAAGGGGATCATAAAATGCCCACCCAAAATATGCCACTTTGGCATAAGGATTATTTTGAGCTGAAGGTAACTAAGAAGGAGGAAACATAGAAAGACCTGTGGTTATTCCGTGATCTGCCTAAAACTAGGACATAAACTTCCCTTTGTGAAGGTGTTTTTCCTCTCCTCTTCCATACCAGAGGAACACCCTTATCACTGGAGAAAAAAACTGGCATTAAGATGGGTTTGCACAAACACACCTTACTAAAATAACCTTTATCTTCCATTATTTTCCCCCATATATTTACTTTTCCACAATTTACATCCTTAGAAGCCTAAACCACTTTCCTTTATCTTGTCACTTGTCTACAATTTACTATCCTTTGTTAAAATGGTAAATAAGCTTCCAGGTCTAACTACCTCTTTGGGTCTTGTCTTCACTTCTTTTCCTTGAAGGCCTCTGTGTGGATAAAAATTAAAATGCTAACATAGAATAAAACTTATATTTTCTTCTGTTAATCTGTCATTAGTCATTTTAATTTACAGGTCCCAAGCAAAAAATCTAACAGGATAGAGGAAAAGTTTTTTTTTTTCCTACTCTATAGAACATTTAGGTCATTCTTTAACCATCCTATACTAATTCACCCATTTTTAAATATATTTCATAGATAAAATTATTTTGAGATTATTTAAAAATCATATTAAACTCCAATGAGATAACTTTAATAAAAAGACACTCATTCCTACCAAATTTTTCTTTACAGCAATGTGGGTGGACAGCAGTTTACTGGCAGAATAGGTTGCTATTGCAACCTATTTTATGATTAATAATTATTTATTTTAGAATAATCTCTAAAATTTTCATTTCAAGATGAAATAGCTACAAAGGTAACATAGTTGAAGTCTGAGGCATGAACCCACTATAGGAGATAGACTTTTTTTACCAAATATTTTTAATTTGAGAATTTTTTATGGTTTATTTATTTAAGTAATCTCTACAATCCAATGTGGGGCTTGAACTCATGACTCAGATATCAAGAGTCACATGCTTTTCATTTCTGCATGGAGTGCCTGGGTGGCTCAGTCAGTTAAGTGTCCGACTTCGGCTCAGGTCATGATCTCATGGTTCATGGGTTCAAGCCCCGCGTTGGGATCTGTGCTGACAGTAGTCTCTCTCTCTCTCTGACCCTCCTCTGTTCACACTGTTTCTCTCTCAGAAATGAATAAAACATTAAAAAAAAAAGTTAAAAAAAGGAGTCACATGCTTTTCTGACTGAGCCAGGAAGGCGCCCCAATTTATGAGAATTTTCAACCCCTACTACCACCTTCCATGGTTATAGTAAAAAGATATAATTAAATAGATCATATTCACTCTGGATGATAACTGGAATGAAATAACTCAGTGATAAGAACTGCCAATGGGGTGAACAGGTAAATGATACTGACATAACATTTCATCTGTTACTATATCTGGTCTGCCAAAATGAAAAGGCACTTGAGGCCAATTACCATCTCAATTGGTTTCTTGCTTATTTCTTTCAGTGGGTTTTTCTATGGTACTTATAACCCTTTTAGGATATTCTCTTTGCTACCTGATAAGCACTCTAAAAAGCAGTTCCGATCTTATCGAAACCTGAACCACTTATGTGACTGGATAGTAAAAGTGTCTTCAGAACACTGATTATACTTCCGTGACCCAACCTATTTGATTTGCCCATCACAATTGACTTGAATGATCCAAACTGGACATATTATAGTAAAAGGTAAGGGTATCTGTACCTGGGGAGGGGGGGTTATAAAGATACGTTTAGCATGTTCACTCCATCAGAATCTAATCAAAGTAAACAAAGGACTTTGCTCCATGGCTTCTGCCAAGTTTCTGATCAGCAAACATGACTTGTGATAGAAATATTTTGATGCTATGCAAACTGTACTATTTCCTAAGCTGCTTTAGTAAGTAGGCAATCAATGGTAGAACTTTATTCTTATAAAGATTTCATGCAAAATAAATGAAGACATATATATTTTTAAATTAGTAGTAACAAAGATCTATGTGAAGTTTTGCTTTATAGAGTCCACCCTATTCTTATTCTACTACTAAACTTATATACTATCCTCAAAGTATTGCCATGTTTTAAAAAATTATTTTATGTTATGTTATATTATGTTATTTTATATATAGAGAGAGAATGTGTGCAGGGGAGAGAAGCAGAGGAGAGAGAGAGAGAATCCGAAGCAGGCTCCATGCTCAGTGCAGAGTCTGATGTGGGGCTCCATCCCACCACCCTGGGATCATGACCTGAGCCTAAATCAAGAGTGGGATGCTCAAGTAACTGAGCCACTCAGGTGCCCCAAAGTACTGCCATCTTGATATTGGTGGGATTACTTTTTTAAAAATATCATTCAGTATCAGTTTTAGTATCATGACATCTCTTGAGACTAAGTGAGGGGAAAAAGAGGTACTAATATGCCAAAGTGAGTGAAATATTAATTTTTTTGTGGGGGGACATGGGTGGCTCAGACAGTTAAGCTTCCAACTTTGGCTCAGGTCATGATCTCACGGTTCATGTGTTTGAGCCTCACATAAGGTTCTTGGTCCGCCTCACCTCTGCTCCTCTCCTGCTTGCGTTCACACAGTCTCTCCCCCTCAAAATAAATAAACATTAAAAAAAATAAATTCTTTTCAAGAAGAGTACATCAAATCATATGTAGAGTTGTGGGGGTGCGTGTATGCTGGTTTTTGGAGTAGCGTAAGAAAAGGAGCAATTCTTATGTTAAAAATTTAAAGACCTTATCTCCTTTCATGCTATAACATTGTTTATGATTGTAGAAGCTTGAAATGGACTTCTGCTTACTTTTTCTGGGTGAGCTTACAATATTACAACATTTGCAATATTCACTTTCCCTGCTCAGTAGCTTCAAAATGCCTTGTTACTGACCTCCTTGGCATAACAACCTGATACTTGGGATCCTTTTCTCATTAACACCACTGGCAAGGAGGAACTGCTCTAGGGGCACTGTCAACTAAATTTTGTAGCAATAGGACAACCAAGAATACCTTTCCCAGCAAAATAAGTGCCAAGAAAGGCCAAAGACAAAATTCAAGGGACGTATATAATAACCTAAAATTGTATTTAGGGGTGCCTATGTGGCTCAGTCGGTTAAGTGTCTGACTTCAGCTCAGGTCATGATCTCACAGCTCATAGGTTCGAGCCCTGCATTGGGCTCTGTGCTGTCAGCTCAGAGCCTGGAGCCTGCTTTGGATTTTGTTCCTCCTTCTCTCTCTGCTCCTCCCCACCTCAAAAATAAACATTAAAAACATTTAAAAAATTGTCTCTTAACAGTTACTTATCAGAATTCCTATTTTTCATGACCTCAAATCTGTTACAAGTCTAATTTCCCACCTTAATCAATAATGTTTTCATATTCTCTTATTTTTCATTCTATAATAATTATACCACAAGCTATTATCATAAATCCCCATTGTTAAAGTCTTCTGCATATTACGATATTCAAATTATGACATTTAAGTACTCAAAATGTGTACATAAGAAGAAACATTATTTTGGTAAAAATGACTATCAAATCATGTTTCTTAGAAATATAGCACAGATCGAGGCACCTGGGTAACTCAGTTGGCTAAGCATGTGACTTTAGCTCAGGTCCTGATCTCACGGTTTGTGGGTTTGAGCCCCGCATCAGGCTCTATGCTGACAGCTCAGAGCTTGATCCTGCTTCAGATTCTTTGCTTCCTTCTCTCTCTGCCCCTCCCCTGCTCACTCTCTGTTTCTCTCTGTCTCTCAAAAAAATAAATGTTAAAAAAATAAAAAAAAAAGAAATATAGCATGGATGTAAACTAATAAACACAAACATCCAGTTTAGCAAAAAACTCAGAAATTAGAATAATGAGTATTCAAACTCAATCTCAGTTGTCTTGAAATTATTTTGGATCAGCAAACTCATCTTGCATTTGAGATGGAAAACTATAGAATCTAAGAACATATGAAGGATACTTTTTAAAAATGCCCTATTATGTTCTTTCTCTCTCTCTCTTTAATAAAAAACAAAAAAAAAACAAAAAAAACTTAAAACAAAGAAACAAACACCTGGGTGGCTCAGTCAGTTAAGCGTCCGACATCAGCTCAGGTCACAATCTCATGGTTCATGAGTTCGAACCCTGTATCAGACTCTCCGCTGTCAGCACAGAGTCTGCTGTCAGCACAGAGCCTGCTTTGGATCCTCTGACCTCCTCTCTCTCTGCCCCTCCCTTGTTCATTCTCTTCCTCTCTCTCTCTCAAAAAACAAAAAAAAAAAAAAAACTTTGAAAATTCCCTATTATATAGGAATTTCATTTTTTCTCTCCTGACAAAATTGTATAGCACTGTCTTTTTAGAGAAATAAGTTTTACTAAAGAATTAGAGATATGCTGACTCTCAGTGTTCTTATGAACAAATACAAATGACTTTAGAGCTATTGCAAAAGGTTTCCAGCTATATCTGTGCTTAGCATTTAGTATCTCATATTGAATTTCACACTCATCAATTTAATTACAGAAAACTAGAATCATACAGGGACTTCATTAGGACGTTAGCTCATTTTGCAAAATTCAAATGCTTGAAATGTCAGAAGGTTCTCTGTATCATACAACTTAATTTGTATTCAAATATAGCAATGAATTGCTAACTTCCTGCTAGTGAACAAAACAAAAAATCCAGTTGTACTAATACATTTGTTTTCCATTCGTAAATTAATGAATTCATAGCAACTTTGTGGTGTTAGCTTATTCATAATATCCTGAAAAAATTAAGGACAATTCCATATTTCATTGAAGCCAGGCTTTAAACAAGTTCCTATTTAGTGTATTTACAAGAAAACAAGGACCCATGCTACCTTCTTTAGGGCAAAAAAAAAAAAAAAATCAAACAAAAGATAAGAACTTGTAAGGATGTGCAAATCAAGGGGTGAGTTTGGGATTCTCAAGTTGCACTTAAGACTCCCTTACCATCTCTTTTGACTGGTGCCACTGGGTGGGGGGCATGGAGCAGCTATCGTATAATTAATATCTCCTTAACAAATATGATTATCAAAAACTCTAGAACTTTCGCCCTTTCTGTGATATACTATTGTGTATAACACACACACACACACACACACACACACACAGAGGACTACATTACTACCACAATAAGACAAAATTGAAAAATTTAAAAAAAGAATACATTAGAATACAGTTGTACTGGTGTATTTGATCTCCCAGAAATGATTCATCATCTCTATCTGGATGTGCTATACTGGATTTATAGTGATAAATGACACCAATCCTTTTCTTGTTAAATCCATGTATAGTTATGGTCAAATTTCTAGAATAACGTCTCACAGATTTTATTGTGAGCAAGTAAAAAAACTAATTTAAAAGACACCAACAGTGGATTTAGAAACAAATTTGCACAATCCCACACTAAAATTAAAAGCAGCATTTTAAGACCACCATAAAAGTAAGTATACATTAAGTGTGTTTACTATTAGGTAAAACTGCCACATAATTTGAAATGAAACATTACTCAGTAGAAATTGACTATGCAGAATATACACCATAAATAAACACAAAACCAGAACCTGACCAAGGAAAATGTCATGATGACATTTTCTTTCTCCCTATTGTAAATCTTCAGCACAGGACTGGAAGTCCTGTTTTCTCTTTGTGGAAAATCAATATACTTCAAAGGCAGAAGCAGGAACTCTTCTTTAACAAAACAATGCACTTTAATTATCCCAAGGCCTTAGTTTTAGCCATACTAGGAATGGTTTCAGATCTTAGTTGTGTGGGCATATCTGGTCTCCATGGTAATGACAAAGTAAGCCTGGGAAGTGTAAAGAACTGTGGTACATTGCTCCCCATAGAAATAGACAAGCTGAAATCAAATGCAGCTTCTGTATTTAGCACTGACAAAGCCTGAAGCTTCAGTGTACTGGTAATATACCTTAGGAGTTGCCATGGCAATCTGCTAAGGAAGGTGGGTTACAGATAACCACATCAGTTACTACTGAAATGTCAAATCAAAAGCCAGTTCTGGGTTCAAAGTAATAATTTATTCATTAGTTTCTGACTTTGGTTTTCTTAAATAGCATCTAGGAGTTTAAAAGAGAGGTTGTTTTTATAAAAGTCATATAATCTAATCAGAACTCCTTTATTAAAAAATCCCAAGAAATAGCCCTGAACAAATTTACTCTTCTTCAATTTAGTGTAAACATTCTGAAGGCAAATCAATTTAGCTTGTTCGCTTAGTAATAACAAGGACTGTGATACTAACACATTCTTGGTTTGCTTTTCACGTTGTAAAGTGCTTCTACATACATTATCGTAAAAGAAAATTCAGAAATGTGAGATTTTTCACTAGAGTTCACTTTGGTAATTTCTAAATTTGGTAATTTGGTAATTTCATACTACTTATTGCATAGAACAAGTGAGAAATTAGAAGTTGGAAAAAGATTAAAGTGTGAATGTAGCGTGTGTTAATAGTTCCTTGATTGACTTTCTGAATTTGTTAGCAGTAATAGGAAGTAATGTTTTAAAAAATAAATGAAAAGTTCCTTTAGCTGACTAAAAAAGGCAGAAATATTTGGATTGTTTCAAGGAAGACTGATAAAGTGGAACTTGGAAGGAAAAACTGTAATAAAAACTTTGGCTACCACAGGAAATACTTTTCAAATTGGTCTCAAGACTTAATTCTTCACAAGTAGTATTTTCCAAATATCCCAATATTAACTTGGCACAAATTAGCTGTAAAAGGAATCAAAATATGAAAAAAGAGTTTTGACTCAAGTGGTGGACTCAAGTTCTTTCAATGTTTACAGATGTCATGGTACATGATTTTTGGATACTCAGAAGTTAAAAATGGAAAGTACACTAATTACAATTTTTAGTAATAAAAGGTAAAGCGGTACACAGGTTTTTGTTTTACTTGATGGAACATATTAATAATGATTTTCACCTGCTGTAATAAAATGTAAAAATTGTAGTTTCTTTTATATGAATCTTACATAAAAGATTCTGCTAAATTTTAACCCGAATTAAAGTGATAAATCTGAGGAGGCAATAACTGGTTGAGAGCATTCACTGTGCTGTCAGGATGTCTTAGTCTGAATCTCATATCTGCTATTAACTAGCTGGGAGTCCTGAATCGTGTTCTTTTTTTTAATGTTTTATTTATTTCTTTGTAAAAAATTTTTAAATGTTTTTTATTTATTTCTGAGAGAGCGAGAGCGAGAGAGCAAGAGCAGGGAAGATTAAGAGAGAGGGGGAGACACGGAATCTGAAGAAGGCTGCAGGTTCTGATCTAGCTGTCAGCACAGAGCCCGGTGCGAGGCACGAACCCACAAACTGTGAGATCATGACCTGAGCCGAAGTCGGATGCTTAACCGACTGAGCCACCCAGGTGCCCCTAAAAAATCTGTTTTAAACAAAATGCACCACTATAGATGTATTGGCTTTACCTCAGGGAAGGCAATTCTATTTTAGTGGTTTTTCCATGTGGAAAGATAATCTTCTCTCTCTACATGGGAAAAGAATAAAAGATTCAGATTTATGGACAAACCTAGCTCTGCAGTTTGCATTTCAAGTCCAGACTACGTAGCATACCTTTATAGAAAAGATAAATCCCTAATATGTCTTTCATTCAACAGACAAGTATAGTTCACAGGAAGGAAAAAAGAGTTTTCCTGAGACACCATTGAAAATAGAGGACAAATACATGTAATTCAGTCATTCCATTCAGAATGCCCTTGATAACATCTTTGAAATTATTTTATTTAAAGACTGATCAGTTAATGATGCTATAAACCTGAATGAACCAGGTTAATTGAAGACTTACTTTAGAGCTGTGGTAGCAAGTTAAAGCATCTTCAATTTTCACTTCCTCATAATAGAAGTTATATTCATTGAATATATTTCACTTAACAACTGAAATACGTAATGAATCATATTAATATAAATGGGATTTATTTCCTATATCAATGGGTATTTCCCTCTTGCAATTAGATAGCTTACTTTAAATACTAATGTGGCAAAGTATTCTAAGTATTTTTTTCTTCAAGATGTAAACATAAAACTGAGATATTGAAGACTGTTTTGAAATAAGTGGCCCCTTTGTTGGTTCTTGCTGTAAAATTCTAAAACACCACACATTTCAATTTGTCATCATGGTGAACCATGTCACCTCTGAAGTATTACAGTTTTTCTTGATTCCAGTTTCCTTTCCTTCTTTTTGTCTATTATGTCTAATCTTTGATCTCAAGAACACAGTCCTCTCCTGAATTCACTTCCTTATCCAATCTGGACCACTCTGACTAGACCCTTCAATTTTCTCACCCTTTTGAAAATGTACTATACATACACTTCCCCAAAATCAACCATCTGCTTTCTTATTACTGCCTGGTCGCTAAGCAATTCTAGAGAAAACTGTATATCCATACTTACTGGCACCATTCTAAATTTGACTTCTGACTTTTGGTCATTCAGGACTACTTGGCAGACCTCTTGTTAGTGCTTGGTTAGCTCAATTTCCAGTTCCCCATTAGGGGTGCTCCAAACTTTCATTAGAGTCTTCAAGCCTTACTCTCTATCTGTTGATCTTCCATTTAGCAAATACTTTTTTTTTTTTTTGCCTCCACATTTGCCTCTCTCATCTGAACTGCTTAAACAATTTTCTAACTAGTCTCCCTATCACTTGCATTCTCCCACACCAATACATCTTCCACAATGCCATCAGAGTAACGTTGCTGAAAGTGACATCTGATTTGGTCATCTTCTCCATAGGCTCTCCATCATGTTCTTTTGAGAAACATATTCTCTTATTCTTTTTCCCCCTCTCCCTGGTCTACCCTTTTCTCACTTACACTCTCTGTGTCTCTCAAAATAAATGAACTTAAAAAATAAATTATTTTTTTCCATTTATGCCCTTGTTGATGCTACTTTTTTAGCAGGAGGAGCAAGGAGGATGCACTCCTCCTCTTTTCCCCTCTCAGTGAAGTTTTACTCATCCAGCTCAAATGTTATACCCTCCTTGAAGTCTTGTCTGATTTCACAAGGTAGAAATAATCAAGACTTCTTAAGGGATTTTGTGAAACTTCAAATGTTTACCTTTTAAAACACTTAATATGCTATACTGTTACATCTGGATATTTTTCTCTCCCATTAGATGACAAACTTGTTGATTATGTGATTTCAAAAAAAAAAATCTTTGTTTTTACAGGACTTAGCAGAGTGGGTACTTGAAACATTTTGGCTGCCCCATAAATATCATTTGAATTGAATTAAATCACTAAAATACATTTAAATTTAATGTCTAAGAATATGAAATATAAGCTAAACACTGAATAAAGAGCTGTATTGAACAACCTGGAAAGAAGCTTTACCTCACTAGATTTTTAATTCTAGTAAGATGATCTACATCAAGTCTTTGATGTGAACTATGTGGCAGGGGAGAGAACCTTAGGAAGATGGGTCACTGAGGTCAAAGAATGCTATTTGTGGCACTGTTATGTCAAGAAAGAATTATCTAGATCTTATATGAAGTGATAGTCTAACCACTGCTAACGGGTATTTTCTTTGAATGACCTAAATTGTCAAATTATTCACATGTCATTCATACTAGAAGTAGATGAGGTGAGTCAGACTCTTACTGAGGATGAATTTTTAATTATAAATATAGCTACAACTACACTCTCTAAAGGTCCTCTGTTGACAGAGACTGATTAGAAGGAACTACTGCAAAAAAAACATCTTATCACTTTGCTACACTGAAGAGATATTAGAAGGGCTTGTAGCCAAACTGCCTGATAAGGGTTTATTGCCATGTCTAAAATTTAGTTTTTAAGAGGATTTTTTGAATGACTAGGTTTCTGTACCACATGGGTCAGGTAAAATAGATACTATTATGATATAACCATCAGTTACTATTTTAAAATGCCATATGACACATCTATTCATCTCAGTATTTCCATAAAATATTGAGCATTTAACAGAAAAAGAGTAGCCACAATTTATCCAAAGATATCAGTGATTTGCCCATTTGGTCATTCTTTTTTTTTTTTTTTATTTTCAATGTTTTTTATTTATTTCTGAGAGAGAGAGAGAGAGAGAGAGAGAGAGAGACAGCGTGAGCAGGGAAGGGTCAGAGAGAGGGGGAGACACAGAATCTGAAGCAGGCTCCAGACTCGGAGCTGGCTGTCAGCACAGAACCTGACAAGGGGCTCAAACCCAAGAACTGTGAGATCATGGCCTGAGCCGAAGTCAGATGCTCAACCGACTGAGCCACCTAGGTGCCCCTGTTCATTCCTTTTTAACTTTTAGAATATAACATACTTTTCATACTTTTGTTTTAGTAATCTTTGAAAGCTGGATTGAGATCATCTTAATTCTAAATAAGCATTCTCCAGTCACTAAAAGTATCTGATTTCTTGTATCAATGGATCATTTAAGAGGCTTTCTAAAGATTCAGTCACTTATTAGAGACAATTATAGCATCGTTTCTCAAACCCAATGGCTTATGTCATTCACACTTTCATTTAATTGGGCAATAACTATCTGAATTATGAGCTATTGGGGGTAATATCCAAACATGTCAGATACAAACAATCTCTGATTTTAGAAATTGAGCAGTGGATAGAATAAAAGCTTGGTTAGGTAAATAAATTAATACATCATAATTGTGCTTAACTTGGAAATCAATGGAAAAAGTCATGATTGCAAACTCAAGGGCAACCTATTCAATTTCATATGAGAAAAGGATTACAGATTGGTCTCATTCTTTAGCCATAAGAATTATAACTTTATTGGGGAGCCTGGGTGGCTCCATCAGTTAAGCGTCCCACTTCGGCTCAGGTCATGATCTCACTGTTTGTGGGTTCTAGTCCCGTGTCGGGCTCTGTGCTGACAGCCAGCTCAGAGCCTGGAGCTTGTTTCAGATTCTGTTTCTCTCTCTCTCTCTGACCCTCCCTTATTCATGCTCTCTCTCTCTCAGAAATAAATAAAACATTTTTAAAAAATTAAAAAAAGAATTATAACTTTACAGGCACAATACTCATCATTTTAACTTTGCGAAACTCAACTGCAAATATAATAAATTGTTCTTGAGTTTTTACTTATTGGTCAGATACATGATGTGTTAAAAACATCTGGTTTATGACTGTTTTTATGATTCATCTTTGGGATATAACCAAGCCCTGTTTATTAGGCTTTTGATGACTGTCAAGTAAAACAAAATGCATTATGTATTTTTTCCTTCTCCCCCCCCCTTTTTTTAAACTTAAAACACAGAGTGAAATAGAATAGCTTTGCATTTTGTGAAGATAGTTTAACTGGCTTAAAGCTCCTGGTTTGATGTTAATCATCTCAATATACTAAAAAGATATTTCTGAATATCAGTAATGCATAGAACTTCCTTACACATTTCACAAATTGAAGACTGTGATTTGATGTCACCAGTGGATATATTACTGATGTTTAAACAGTGGGTCACTAGTGTTATTTGGCTGTCTCATTATCACTGCTGGGTTGTATTTATTAAACTCTAAAAACCTGGGGTGCCTGGATGGCTCAGTTGGTTAAGGAATGGACTTCAGTTTAAGTCATGATCTCATGGCTCCTGAGTTCTAGCCCTGCATTGGGATCTCTGCTGTCAGCACAGGGCCTGCTTTGGATCCTCTGTCTCCATCTCTCTCTGTCCCTCCCCTGCTTGCATTCTCTCTCTCTCTCTCTCTCAAAATTAAGAAACATTTGAAAAACAAAACTTTCTTTAAGAACCACTCTAAAAACCTGAAAGTGATTTATGAACTCACTGCTCAAATTAATAGGTAGAATCACTAAATTCTGGCTAGAATTATAGAAGAATAGTTATTCCATTCTCTTTTTCATTCTTCACATTATAGTTGATCAGAAATCAATTTTTGGACACCTATGTCTTTCTTCTTCCAACACCATATAGTATTTTGTAAGCTATAAATCCTCGAAATAGTTTTATTCAGTATTTGTTCAGTCTTGGTTCCATAACAATGAGGTACATGCTATAAACCTTGTTTAATATATGCATGCTCAATGAACTAAAGGCATGTAGTTTTTGAAGGACCAAATCTAGTTTGTTTGCTTATTTTTACCATGATCTATATTAATTATTAATTTAGGAGAGGTATATCACTGGCTTTTGTGAAAATCTCAAGGAACATGGACAATGGAACTCAACATTACTTTTCATTAAATCCTATGTTATAAAATCTTACCATGTATTCTCTAAAAAATGTAATAAAAGAGATCACCTTCAAGAAATAGTCTTGTCCTGTATATATAGGCAGCAAATATCTACCACTGGGTATATTATAGCAAGTAATCTAATAAGCAAAAATATTCAAATGTTACCCCATAGGCTCTTTAGAGCATGAACTGATAGTATGTTTTTCTTTTACTATCAAGACATTATTATTTTCTAAAAAGGGCTTAAGGTGAATAGGTGTGAATGCAACTTGTTTCTTTAATTTGAAGCTATAACTTATAGGGGATGTGAATTGGGTTACAGTATAGAAATGATAATTCTTAGGAAATACTGAATACAGTGGACCAAGAACTATGGCTGATCAGGGATAGGACACTGGTCTAAAACAGTAAGTTAGCAGAAATCTCTATTCTTTCCTTACTTACTGAGTTTTGTAGATGGCCAGGTTCTGTGTGGTTTTAAAACTCTATCTTGACACATTCTAGTACTGACTGAGGGATATAAGACCAAAGGATTAAAAATTTTGCAAAATGTCATAATGAAGTCACCTGATTTTTATATCCACTTTCCCCCTTATTTGCAGAATAAAAACTGGTGGATCAGTATCTATGAAACAACCTTCTGAAGATGAAAAAATATAAAATTATATAACTTAAGCTTTAATATTTTTTGCTTGTCACCAATATACTAAGTACAAGAGTACTGCACTAAAAATGAGGTTAATAAATGTAAGTAATTGCTGCATGCATTAAAATTCTGATAATTTCATGAATCAAAAATATAAAGACACAAGTAAAATCTATTTGGGATCTAACACTGAGCCACATGGAAAAAGTAAGAGGCACTCTAGATGTGAAGCGGACTAGAAGAAGCCCTATCATTTTGGGTTTTCTTTTTGTTTTTCTAGTGGTGAAAAGAGTAAACACACAGTCAAATATTGATCCTGAATGATAAGAAATACTACTTTAAAACTTCAGACAGACAAATACTAGTTTTCCGTGGTCAGTAGCTTCAAAAAAATGAAATTCCAGTACTACAAATGTAAACTGTCCCTATAAGAGAGGGAAAGGAGATGCAGTTGAAGTCAAGGTAGTTATAAGCATATTTTTCTAAGCTTTACTTGAAGGAGGATTTCTATAAAAGATGGCAGAAGAGGATACCAGAAACGAACAAACAAAAAATAATCTGATTCCTTGTACAAAGAGTGTCAGGAAGGCAAATGTTCAGTTGAGGCTTGTGAAAAAACTGAAGACAGAGCTTCTTTTTAAAAAAATTAACATAAGAAAGAAGAAACATACGGCTTCAAAAATATCTTAGGCTTTCCTGCATGGAGAAAAGTCTTCAACCTGGGAATTTTAAAAAGAAGTGCTTCTCGAGGTAAGGGATGACTAAGACCTACCTTATGGTCTCTGAACTAGCAGAATGATTTTAGAAACTGAACAAACTTTTTGGAAATTATCTTAGGGCTACTGTCAGAATCCCTCGAGACTTATAGCTTAAAGAGAGGTCTCTTATCCAAACAAACAAAACTCAGCATGGGTTCTACAGAGAACAAAATGATAAATCTGTTACAGACACATGGAAAAGTTTTAGAATAGAGTATGACTGGGAGGAGTTTCATTTTCTAATTTCAACTGAAGGACCAACATGGATTCAATAAAATTGAAGCATTTTAAGCTGGCTTTTTCTTTCTGGACAGTATCTCTAGTTTGGGAGATAAGAGGAAAGCCAAGGGCAACATGTCTAAATTTTGGATGATATCCTTTTGAATAAAGTACTGTATGCTAGTTCCCATACACTTGGCATGGGGACACTAAAAGGAAACAAGGCATACAGATGAAAGTAACCAAGATAGTGAGTTATCTAGAACTTGTGTCATAAAGTTATGGTGATTATATGCATTCAGTTCAGAGATGAGACACAAAAATAACATTAGATAACAAAATTTCACTGTATAGTTTTGGACGTATACAATGTTCACAGCACTATAGTGAGAACAAAAGCAAGGCTATTGTGTTGAAGAGAACCATAAAGCTTTAGAGATGGAAGAAGTCATCAGGTTCAAGTGTCCAACTAGCTTGGGAAGCCTTGACTGGTAGCTGGTTGCTCAGCCTCCTCTTAAACAATGAGTAATGGGGAACCCACTAAGAGGACAAGACTAGTTATTCCATTCATGGGCAAATGCAAACATTGGAAAATTTCCCCCTCATATCAATCAAAAAGCCCCCCTGTAGCTTGTACCTATTATGTTCTCTGAAACTTCAAAGACTATCTTAGCCTTCTCCCACATATCAGCCATTCAAATATTTGCTCTGTAGTTTTCTAAATTGTAATGTCAAGATCCACGAAAGGAAAACTTACAGGAAGTCAGTTTTTGTATCAATATAAGGGAGAATTTTTAACTAGAGCTGTTCAACATGAATTGTCCTGCCTGGGGGCAGTAGGCTCTGAGTGCCTAAAATATTCAAGCAGAGTCTCAATAATAATTTTTGAAGTGTATAAAGAGTATTTCTCTATTAGGTAGGAAAATGAATATTTAAAACTCTAAGTTCTATGGTGAGATGACTAATTAGTATGCATATTTACAAACAGCATGGCATATATTATACTAGTCTAATAAAAAAAAAGTCTTTTAAATGAATTCTTTACCTTAATGTAAAGCATTTAAAATGGGTTCTATAGTATTAACCAGAGGGATACTATTGGCTGTAGTACATACCAAAAAAAAAAAAAAAAAAAAAAAAGAAAGAAAAGTAAAGAAAGAAGAAAGAAAATAACAACAACAACCCAGAAAAGGTGTTACACATTTAAAGAAGTATTGAAAGTTAAGCCTAACTTTTCACTTAATTATCCAGTAAAGATATTTAGCATTTGTATAGAATTATTTTTGGAATGGCAAACATCTTTCCTACCTCCAGTGCTGAGGCAAAAATCCTTCTAATTAGGTTAATAAAAGAGAAGAGTCTTCAAACACAGGATGCTAAATCAAGAGATGGCTGCCCAGCAACTACATGCGGTGTAAGAAGACAATAGAGTACAAAGTGAGGGGTGTCAGAGTTGGCAGAGGGTTGTATTAAAGCCACACTGATTCCAAGCTGCTTTCCTCCCTGTTCTTTTTAGAAAAGGCATGATAAAAAACTCTGTGTGTTGGCATTGTTAAAAAAAAAAAAAAAAAAAGGACAAAACAGCAGAGATGCTCAAGGAAAAAGGTATGAGGTTTAAGTTCAGTGATACCAAGTTGTGGGCTATTTACTTTCACCAAGAATCCTAAAGTGAATGACTGCTTTAAAATACCCATTTTATGGGTGATGGGCATGGAGGAGGGCACTTGTTAGGATGAGCACTGGGTGTTATATAGAAACAAACTTGACAATAAACTATAATTTAAAAATTAAAAAATAAAATGCCCATTTTATAATGTTAGAATAGACTCTAAATTAGGCCAAGAACAACCACAACAATAATTTAAGGAAAAAATTATAGCTAAAGAAGCCATTAAAGTCATGGGTGAGAAAATTTGGAGGTCACTGAATACATCTTAGGCGTTAAGTCAATATATTCTATGAATGATTTACCAAACAAGAAGTAGCACAATAAAAATATCAGATTCAAAATCATGGAGGATTAGGGATTATAAATGTGGAAGAAAGTGAAAAACTGTTTAAAATGCTAAGGTTCATATTTCCTTAAAATAGACAATAAAAGTACAGCATAATTTTCTGTATTTAGCACTCTGCTAATATTAGCAGAGTTTTCTGATAATTAAACTCCATGTTAGTTGTGCTGTAACATTAGGAAGCATCTTCTCAATTATCAAAGAAGTATTAATCTACAGTCAATATAATTGATTATATAGGATTAGGGTTAGTACAGTATAATACTGACTAAAGATTAATATTGCTTTGATGATAGTACAAATCAATCATTTGTAGCTGAGTAACCAGAATGCATCCCCACAACCACAATGTTTAAGGAATGAGCCAAAGTAGAAATAGCTCTAAAAATGATCTCAGTTTTATCTATTCTGACCAGTTTAATGAATTTTGCATAAGTGATTAGAATTAATGCCTTAAAATGAATATGATGTACCATCTCTCAAAGAATCATTTTTATAACATTAATTGTTTACCTGAGAAAATGACTGGTACAGGATAACAATGATGCTGCATACTTTAAATTTTTTGTTCTGTCCCATGATATCAGAAAGGAAGATCTTTTATATCTAAGAGAATTTATAAAGTTTTATTGTAAGGAGACTTATGGGAGAGCCATGGAAGACAGATTCTTAACATAGTATTTGGTATGTAGTAAATAAACAATAAAAATGTCTGTCAAATAAATGGATATGAATAAATAAATCCATGCTGAGAACTAATTAGACTATATATTAATACAGCAAACCAAAGTACAGTATAGAGTTTTAGTTTACATTTTAGTAAGCTAAATCTAGATATTGAAGTATTAGGGAATCCATGACTAAGAAAGTTAAAGAATTTGTAGCTCTGAACTGAATCCAGGAGTTAAATAACTGTCATTCTTACTTTATTTTTTTTACAATTTCTCAGAAATTCTGTGAAGTAACTCAGAAAGTTGATTTTATTGGCATACTTTGCGTGCTTTTAATAGAAACAACATGCATAGAAAATTGTCATATTACATTCCTGAGGTAAGAACCTTCTAGGAATTCTCAAGTATGAGGTTTAAATATTAAAATACTTTTTTATGACCAACTGTGTCACTTTTGCATTTAAAATATATAGTAATGGGCATTTTCCCTTATGAATGACATAATAAGACTATTCTTCCATTAAAGGGAAAGTTTTACAATATAATAGATTGAGCTATTAAAGCCCAACTAAGATGTGCCTATGTCCTAACATAAGAAAGGCTAGAAGAATGCAGCTAGTGAGAACATTGGAAAAAATAAGGAAGATAGTTTAGTAGAAGGGTTAGCATTTTATAACTTAAAGCCAAAAGCTACAGATAAACTCTGATCATCAGACACAGTGGTTCCAAAGCCAATCTCTTGAGTTCTACATTCTAGCTTTTAGAGGCTAGACTTGCTATGATTTTTAGCTAGCTGGCTCTGGCTTAACTGTTTTCAGCACAGAGCTTTGCGTTAAGATGACATTATTGGAAGACTTTCATAAAAGCTGGGCAAAAGTCACATGACACAAAGTCATTAGGCAGGTAGGCAAGGAGCTTCTGATAAGTCAGTGTGGGGTTGTGTATAAGAGGGCGTAAGTGTGCATGTACAGACACTGTCATTTCTTTCTTCTCACATTTCTTCTCCCATTGTTTTTGAAAAGGTCAACAGGTAACTGCTGCATTTTCTAGGGTGATATATGCTGGGGTTGGGGCTGGGTTCTCAGGTGGTAAGTTATCTCACAAGACTGTTGCTTATATTATAAACTATGGTCACGTCAAAAAAATTTCCGAGGAAAAACTAACTGAAAACTAAATCATACCTTACCTCCCTACTCACACTGAATGACAGGAAAAAGATACATGAAGAAAACAAATTCACATGAGAATTAATTTTTAAAACCTTAACTTTGAACAGAAATTACCTCTGTAGAATAAGGAGAGAGGGTTGCTTTTTGCTTTCACCATTTATTTATTTAGCAATAAGCAAGTTACTACTTTTCATTTAAAACAATAAAAGAAAAACATGGGGAAATTTAAAAACTTCCAAGCTATGTTTAATGGACCCATCCTGTTATGTATTCATCTACCATCTTCCAGTAGTTAGTGACCATAGGAGGTAGATTTCATACATAGAGGGGAAATAGGGAAGCATTTATGATCTTCAGCTTTCTCTGGCAAGAGTGACCAAGGTAAAAGGAGACTGAACTTAGGAAAGGTTCTCATGAAATAAGCTGGAAGTATTCCACTGAGAAACTGACAATACACTAATAATGACCTGAAGAAATGTGGTTTGCTTTTCTGATGTGTGAAAATAGTAAGTAAAACAGTGGCTGAACCTAATCAACTTTCTTGGTAAAACAAAGTATAAATCATAACTTGCCCTACCTATAATGGTGAGGGCTTGTCATTCTTTTATGTGAAGTTTAACTCTTATCTGGACACATCTTCTGCTGGTGTGAGTCTGTAGCATCTAGAGTTCATTCTTTTGCTATTTAAATTTGGTTTTATTGCGTATTAACATTCCTGAGATTATTTTCCTGGTGCAGGGTTATTGGTTATTCACTCAAGAATAAGTTGCAATTTCAACATGTTTTACAAATGAATCAGGATGAAGCTAGGTGGCTTCATCTACCAAGGGAGCCAGCCTTCTTTCCACAGACAATAGACTTTGGTAGGAGAAACAACTGCCTAGAGATGCTGGAAGATCTGGTTTCCAGCAATGGATATCTCTCATGTCATACTTTCATGACTTGCGTCTTTGAAATGGGACTAAATCAGGAATAGTATGGTTTCAATAGGAGAGAAGGTGACTGTACATGAACCATACTACAAAGAGCAGTAATTCCAGTTATTTGCCTTCCAGCTTAGTGGTGTGCAACATGAAGACGGTATGCTGAACATGAGTCCTGTTCTTCTCTTTACAAAATACCCAAAATGAATTTTGCAACAGTTTTCTTCCTGTTTTATGTCACATGATGGATAGAACATTAACTTTAGCTTTAACTGTTATATAATAAAATGGAAAGGCATTCGTGACAAAAGGTGAAAAATGAATTATTTATTCATTCACTTATTCATTCACTCATCCAATAGTGTCTAGCCTACCACGGTCATATATCATTTTAGGCACTGGGTGTACAAAACAGGAGTAAAATCCCTGCTCTTCACAAACATATTCTGCTGGGCGGAGATAGAAAATAAATCAGTGAACAATATTTGATATTGTACTCATAGTGATAAAGCTGTGAAGAATATAAATTGGGGTAACATAGCAGAGAATGAATGGTGGTGGCGATGGTAGTGAAGGAGCATCTGGGTCAGACTTGGTTGTCAGAGTATGAGTCTGAGGGGAAAATATTTGAACTGAGGCCCGATTGATAAGGTCTATAAATACATATTTCAGTAAACATATATAAGGCTGTTACTATTTGAAATACAAGGCTTCTTTTGAGTTCTCAAATGTCCCAAGTCAAAAAGGAAAAGAGTAGTGAGTGAATGATAAGAATGTAAAGTGAGGAACATTCCTATTTTAGCTCCTAGGATAGAGTTAATATATTATGTTGAAATGTACAAAATTGCTGATATTTCATCATTTTGACCTACAAAAACAGCAATTCATATGATTCAACTCAATAGCTAGAAGTGAACAAAGTTAGGGTATGTAGTCAGGTAAATGTTATTTACTGAGGTCTTCCAGGATTAATTCACTATTTAAGTATTATAATTGCCCTCATTGCCTAAATCCAAATATGCATAAAATCTACATAAATTACATAGTTATAAAAAATTTACTGGAAGACTTATGGTGTGTCAGATTTGGAAACTAAGTGCTTTCTGGTATTACTTTACTTGATCCTTATCTACCTTCAGGTACTGTTACCACCTGATGTAACAATGAAGACATTGAGGACCAGAGGTGTTAAATAGCTTCATCAATCACACCACTTGCAAGTGGCAGAGTAACAAACAAAGGATTTGAACTGAGGAGGAAGAGCTCCAGAGAATGTATTCTAAGTTCCAATCACTTAGTGTTTAAAGGAAAATATGCTTATTCATTTCAAATGTCAACAATAATTATATCTAACTTGCTATATTTTCAGGGCTACATAATATATATATTTTTTAATGTTTATTTATTTTGAGAGAGCGAGTGAGCGAGCGAGAGCGCATGAGTGGGTGAGAGGCAGAGACAGAGGAAGAGAGAGAATCCCAGGGAGTCTCCTCGCTGTCAGCACAGAGCCCAATGCAGGGGCTTGATCTCTTGAACTGAGAGATCATGACCTGAGCTGAAATCAAGAGTCAGACACTTACGGGGCACTTGGGTGGTTCAGTCAGTTAAGTGTCTGACTTTGTCTCACATCATGATCACATCAGTTCGTGGGTTTGAGCCTCAGATTGGGCTCTGTGCTGACACCTCAGAGCCTGGAGCCTGCTGTGGATTCTGTGTCTCCCTCTCTCTCTGCCCCTCCTCTGCTCATGCTCTGTCTCTCTCAAAAATAAATAAATATTTAAAAAATTTTTAAAAAAGAGATGCTTAACCTACTGAGCCACCCAGGCACCCCAAGGGTTACATCATATTTATCCCCTTTTATAGATCTAACATTTCATTAGTGCCAAGACTTAAATGATGTGATGTGACATGGGGGTATATGTTTGCATATATGTGTGTATGTGTGTGTGTGTTTGTGTATATATATATATATATATATATAAAGAGTGCCACATTGCTTGAACAAATATATTTGAGGATATAACATACATAATAGTGGAGAGGCTCACGTGGGTAGCAATGACAAGCAGTTTGGTACATTTTTTTCTTTATGATCTTAAATCAAGGTTAGTCTCAACTATTCATAATCATTTCACTTGCTATTTGGGCATAGGATGCAACCTTGGCCAATGAAATATGGAGCTAAATCTGCTGAAAGGATCTCAGAAAAGCTTTCCTTGTTCTTACAGAAAGGACTAAAGACAGGGTTCTCTGGATATTGGTCTTTGGCTCTGTGGATGCTGTCTTATAAGAGATGCTTAGAGCTACTGGCATTACGGAAAAGCTAAGAGTCCCGACACTGCTGAGCCACAAAATTCACTCCGAACAACCCCACTTCTGAACTTCCTATCAGTTAAGGTAATAATTTTTCCTCATCATTTAAGCCAAAACTGAGGAGTATGATTACAAATCCAACTTATAATCAATATTAGCTTTAGAGCTAGTCTCTACTTTCTCTCGAATCTTTAGGGTTTTATGTCTCCGTAACAGTCTTTCTTCAAAATCAGAAAATATGGTATTAAGAGAACATCTGTTTACTACTTTCTAGATTATTATGTGTTCTCTATATATACTTGTTACATAACCAGCCAAGAATAATGCCTTTAAGCTTCACAAAAGTGACAAATTTAAGGTACTCTACTATTTTTTTCTCTGAATTTAATGCATGTTTTTATTCACATTGCTTATATATATTTTCCATCTGTTTCCTTTACGCCTGAAGTATAATTAAAGATATTATTGATGATTATGCCCTTCTAAATTCTTTGTGCATAATTTATCTCGAAAATCAATAAAACAGTAAAAAGTGCTTGCAACACTTTTCTTAATTTTCAACTTGTTCCTTTTTATCCTTTAACACAGATTCATATTCTAGGAATATCTTCCCCTTGCCCACATACTTTGTACCTGAATGTTCTTAAAAAAATAAAATTCACAGCTTTTAGAAACTCTTCAAGAAATTACTCTAGGACCCTTAAAATGATTGAAGAGGATTAATCTATCTTCTTCTGCACTATATTGGTAGTCATTATCTATCCTCTCTGCCTAGATAATTTAAGATATTAGGCCACTGAGCTGCATATTTTACACAGCTCTTAACTTACCAATGTTATGCAAAGGAGGTTAGATTAAGAAAATAGCTTTAAAATATATTTCTTAGCAAATCTCATTTTGAGAGCATCAGTAAATATCTTGGCCAGATAACTTGATGTGCATTGTAACTATAAGGTTTTATCCACCCTCCAACCTCCAACCCCACAAGCCACCCCCCCTTCTACTGCTGTAGGTTTTGCTTTAGATCCCTAAGACCAAGCTAATAAATGTGTAAATTAAGTGAGAATACTGGTAAGTTATCTCTAAGGCAATGAAAAAGAGCACATTATAACCTCATTGAGTACATGGAGGCACCAAGAATGTATAGCTAGTAAAGAGTGTTCTTATAACTGACAAGAGGGAAATCAGCAGGATTAAAGGATAAAGCTTTTAAAAACCTCATATAAACTGCATAGTTTAGGATAAAGCTTTTGAAAACCTCATCTTAAACTGACTTTTAAGTCAAAGGAAAGAAAAGAGATCTATCCCAAGTAGACTTCAAGCAGCATTAACCAAAACAGTATTTTAGTGTTATGGCAGATGATTTCAGAGTGAAGTATATCTTTATATTTTGTCTCACACTTTAATGATTTATACTCCTTGGAAGTTGCATGGGCTGACATAATTTATAATTTAATTTAACTGAGGTATTATAAAGCCCACATCTCAGTAAGCTTCAAAACTGCTAATTGGGATAATAGGAAATTACTTGTCTTCTCCCAAATGCCAGTGAAGTAGGTCAGGATAATTAATATGCAAGCTGACTTTTAAGTCAAAGGAAAACAAGACAGGTCTCATCTGTGTACTTTTAATACCATCCATTTTACACCAAAATGAGTTCGGCCTGAGAAAAATCATAGTATGATTCAGTTAAATAACTTAATTTCAAAATAAGAGAAAAAGTAGTCCAACCATGAGAAAACACAGTTTGAAAACTCTTCTAAAGAAGGCTACATTTATACCTCAGGAGCAGGGAAACTGGAAAAAAAACCCATCTAGGTCACCAATTTAGGTACATCTTGCTTTTTAGACTGCTTTGTAAACTTGTAAGTGCTATATAATATATATCGCATTATATAAAGTTAAGGTAAACATAAATGATAAGAAAGGGGTTTGGGTGATGACTTAATTCTTTATCCTTAAAGCAGAAGATAGGCTATATTTTCACATTTTTTTCCATTACTTCTTCTACCCACTTGCCTGACCCTTTCTAGTTTTAATTTCTTCATAAGCTGAGAAAAAATGTATGTAGCTAGAGACACAAAACTTATGTCCTCTTCAGGTCTGTACTGGATCAGTGCAAATTCACTTTAGGAGGTCAAAGCAAATGCTGGCCTCGAGCAGGACAGTAACACAGCCCTGCTGGACTCTGACTGTAGCAAGCACAGTTGCCTGCCAACCTGTGGGCAGCATAGTGAATGTTCCACGCTGGAGGGCATGCCATAAGTCCGAGACTGGTGGGATGGCCACAGCTTCTTTCGTGCATCTAATTTTTGCTCTGCTGACATAACACCCAGCAGCTTGATTTGAATAAGAAGCCTGGAATGCTTGCTCCTAGTGGCCAACCAGGGCAGCCATGAACATGATACCCCTTAACTAGACCTTAAAGATTCTTTTGAAAACGCTGATTTTAAAGCTGATGCTTCTCAAATGAAGTGTTTATCAAATTGCACACTCCTAAGTATTAAAAACATTAATGCAGAAAAACCATCATTAGGAAGGCAAATAGACATTCTATTAAATAAAAAGCATCTTCTAGTAGACAACCATGAAATGCAGTGCTCTGCTGAGAATGGTTTGAAGAACACTGACACATCAAGTGAAAGATCTGGGGGGGGGGAATGCCCAGAAAGAAATGGGTCCCTGAAAGATAGTGCATGGCTACCTTTATTGAAGCAGATCTGACTGAAATAGCATGAAATGCCCCAAAATATTGAACTGTAAAGACAAAATTTGCAATACTAGATTTATGGACACACTTCCTAGGATTATTCTGCCTTATCATAGTTATTCCACAAAAAAAGAGCCACTGAAATAGATGGAAACTACAGAATAATTGCCCACTTGACTCCTTTGGGAACCTGGAGGAAAACCCCACCAATTGAGGAGTGCATATATATGGTAAAAATAAATCCAATCAACAGAACAGCAAAGAGACATTAGAAGAACAGACTCGAAGGCCATTAACTACATCTGCTCTGTGGGCCTGGGTTTTCCTTTCAGGCCATAGGACGCACCTTCTCCTTTCTAGAACTCCATCACACAATGGCCAAGGGGAACTGGGAAGTAACTGGCTTAAATGAAAAAGATAGCATTAATGACTTCTACTTGTGGTCATGATGATATTTTTCTGAACAGAATTCTCTATTTCAGAGGGTTGTGCAAATTTCAACACAACTTATTTTTAAATGGCAGAGATAACGTATTTTTCCCAAATATGTTTCTACAATACTGAACAAACCTCACATACTTAGTTATAGCAGTTGTGCAGCATGTAGATGACAGTCACAATGAAGTTTCTAACTCATCTTTAGTTAAATTTTAGAAAACAGTGTCCTGATTTTGGTTATCATCATAACATTAAAAATGTATTATCATGCTTGCCAGAAGTCCTATAGAGGCCTTACATGGCTCCTAGATATTTCTCCCACCAGACTCTTCCATAATCTCTGATAAATGTAAATGTTGGGAGGGCTTGGCATGTAATAGATGGTAATTACCTTTTCCTGCACCAACAGTATACCTTTTGTAATGTTCCTTATGGAGATTATGGCCAACATACACTTCACATGGAAACTGCTTTAACATATGAATTTTATTACCAGCAACTCATATTTTCATGGTAGAAGACATAATTCCCATTAAATAAGACAATAAAGACCATAAAAGGAATTCTACTGTATGTTCTTGCTAATAATCTCCAAAGTGACTCTCATTTTAAATGAGCCAAGCTTAACATAGGCATGAGGATCCTGACCTGCTGGTCCTCTGTAAGCTTTGAGTTGTTTTTCCAATTGTGAAGAAGAAATTTATAGTAATATATCCCATAATCAAAGTCTCATATTCTCACAAATGGGTGGATGGATATAGTCTGCTTATATCCTTTAAAAAGGGAAGTCTAATGCCCTAGTGGGAACAAACCAGCAACTGTGTTTTCATTAACATTGGCTTGGGTCATCTGCACTAACTGGGCCAAACTTCATTTTGAATAAAGACATGCAAACAGTTTTATACTAATTCTTTCATACTGTACTTTTTTTTTTTTTTTTTTGCGAGGAGGGGAATTTAACATTCAGGACTTACAGCCAAGCCTAGATTTTCTTTCTAAGTAAGGTAACTGAGTTCTAGCCTTTCCCTTAAACTAGCCTGGGTTTCTGGACTGGTGTATCACATTAATTATAAATAGATGCTTGGTAAGGCATGTTGGATAAAGAACTTGAAAATTAGTAAACATATTCTTAATGCCAACAAGTCAAGGGATTACTTAATTGATTTTGTCTCTCTTAAGAGTTGATTCACATAAATTGAGTTTTGTAATTAACATGTACACCAAGAAAATAAAGAAATGCTTTTTGGCAAACCAGTTTCTAGAAACAATTTTGGCCATTTGGAGTTGCCAGAAATACTATTTTAAATTTCTCCTTGGAAAAACTCTTTGGAATTTTTCCTTTAAATCTTTTAATAGTGAAAAGGGAAGTTGTATATGTATGTGTGCGTATGTGTGTGCTTTTATGTTCACTTATGTATTCAACCAAGGTTCTGCTAACACCATGCTTGAAGCATTTAAGTTTCTTAACCTGAACTCAGGGGACAATGACTGTGGACCAAAGGGATGATATATGCAAGGGAGAAGAAAGTGGATAAGAGGAAGGAGAAAAAGAAATGACTATCATTAACCTTACAAGGAAAATGGGTAATTGGAAAAACTCATTTGTTCTAGCTTTGGGTGTCCTGGGATATAGGTTTCATTATCCACCTTTTTTCCCCCCCACGTTACTCAATTTCTGAAAGTAAAACAGGAAGGGCTACCTAACTTCCTGCACAGCAATACTATTATTTTAAGAAAAAAGGGAAACAAACTCTATTTTCTTAAAATAAGAAGTTTGAAAAGGTTAGGACTCTGTGTACACAGGCTAAGCATTTCCAACATACTTACTTTTGTCTCCTATGTTTTCCCCTGCTGCCTCCCCTTCCTCCTCCTCCTCCTCCTCCTCTTCCTCCACCTCTGTGGGCTGCACGTCATCCTGCTGGTCACAGGCACTAACAGGAGCGTTCAGACAGCAGTGGTTGAACCCGCTATCTCGAGGCAGAGTAAAACTTCGAGGTTTGCCCCCATTTCCATTTAACACTTGCATCCTCTCGCTCTCGGCCAAGGGGTATGGCCCATAGTGATCCTGTAGGTGGCACTTCTGAGTTGGAAGGGTGGACTGCCGCCTGTGCTCTGGGGAGATGGCCGCGGAGTCAGAGAAGACAGAATCCTCCAGGGGCAGAGTCTGAAGATAGTGTAATCCTGAGCTTGTCAGGGGCGTCTCGATTAAATCCTGCCAGGAGCGGCGCTGACTGGCTGTCTTGCGAATGGGGGACACCACACTGCTCCCAATCACTTCCTGGCGAAACTCCTCATGGGAGGACTGTGACTGAGAGGTCTCTGTGGAAGAGAGCCGGCTGTGTTTTGTTTCCACGTAAGGACTGGCACAACTCATCTGTGGAAAAGAGCCTCTGATCAGTCTCCACAGAAAATAACAGACTACTTCTGTCACCAAGGAACAAATTAGATTTCTACCAGCTAACATTCACCAGTCAAATTAGTGACTAGTCAAGTTTACAGACATCTCAAAGTTAGGCCCAGCTGATATTTTAAAAGACTGAGATGTGGAGTGTTGAAATGCAGCTATACCAGACTCTCATGAAAAGTCTGACATATTAACATGCAAAGTCTTACAACAGTGAAGCATAAGAAAATTTGAGTGCTTATCTAAGAAATATTCAGCAACTAAAAAAATCTGAAGTTTTAAAAATCTCTTTGAATTTGAAACCCTGAATAATTGCTGCCAAATTCATATTTCCGGATTTTGTGGAGTTTGGGGATGAGAGCAAGGAGAGAGGCTTTTGGATGTGAAAACAAGGTGCCTATAATTGGACAGAACCCCTCCTCTTCTTCATAGGTGAATGAGTCCTCCTATGGGCCCCAAGGAAAAGATATCCTGTGGTCTTTTCAATTTGTGGCACTTATTAGACTTAAACATACAGGCAGGATGAGATTATACTCTGATGGGAATTAGCATTTGCCTTGGGCATGGTCACCTCAGGGTACATAAACACAAAAGAAAAACAGAATAATTCTATTCCTGTAATTTAAAGTTTGAGGATATATATTTTGGAGTACAAAGCACAACTGATAAAAAGGACTGGCATCAAGTGAATGCTGTAAAAGACTTGCAGGTGCCCCAACTGGGGACAAGGCTTACTGTAGCTCTCACGCTAACATATCAGCCCCGGCTCCTTTCTGGAAGGAGAAGTTGGATTTGTCCAATGTGATGAAGGCAAATGAGGCTGAGGTGGTGGCCAGGACAAGCCTGGCTGAGGTAAAAACATATGCTGCCCTTCTGGGTAAAGGAGAAGCTAAGTGGCAACTTCTGGAGGCAGTTTATCTTCCCGCATGTTAATAACAATGTAAATAGCTTCCTTCTTGAAATTCACAAGTTGCTATGATTAAAGAGCTGTTTCCTGAAGGTGCAGTTTCCCTTTCTTCCTCTTTTATAAATATAAAGGAATTATTCAGGCCCTGATGTTTTAGGCAAAGAGGGAAATTATGATATAAACTGTATCTTGTTACTGACTTCATGATTGCATTTCTATAGCTCATCCTTGCATTCTGTTGGACTCAGCATTTATTAAAGAAATGTGCATACATATTAGGAACAATTCTTAGGTAACAGACATTGTCATCAAACATTGTTATTAAAAATGTGGCTTCCCTTTTAGTTATTAGCCAAAAGCAACCATTCATTTATTTCAGAAATATTTATTTATTTACTTCAAAAATATTTATTAAGCACTTAAGTGCCAGTGCTGTGCTAAGCACTGGGATGTGTAGATGAATACAAGCAGGGTCCCTGTTCTCAAAAGGTCCACAGTCTAGTCTACTGAGATGTTTGTAGTCCCAGATATTCTGATTCAATGTCTGGATAAGGTCTGAACTTCTGCATTTCTAAAATGTTACAGAAATGATTCTTATGCACAGCCAAGGCTGAGAAGTGGCCTAGAATTTTATCAACATCTTGTGTAGTGTCTTTCTTATTTAAAATCCTCTAGAGTAATATGGAGGTGTAATTAGGTTGGCAGCTGTTGTCACCTAAATTCAGCTTCCATTTCCTATGTGGAAGACTCAGTTCCAAGAAAGGCAGAATTAACTCTTATGATGCTGCGCAATGTATTGTCGAAACTGTGACACTACTGAGATGTTCTTAGTAGCTCTGATGGGCCATGGGCATAAAGTGGGATAGTCTCAAGCAAACAAGCACCGTTGTTTACCCCATTGAAAGATTAAAGTACAGACTATACACAGAATCATTTATACAGGTTTAAGAAGTCTGGAGCACCATATAAACACATACATTAAACCAGACCCCATGATATCTGAAGAACTGTCTGTTGATACAGGTTTAATATAGATACAATGTCAATTTTTATGAGTCATTTCTGAAGGATATAGGAATGAACTTTATTAGTGTGGGATACATAAAGACCATTTACATATCTTTTTCCAAGAAAACTTATTTTTGTTGCTGATATTTCCATGAAGTCTACTTTGACACAAACAGGATTTTTTAAAATAAACCTGGGCAGATAATGATTCTGCTTGGGATCTGTGGTGACTGTTTCTCCCAATTAAATAGTCTTTGCATACTAAATTTTTCCCCGTATTGCTTTTAGACTCCTTATTTTCTTTCCTCTTTGGGAATCTGAGGTCTGACATGCAATTCACTACACGGGGATATTTTGGGTCAAAGAATCTGATGCTAAATAATGTCCATTCTTGTTGGCAACTTACAGAGGGAGGTCGTGGGTATGTGTCATAAGGGGGCGGAGGGCTGTCCTGTTTGGGTGTTGATGGAGTATCTGCTTCTTCCTTGTCACTCTCACTCCAGTAATCTGTAAATTCACACACACAAATACAACAATATTCTATTAAATGTTTCTAGCCATATTTTCAGGAATACACACTAACAGCTAACACTAAGACATTTAAATTCCACTGCTACACCCTGCTCCGCAGCACCCACTACTCCAGGCCCACAAACTTTTATTTTCAGGTGGGTGTTCAGGAAGAAGGAAGAGTACAATCACTTAATTCCAACCTTTAAAGCAAGCAATTATACATAGCTATAACTTTAAGGAGTTAAGAAAAAGATACTGCAGAAGCCAAATTGGTTTAGGGTGCTTTAGATTCTAGGCCAAGTTATTCTGACGCTTGAATTAATGAATGATAACACATGATGCCTCTTAAAGGTGTATCATTTTACTCTAAAGATGAACACGCAAAGAAGAGCAATATATATACAGCTGTAGATCTCTACAGATATAAACAGCTCCAAAAATAATGTTCTCAATTCTCTTTTCTGGCTCCAATTCACTGGTTATCTAACAATCACTGTTTCCAGAGTCATGCTGACATGAATCTCTATAACACGATACTCCCACCTCTACTTGGAAACACATGGCAAACCTTGATTCTCGCCAAATGCAAAAGGGCAAATTTGCTGATGTGGGCTGCAAGTTCCAAACTTCTAGAACTACTTAAAAGGGTAGAAAATGTAAGCCGCTAGACTTGGCAGAGCTCAGGCAAGAGGGAAGGGAAAATACTCTGAGAGATAAATTAGTTGAGTAAGTAAAATACAGTACAAAGGCCAATAATCAGGACCTGTTCCACTAATAATGCAACCACCCTTAACTCTGGGTTAATTCTTTATAAGATGTACAGGGAAAAACCTGTCAGTATTACCCATTTTTATTCTTATGAAAATCTAAATCAGAAAAAAGCCATCATTAGGCTTAACTGATAATCAGATTTAGGTGAAAAAACCATGCCACATACTTTTATAGGAACCCCTCTCCACCCCGGAATCCTTATCCTGTAATTATTTATATATATATTTTCCTTGTGGTGCTTATGAATAAGTATAGTTAACATTTATTCAGTACTATATGCTAAACAGAAAGTTGTAGAGCTGGGATTTGAACTAAGAAATAGCCTTGCCCTAATCCTTGGAGGGCTATCACTGGGACTCTTTTGAAATGACACACTGGGAGAGTTTAATTTGACATATATTCATGATGCTTTAAGCCCTTGTCCTGCTGTTCTGTAACCCTGGCTATCATGAAAAGAAATTCTTTAGCAATGGAGATTATTATATCCAAGCCTCAAAATACAAAAACTTTGAAAATGCTATTCCTATTTTAATTATTCCCTTTGACTAAACGATAAGCAGAAATTACTTAATCTAAATTTGTGGTATTTATAATGGATCATGCTGGTGACAGCTAGTATACTAAGCTTCCTCTCAAATATGAATTGATGTAGTTGCCCAGAGATGTACCCAAAAAACAATGATGGGAAAAGCATGAACTATGAACTTGGGCAGATGGAGGTTCAATTCTTGGCTATACCACTTACCATCTCTGTGCTCTTGTGATGGTTACTAAACCTGAGTCTCTTTTGTTACCTGTAAAAGGGGGCTAATAATAACTGACTTCTAGAGTTGTGTGTATATGTGTGTGTGTGTGTGTGTGTGTACTAAATAAGGTAATATATATTCAAGCACTTTGCACCTTGAAAGCACTCAGTATTAGGACCCCTGATTTTCTTGGGTGGATTTATAGGTAGCATGCTAGGACAGTCTGACCCAGATTGCAAAGGACGTAAATGCCTTCTATTTACCTTCTTGGATGTTAGGTTTTTTTTTTTCTTGTAGCAAGTTCCAGCAATGAAAAGTGAATTCTGAAGCTCTGGGATCTGGGTTAGGTAGTTTTGTGGGAGCTTGAAATACTATAAGGAGGTCATTACTAGAGGTGAAGGGACTAAGCACCAGCCCATCCCAACTCCAAGCAGTAGTTTGCCAAGATCACTTTGCTCTTACCCTTCCCACTATTTCCTGAAACTCTGGCACCTGTGTTGAGTTTCTCCTTGACCTCTGTACTGATATCTTGGGAGTCTCAAGGAATTAGCACCTCAAGTGGTCCTTATCAGCATGCTGAGAAGGAGATGATCACCATTTTATCAAGATCTCTATAGCTATGGCTACAAGTGACAGATGTGGGTGATTCTCTCTCTGTTCTTTTCCCCCTCAGCTAAATTAGGAAGAATTATAGTTCACTACTGGATGTAATTTTTGGCTTACTCAAAAGTACCATCAATCTATAGTTTTCTAGGGTTGGTGAAGACTGAAATTCCCCTTTGTAAATTAACTTCATTATTTCTCACAGTAAGTTGTATGTCTTTGAGAGGGCAATGACAGAGAAGAACCTACATAGAAAATTCAGTCAGGCTTTTTTGGCTTTGTGTGGAAAATTACAAGCATATTGTTTGCTCAAGAGGCTGAAATAGTTTTATTTTAATTCTATGAGGAAATTAATTTATTTTTCTTAGCTTTCTATTCAGCACAAAAGGATACTTTTATTTATTTATTTATTTATTTATTTATTTCTCTGTTTAATTTTTTAAAATGTTTTTATTTATTTGTGTGTGTGAGAGAGAGACAGCATGAGCAGGGGAGGGTCAGAGAGAGAGGGAGACAAAGAATCCGAAGCAGGCTCCAGGCTCTGAGCTAGCCGTCAGCACAGAGCCCAACACAGGGCTCGAACCCACAAACCGTGTGATCATAACCTGAGCCGAAGTCAGGCACTTAACTGACTGAGCCACTCAGGCACCCCAAAGGATACTTTTAATGTCTCTTGCAGTGATATTCAATTTTATAAGTAAGTAATCATGAATAAACAGTGCCATCAATAGAACAGGAAGATTTTCACCTTCTTCTCATGTTGATACAAAAGGACAATTTGGAAAAATGACTTTTTCATCTATAACTACCAAAAAATACAATGTATTTCATTCATTTTTATGTGATTAAAGCTTTAGGAAGACGTTGTGTGACTGAAAATAATGTGTCATGAAAGTCTGACTTAAAGGTGGAAAAATATAGAAAAATGATTAACAGGCAATTAGCCAAATGGTGATCTTTGGTGGTAATTTAGTGTAACCCTGTTTTCTCTAAGTACAACAAATAATCAAAGAGAAGCCCACATCCTTTACACTTCTGTAGCTAAAGATATCAAATCATTAAACTTTTATTTAAATCAGTGAAAAAGTCACTTCCAAGCTGTATTTAATGGGTATTTAAATAAAATGCATATTTAAATGAAAACAGTGTTTGGGAGTTACTCCTTTGCATGTTTGTGAAATATTCCCAACTCTCAACCAGCTATATTTTGTATGAAGTTTAACTTCAGTACTGAGAACAGTACTCAGAAGATGTCAAATATTCTACAGTAGTGTGGAGTAGACACATGCATCCAGTTGCTTTCCATATAGAATACCATGAGACCCAATTATGCAGAAGGTAGGAAGACTAGTATGTTTCTGAACTATGTTAGAGTGCCTGAGAAATACACACTCTATGTGGAAAACCAAATTTATTTCAGAGATTCTGGTGGCACTGTGCTAGCAAGAGAGACATGACTTGTTAAGTATTAGCATCTGCCAATGAAGGTCTACTACTCCAGAAGGCACTAACATATATCCTTACATGCCAGACCAGGGTATCATGAATCCATGGACTGAATAGTATTGGAATCTGCATGTATAGTATAACTCACCAGTTCCTTAATGATATTTGGCTATATAATACCACGTACAAAGAAAATTCACTAAAATCAAGACCATGCTAAACTTCAAAGTGATAAGAAAGTTAAGCTTGAGAATTCAAGATTCTTTATTTATGAAAACTGAATTTTTTCAAAGATTCATTTCCCTATCAGTATACTGCCTATATTTTAATTTTTGTATTAAAAAAATCAGAAACAAACCTGTATGTACCTATAAGACAGTTTTATGCCTTTAAAAAATGAAAAAAGGAAGGCTAGCATTTTTTTAGTAGTCTTAATGCAATTTTAAGTTAAAAGTTATAAATTAAGTTGAAGCATCAAAAGTTTAAATAAACTTAAATAATCTTTAAACAACAAACAAATGTGGCTTTATAACTGGCATGACACCCCATAGTCCTGGCTGGGATTTGCCTGTGCACCCTGATTTGATGGAGACTGCTCTCACCTTACTTGTGGAAGTATCCATGGTACTTCCACTCCCAGGAATGTTTTATTTTGTTGCTTCCTTTTTTTAAATGCTTATTTAATATTTTTGAGAGACAGAGACAGAGTGTGTGCAGGGGAGGGACAGAGAAAGGGGAACACACAGAATCCAAAGCAGGCTCCAGGCTCTGCTGACAGGAGAGTTCATGGTTTGACTTGGGGCTTAAAGCCACGAACTGTGAGATCATGACCTGAGCCAAAGGTGGACGCTTAACTGAATGAGCCACCCAGACACCCCTTTTTGTTACTTCCTATCTACTTCCTTTGCATTCTGTGAGAATGAGTTCAAATAATGGAGTCAACATAAAGCCTTTCCCCATTCCCTTCCTGGAAGGAATCTCTCCAGCTTAATTTCCACAGAACTTGATTTGTACTTTCTTTCATTTCATTTTCTGTATTATATTGCAAGTATCTTTTCTACAAAATTCAGTGTAATTCCAGGCAGGACAGGTGCCTATTTCACCTTAAGTTAATCAGCATGCTAGTTGAAGGCTTTACACAAACACTTCATACTGAATAAAATACCTTCTCTTTCTCTCTACTGCTGATTTTACATCAGCCTCACTCATCACTTTCTCTTGCAAGTTATTTCCTCATTAAGTCTGCCTCTTTCCCAGTTTTTTTTTTTTAAATTTTGTATCCACTTAGCACATTTTTAAAAAATCAGTTGCACATTGTGCAACCATTAGTACTCATTGACTTTATGTTGTTCTTTAATTTTTTTTTCTGCTGCACTTCAATGTTTCTTAAGCAATTCCAAGTGTGTTTCTTTTTAAAAAATGTTTACCCATTTATTTTGAGAGAGAGTGTGTGTGCACACTAGAGTGCTTGAGTAGGGGGAAGGGCAGAGAGGGAAAGAGAGAATCCCAAGCAGGCTCTGAACTGTCAGCACAGAGCCTGATGCCAGAAGCGAATCCACGAACACAAGAACATGACTTGAGCGAAAGCAAGAGTTGGATGCTCAATCGACTGAGCCACCCAGGTGCTCCTCAAGTGTGTATCTTTGAGATCCTCAACAAGATGATATATTCCTATTGACAAGAACCATGTTTTGCTGTTTCTTTGAAATCTTCCTGCCCTAAGTCCTCACCCTTCACTGCTCCACTCATCTCCATTCCCTCACCCATGGATCTAAACCAAGGGTTGGTAAACTTAGCTGCCTACAAGTCAAATGAGGCTCTCTACCCATTTTTATATGGCCTGTAGATCTAGAACAGTTTTTGCATTTTTAAGTGGGTAAAAAAAATCAAAGGAAAAATAATTATGTGAAATGTAAAAAATTATATGGAGTTCCATCTCACTGTCCATAAATAAAGCTTTATTAGAGTCCAGCACTGTAACAGCAGAGTTGAGTAGTTTAGACAGAAATCTTATGGGCCTGCAAAGCCTAAATTATTAAGTATTTGGCTTTTCACAGAAAGTTTGCCAACCATTGCTCTAAACATTTGCTGACAGATTTTTTGGGATCTGGATATCTACTTTAGATCTCTCTAACCTTTAGCTTTTAGATGTTTAGAAAAGTTTTGGCTGAGGTTTTACTCTGAGAGGGAACAGAAGGTTTTTAGAATCTCCACATAAACAAATAGGCTATGCCCAGTGGAGACACAACTAGAAATAAGTTTGTATATATATCAATCTGTGGAGTTCCTTTAGCTTTAGGAAGTCTCAAAAGATTTCCAAAAAGTTGATGCTTCCAAGGGATGCACAATAAACACTTTTGGGAAATGTAAAGCAACTTCAGAATGGTGACCACAGCTTTCAATAAAACATATATTCTGCATAATGACACTGTGTTTTGTAAATCTGAGATCAATACTGAGGCACGTTCCATAAAATCACAGAATTACAGAGTAACAGAACTGAAGAACATAACCAACTAAGATAATTTATGGAAGGAGGAATCATCCATCTGAGCTCTTTGCATAAAAGTACACTTAAATATCTATGAAATCACTAAAGAGAAAAAAAAAAAAAACCTCACCAACAAGGATCCTGGACTGTGGTCAATATTTAGAACCATTTACAGATTTTTAAATTTGTAAGCTTTTTATCCTCCATTGGAAACAGACTGAGAGAGACAGCAACAAACTCCACATCAGCTGCTGCAAAAATTTGAGAATTTATTCCCCATCTGTTTAATTTACTAAACCTTACCTTTAAGATGCTATTGCTTGGATTCAAAGTGCCCAGAAGAAAAATAACACACAGCCTGATATATGCATTTTCACTCAACTGATAATAGTGAATCACCGTATACGATAACAGCAAAACAAAACAAAACAAAAACCTCACAACTGTAAAAAAATATTCCTTTACCTTGTTCTTGCTTAATCCTCTCTCTTTCTGCATATCCTGCAGTCAGCATATTGATTCTGTTAAGCCACCTGAAAAAAAAATATTAAAATCAGTAGCATTGCAACTGAATTTCATATATTTTACTTTTAAAAAATATTTATATTAAGGATAAAGAAGATGTGATATATATATATATATATATATACACACACACACACACACAATGGAATATTGCTCAGCCATAAAAAAGAATGAAATCTTGCTATTTGCAACAACATGGATGGAGCTAAAGTATATTATGCTAAATGAAGTAAGTCAGTCAGAGAAAGTCAAATAACATATAATTTCACTCCTATGTGGGATCAAAGAAACAAAAGGAATGAAAGGCGGAAAAAGAGAGACAAACCAAGGAACAGACTCTTAACTGTAGAGAGCAAACTGATGGTTACCAGAGGGAAGGTGAGTGGGGAGATGGGTGAACTAGGTGATGGGGATTAAGGAGAGCACTGTGGTGATGACTGCTGAGTAATTACAGAGTTGTTGAATCACTATATTGTACACCCAAAACGAACACTGTATGTTAACTATACTGGAATTAAAATTAAAAACTTAATAAAAATGTTTATTTTAAAATGTTTAAGAATATATGAAATAATTCTATGTAAAACTGGTGTTCTTTGCTACTCTTGACACACTGAGCTTTCAGTGAGCTATATAATTTTCTGTAGTATAAATTGCTGCCACACTAAAGATGCTATTTTGATAGAAAAGTCTAAGACAAACCTGTTAATATCTGTAATATAGAGGGTTTTAAGATGATCAGAGCCCTATCAATTCTGCTGTTCCAAATTTAGAAGCACTCCAAATATTTCTGCTGTTTGTTTCTTCAGAACAAATGCTCTTTTACAGATACTTAATAATATATAATACATACTGATGAGAAAAAAAAGTTATGGACTTGCCTGTCAAAATAAATTTCACTATGAAATATTAGTTTTGATGAAAGTTATTTAAAATTAAGGTTCCAGGAGGAAACACATTTTGGGAGTACTTTCTAAATTTGTCTCTAAATACAAGGCTATTTGGTTTTCTAAAGACAAAATGAGCAAATGTAATTTTAACCTCTATTTAGATCCTGAAAACTTATATCCATGAACAATAGTAACTTAAAAATAAATCTTATTTCTTTCCTTTCTCAGTAGTGCTTCTATTTCCAGTGTTTCAATCTCTAGCTTTTGTCCCACCAGGTTTCTCCTGTGTTCATTATTCCAGCTCTTTATAATGCTCTAGATGATCAAATCACAAAATTTTTAAATTAACCTGACAATTTCCCATTAGTCTATTCTGAGTTATGATCCATGTATGCTTTCCCAAATCAGAAATTAAGGAAAAGGAAAACCCCTCTTCCAAATTACCTTAAGTTTGGAATCAATAGTATAGTTAACATCATTAAACTATGTAATAATCTGATCAAAATATATTTTTAAGAAAAAATCATGTTTGAGAACTTTTTCTCCCAAGAGCTTATCTCTTGTGTCAATTGGAAGATGATGTTTTTTTTTTTTTTACAGTGACTCATATATTTCATCTTTTATGCCCAGTAGTATTAACTGTGCAACAGACAGAATATCTTGAAAGGGAAGAAAGTTGTGTCTCTAATTGACAAAATCACATCTACAGAAATTTAAACTTTAATTTTAAGAATAAGCCACCTAAAGCCCAACTTTATTTTGAGAAAACCTACAATGTAATTATCACCTCAAGTATGCTGGGGAAGTGAAGAAGAGAGGTGAACAGAAAGGAAATAAAATAAAGATTGATCAAATAAATTGAGTAGCATAGTGTATACCCACTTCAGAAAATTACAAATTATAAGCTAATAAGTCAATTTCATGATGAATAACCTTTAAAAAATGACTCTAATCATTAGTAAAAAGGTCAAAATTGAAATTCAGTCTATAGGTCATTTGTAGCGAGAATGGGGTTGAATTTGTACTACAAGACAAATCTTAGCACTCTTAGGAAAGACATGCCTGGCCCTTTTGCGGTGAAAATGATGATAATAGCACTAGAAGAACATATATTGTTGGATTTTAAAGCAGTAACTAATATTGATTATTCTTTTTTAATGTTTATTTATTTATTTTGACAGAGGAAGAAAGCATGAGCAGGGGAGAGGGCAGAAAGAGAGGGAGAGAGAATTCCAAGCAGGCTCTGCACCGTCAACACAGAGCTCGATGTGGGGCTTGATCCCAGGAACTGTGAGGAACCTGAGCCAAATTCAAAAGTCTGATGCTTAAATGATTGAGCCACCCATGTGCCCCTCCTTTTTTCCGAGGGAGGCAGGGAGGGAGAGAGAGACAGTGAGAGAGAGAGAGAGAGAGAGAGAGACAGCGAGCGAGCGAGCGAGCCAGAATATGCAAGTGAGCAAGGGGCAAGGGGAAGAGAGAGAAACAGAAGTGGGGCTCACCTGGGGCTTGTGTTTTTTGTGTTTTTGTTTTTTTCCCTAAGCAGGTCATGAGCTCACATGAAGTGGGGCTCGAGCTCACCAACTGTGAGATCATGAGTTGAGCCAAAGTCAGATGCTTAACGATGAACAGCACCCCTCATATTGACTACTCTAAAAAATATCACTGCAATTTCATTTTGTCAGAAGTTTAAAGAACAATGAGGTCTTTATGGGATGAATTAGGAAACTAAAAAAAGGCTTCTTTGATTTTTCAGTTCAACAAATTTACTAAGTGCCTGCTATATGCTGAACAACGAGCTATGTTTTGGGGGCACAAAATTGAATAAGACATAATTCCTGCCTTCAGTGAGTTCCAGAATTGCTAAATGTCATAAGACAATTGAAAAATCAGACTACTTTTAAAAAGGACAAAAAATTCTGTTCATGATAAAAACTCTTCAGAAAGTATGTAGATAAACTCAGGCCAGTGTGTTAGGGACCAAAGGGTGAACACTACACAATTGGTGCTGTCTTGGGTAAACTTGTCCTCGAGGCCTCAGCTAGAAGAGGCTTACCTATACACTTGCTGCAGTATAATTTGGTATTTATAGGCCATTATAAACAGCAGATATATATGCATTAACTGAGCCAAGAAATATTTATTGAGAACCTATGTTTGCAAGGTACTGTTATTCTAAACATGAAGGATAGAGAGAAACAAAACAAAGTGTCTTGCCTTCACAGGAGACTACATCATTGTGAGGGCATCGGATAATAAACAGGAATACAAATAAACATAAGTCAAGTAGTGTCCAATGTCATTTACAAAAATAACAAGGTAAAAAATTAGAAAGTCAAAAGTGGTAGGGATGGAGGGGCAGTTAATTTAAGAAGAGGTGGTTAGGGATACAAGCACTGAATTTAGTGATGGGGAAGGGCGTTGATATGAAGTCCACATGTAGCACCTTAGCCTGTCTCTGATGTTTTAAAATAAGACAACAAGCTATCAATAACTAACAAAGAATAATGTATTGAGAGCAAAAAATGAGTAAGAACTATGGGAAAAATGTCTAAAAAGTAAATGCCAAATAGAAATGGGCGAATCCTCAGAATTATGAAGACATAAGTGCTGACATGATAAGGAATGTATAGGCCAAGTGCATTCAGTAAATAAGTCTCAAAATACTTGAGAAACACGATATTTTGTTTTCTTCCCACAGATTTCACAAAGACTGGCAAAATTTTTTTTTCATGTCTCAATGCTCATTTCTGAGGAGGAAACGGATGGTGGTTGGGGCCTCAAAAGTGTTTTTGCAAATTACCTCACAATCAAACTCACAGTCAAAAAATAGAAGGTGAGATTTTAATATTTCACGTGTGTGTGTGTGTATATATATATACACCACATGTGTGTGTATATATACGCATATATCTGGGTATATGTGTATATATACACATATATTTGGTTATATGTATATTATGTATATATAGGTACATGTAAATTAGGGTATATGTATAAGTGTGTGTATGTATACATACACAGAGATTTTTATTTAAGAAAATTAAATTTACTTTATAGGTCTTGTCAAAACTTGTACTATATTTTTAAAATACATATGACAGTGCTTTGGAAATTAAGAAATAACCAGATAAAGCTTATAGCTATAATTAGCCTAATATCATAAATTTAAAATCTCTGAAGACTTAGGTACATTACTTTAGAAGATTATATATAGAATGAACCAACACCCAGATTATCTTGCTGTTATGTAACAATCAGTTTCCTGAACAAAATCTTTGGAGGAGACCTCTCCCACCATTAATCCTCTGCTTATTTATAGCACTGACGTTCCTCCCATCTATTAACAAGTAATTTTTAAGAACTTGCCTATTGAAAGTAGACATTGGGATTATGATTATAAAAAAAGAAAAAGAAAAGAGAAAAGTCCATTATACTTAAAGTTTTAAAAAAATTCAGTATTTCAGGACAATTTAATTCTGAAGTTTATAGTACACCATAGCAAGGCTTACATAAAACAGCATTCTTAAATGTATGATGTGGAGATGACATATTTGATCAGATTCACTTTTTTACTTTGACTCATTTCTTGGAAAAAACAATAAAATGAAACACATGGGTTTGCTTTAGCTTCTTCTACAATATCCTGAACCAGATATATCCATAGAATTATTAGGGAAGAGTAGTGACATGACAACTCTTGAAGTTATTGCTAAACAAGGCAGGGAACAGAGGCCAGGCATGGTTTCATAGTTCATAAAAAGGCATTTTCTAGGCCTAAAAAAGACCCTGGTTAGCATGTTTCATGAATAATTAAATTACGTTAATTCTTAGAGGTGATTGTGTTCTAGTGTATCCATCCTGTAAAATAGGATAATGTTCATTATTACCACTTATTTTCTGTTTGGTCATGATGTAAACCCTTTGTATTCATCCCAAAGGCACCGTGCTCAACATGTGACAAAATACATAGTGAGTAACTAGAACAGGAGAGTTATGAAATTATTAAAACAAAAAACAGAGTATCACAACCTCTCCCTACCCCATGAGCATGTGAATTAACATTTTCATTTTGAGAAAAATTTAAGGAGGAAAAGCTCTCCAAATTCCAATCGCCTAGTGTGAAATTTCAAGAATGGTAATGTACATGAAAAGAAGATTATGGGAAGTACAAGAAAGACTCAGTTTCCTTATTAACAATAAAACATTTTATCAAGTGTTCTCAACACTTTGGTTTGCCATTTCCTTGTATTCATATCCTTCTTGCTTTGGACAAACCATGCCTGTACTCCCAAATGTCAAAAAACCAAGATCATTTATAAAAGTATATTAAGTGTTCATTTAGTGTACTCAAGCACATTTATAAAGTTGCTCAGCTTTGTGCTTTAAAATATCTGGATACTAATTTTTTGGAGACACATAAAGAAAGGTAAATATAAAAGGGATATACATTGCTAGCAAACACATAGCACTTACAATTGAGCAGGGACTGTTCTAAGCCCCTTATGTGTGCTCATCTGCTCTTCACAAAAGTCCTTTGGGTGGAGATTGTTATTACGTCCATTTTTCAAGAGGTCAATACCTGGCATAAAGAGGTCCAGTTCTATATCCAAGGTCACACAGCTAGTAAGTTTGAGAGCTGGGATTTGGATAGTCTGGTTCCAAAGTCTATGCTTTTAATCACTATGCTATGTTGCCTCTCCCTAAGTGTTGGCAAGTTATACATGTAATATGTACTGCCTGCTAAAGACCTATTAAAAGGAAACATCTGAATCTTAAGTCTAATTTCTATAAACCTATAAAAGGGAGAGGGGAAAGGAAGGAAAAGGGAGAATCAAATTCATAAATGCTAAAGTGGGAAATCTGAAGCAGAATGTTATAGACGATGGAAATGTATATATTTATATATATTTATTTATATGTATTATATATATATATATATATTTTACCCCCGCAGCTCCAAATAACCATGTAGCCATCTACCTAAACTTTATTTATTTTGAAAGAGAGAGAGAGAATCCCAAGTAGGCTCTGTGCTTGTTGGTTCAAGCCTGACAAGGGCTTGAACCTACAAACCATGAGATCATGTATGACATGAGCTGAAATCAAGAATTGGGTATTTAACTGACTAAGACACTCAGGCGCCCCAGCCATGTAGCCATCTAATCACGTGGCTGTATAATCTTGTCCAGTGATAGAAGAAAGGTGACAGAAAGAAATACGAACTTTGCTTAGGACAATAATTGAGATGTTCTGTCATAAATACCCTGCACTTGAAAGGGTCAGGTTTTTTGATGTATCTTCCCCCCCTCCCCAAAACCTGGGAACAAATTTGAAGACATATCTTGAAATGGACTTAAAATTTTTTTTTTTACAGTGGAGTTTTGGTCAATATATGGATTCAGGCACATTTTTGCTAAACCTGATAGTCAACAAGTTTATTTTGACTTTTAAAATGCTGTTCTTTGAAATTAGGTATGGCTACATGCAGCTATGCCTGAGTCCATTTTATTTTAAACTGCTCTACCACTGTGACATTATTCTGTAAGCATTAATATAGAAAACTTAGAATTCTAAGCCTAACTGATTTTTCTAAGTACTCTGAAATTTAAGTAACACTTTACCTGTTCATATCATCAAGATGCTCAGCAGCAAAATAAAAGCTTTTGATTTTAGGATGACAAGCTTTGAATGCACTGCAAAAGGAAACAAAGTAGATTTATTTTATTTCAAATTGGAAAATAAGTTAGAACCAAATAATTTTTATAGATAAAATTACCTCAGCATCTAACCTGAGTTCACATATATAATGCTTCTGCCATGATGACAGAAATCAGTAAAAAATTCAATTTCCTGCCAACAAAACTGCTTTCTTTTTACCTCAATTTGAAAGCATTAGACAAGTGACCTATGATTTAAAAGCTAGAAATTAAAAAAAAAAAAACACCCTTCCATTCTCTTCCTCTCCCCAAATAAAATCAACTTACTATTTCTTGCGGCATTCACTGGCTCTGTCAATTTTAAATTCAGGCAGACTGATGAATCCTTCTGCTTTTTCATCCTAAAGAGGCAACACTCTTGTTTAGGGTGTTATATACAAAGGTTTGAAGCTGATAATACTATACAACTACACCTTTGACATTTGAGAGATTAGAGTTCCACTCTTGTTTGTTATATTCCATTAAATTGAAGATATATTTTGAACATTTCAAATAGTACAAATTAAGATACACAGAGAAATTCTGAAAAATCCTTTTTATATTAGAATGAAAATAGAAAATTCTTTAAACTCTCAAAGTGAAACATTTTATAAGTAATTTTCTCGTCAGAATGTATATATGCTTTTATAACATATAAAATAACTTTAGTCCACATTCAACATTCACAATTTTCTGTCATTTTTAATGTTCAGATGTAAAAATATATGGATGTTTACTAATTCAATTCCTTCTCTGCCTCCAAAAAGTCTTTTATCAAACCAGAATTATTAACTATGTTATATATTCCAGATTTTATAAATGAAACAATTTGATCTTTAAATATCCAACTTGGTATACATGCTATATATATAAAGATCATTTTTCACTTGGAAAATTGAATGAAATCCATAAAAATCTTCCTCTCTCTCACGTGGGATGGAAAAATAAGATAGGAGAATTATCCAAAATCTTATGTTAGATACAAATTATTCCAACTAGGCTAAGACTAACTACCCTTGGCTAAATCCTTTCATTGTTGTCCTTTTCATGCTCATCACCAAGTTCCTCAGACTTTACTCTCCCAAACCTTTTGATCTTTGCTGTATCAGTTAATGGCTCCTTATATAACAAGTTCAAGTGAGATTATACCCCATCTGCTAACCTCAAAGAAAAAAAACCAGATTCTCAATTCTTTTAATGTGCATGTATGTATAAATGTAAAACTTAATAAAAATCTGATATTACTAATAGTGACTGAAATGTTGTGTTATAAAAAAGGGAGTATTATAACTTTTTCAATATTTTTCAAAATTTGAGCATATTTTTTCCAATCTTGGTAAATAAATACAATACTCTCAAATCTCTTTCAACTTTGATTTCTGTTATATCAACCTTGATGTCTTTAACTAAAAAATTCTATATTTTGAACAATTTAAAATATTTTGGGGATAGATATGATATTCCCATAATGGTGTGATGAGGGATTTCTCCTAAAAAAACACACTAAATAATTCTTACAGTGTATACTACAGAATTATTCACTCACTTCTCACAAGGCTAACACAGTAACAAATCTGATCAAAAGTTAGCAACTATTCAATAAAAAAGGGCCCAGTTTTTAATCACTTAAACTTTAAAAGAATATAATATAGCATACGGCAGAGAAATATACAAGTGACCTTAACAGGAAACAAAGACTATATTTGGATACTACTTGATTGGCATATAAAAAATATTTGACATATGTTAAATGAAAATGTTGATAAAATTGTTTTCTAGGGGCACCTGGGTGGCTCAGTCGGTTGGGTGTCTGACTTTGGCTCAGGTCATGATCTCACGGTTGGTGGGTTCGAGCCCTGTGTCAGGCTCTGTGCTGACAGCCAGCTCAGAGCCTGGAGCCTGTTTTGGATTCTGTATCTCCTTCTCCCTCTGACCCTTCTCTGCTCATGCTGTCTCTCTCTCTCTCAAAAATAAATAAAACATTAAAAAAATTAATTTTTTTTCCTGTATCTAAAATAAGATAGAATTAGTGAAATAGAAGATTTTTTAGGTAATTATGTGATTAGCACAAATAATATCAAAAGTGCAGAAAATAACCAAATCCTTTTATATAACATAGGCATTTGTATTAAACAGCAAAAGATTAATTTAAGATTTTACAAATGAAATTAGAATTCAATTTGAAAAATATTACTAAAAGCATATGTTTAGTGAGTATTGAGTGTATGTCAGGCAGTGTTCTAAGTGGGCTTTACATGAATTGATTCATTTCATCCATATGATAGCCCAATGAGCTAGGCTCTATTATCACTCTTCTTCTTTGCAGATGAGGAAATTGATGCATAATAATTCAGATGGGTTAATTCTATTCTCTAAATCAAAACAAATATAACTCCTCTACATATTTTATGTTATAATCATAACCATAATTATGTTGTTAAACTATATTTCCAAAATTAATATTCAAATGCAAATCGATGAATACCTTAACATAATAGTATTCCTGTAAGACTAGTCAGCACACTATATTAAACTATGTACATTTTTTGAGAAAACAAGTTAACAATAGAAATTGTTTTTAAAAAAGAGCTTAATAACTAATTTGACAATAAACTATTTGTAAAAAAAATAAAATAAAAAAAAGAGCTTAATAAGGTAAACGATAGATGCTATGGCAAAAGAATGAAAATAAATGCAGAGTCAAAGAAAATCAATGAAAAAGGTATACTCTTGTGCGTTGTGATAGGTGGTAGGTTATGATATAACTACTCTGGATAAAGATCTGTCTACTGCAAATGAAACAGGAAATCATAAGAACAATTTAAATATATTACATATACTCCCCACCCTACCCCTCAATTGGGCCAAATGAAATGAATACTTCCAGGTTTTCAAAGCTAGTATTCTATTTCATGTACTCTTTAAGAAAAACAAATAAATTCATGTGATATTAATTTACTTAAATTACTAGAGGACTTCTTCCCAAAAAACAAACAGAAAAAAATTGAAAACTTTGAACAAAAGTGAGACATTTAAAAATCTATTTCAAATTTCCATGTATAATCCTTTTAGTTAAGTTATTGCTGGAATTAGTTTGATATTTTTAATTCGATACATAGAATTTTATCTGTTTCAGATATGTTGCCACATTAGAATAACTGAGACAGATATCTTTCCAGAACTCCCAAAATGCAATCATTGTAAGAAGGCAGAGTAAAAAATAACTAGTGGAACTCTCCTGAATTAGCATTAAGGTGGTTATATGATTTTAAAATCTAAGTCTCAAAATGGTGATCCTTTGGGTTAAAGATAGAAAATGGAACAAAAAACAAAACGTGTTTTGTCTTACTTACCTCCTCATTAATATACCAATATAGGGATGCATCCTTAAGGACAAACCAGTATTTCTTCCATTTCTGTGAAAAATAACTCTTTGCATCTTTCTTTTTCCAAAGCCAACCTTCACAGTCCCCTCGTCCAAGATCTTTGCAAGAAATTCGTCTTTTGCTCTTGCCAGCTATAGGACCTAAAGATAACAGTGCTCTTTTAATTTTATGTGAATGTGAAGGTAGAAGATTAATCTATAGCTCATAAAAATAAGTCTGGGTACTTAAAAATTCTTATTTTTACATTGCATCATAATAGAAAACTATGGAAATCTTTAATACCTTCCCCCCACCACATAAGTGACATGCAATGTAATCAGAAGTGTGTAATCCCAGTGTCAAACCCTGTTGAGACCATTTACTGTAAAAGGTACCCCTAGCATCACAATAGAAGGAGAAGCTGGTCTTGGAAGCTTTTGCTAGGGGGCTGTGCTCTTGCAAACCACGATGGGTTCAGGCAAAAGGAGATGAGTGAAGTATGCTTGTGCAAACTATGCAGCTATGTATTTCACTTCCTTTCCTTACCTTTGTTTTTCTTCTTTGATTTGTGTTGCAGAGAGGACTGCTGAAATGTCTGAAATCCAAGATAGGGAAGAATGTTAATTGATACTCAGATGCTATCCACAGTGATAGCATGCTGCTAAGAACTCTCATGAGCTGAACAATGACTTTGAACTCAGGTCAGAGAAAGGACTTTCTGTTTCCAAATACTCAAAACAAATTTATATATATCATGGCAATTAGCTTTCTAATCTCACATTAAGCAGGACAGATTCTTATCATTGTCTTTCTTTTGTAGGCAAAGAAATCAGGGCATAAAGCTGTGGTGAAACTCAGGGCTCTTATATAAACACAGTACTACTTTTTACACCTTTTTAAGGGGTTTATTGTGCTTTCTCAGGCAATATCTAATTTGATTCTCAGAAAGTCTTATGAAGTAGTCAGGCAAATATGACTACACTTGTTACTTTGAAATTCATTCTCTTCCATAAGCCACCAGCACCTACTGATCCTCCTAGGCACTCCCCCTCACTTGCTAAATATTGCAGCACTTGAATCAATATTTTCTTCTCACACCTACTTCTGTCGCTATTACTGGTAACTAATTTTCATGTAAGTCCTGTCACTACCCTGGCTCCTCAGTCCCTCATCTCCAGTGATCTTTACTTCTCCTCTCCTCAGCTACCCATTCCCCTACCATGTTTGTTATCTTAAGCAGACTTCAACCACTGCTTCCATTACCTACATTTTATGTAGCTGAATAGTTCCAACCCTGTAATTTTTAGCAAATTTTCATTGAGGCATTCAATTCATTAACCTTACCACCCTTTTGTGCCTTTATTATTTCTTTTTTTCTCACTCAGTTATCATGAGATACCATTATATTCCCTTGAGCCATGCTCTCGCCATTAAACTTGCCTCACTAAATAACCATCTTAGTTAAATCTGCCTGTCTACTCCATGCTAACTACCAGAAAAGCTTAATGTCTCAATAGAAAAACCCACAGCTGTATTGACTGGTCCAGCTTTCAAGGACTATAAATCTGCTTTCCGCCAGATAGTCTACTAAGCTACATTGTTGTTCACTGATACAAGAAGGTTAATTGTGTTCATATGATTAGCTAACTAACAGAGTATAGAATGTGTAATTTCAATTCACAGATCCTCCTTCGAAATGTGTTTGAGGTACCAGAATCTTCTTTTTCTTTACAAAGGTATGCCTGTAAGAGGTAAATGGATTTTGCTTACATAAAATTCACTGGTCTTGGTTTTATGCAATACATTTGTATTCTGTGACATACTTTCTTGTTTGGTATCTTTATCCATAAAATAACATTCTACTTATAATAGCAATTTTCTTTTTTTGTGTATGGTTTACTTAATTCTTATGAATATGGTATCATGGGTGGATACCAGTCCTAAATGTAAGTAGCATAGAGTTTGCTGATGTACAGTGTAACCCAGAAATCATCACCCAAGTGTCAAAGCAATAGAAACATGTATGGACGTGGTGTGTGTGTGTGTGTGTGTGTGTGTGTGTGTGTGTTTACAAAACTTTGCAAGATACATGGCTACGGAAATTCATAATCAATTTTGGAGTGACAACATAAAAGACAAAACTCATTATGCTGTGTTGATTTTCTTGAGTGCACTTTGCTCCAAAATAATAACTCAGGCTAGTGTGCTTAAGTATAGGTAATTTGCATATGGTGATTTTCCTTAAATTGTTTGGCTGTAAAATTACTGAATGGTTATTTTCCTTTTGTGTTTCCACAAGTAGTCATTATAATCTTACTGCTGATTACTTTTAAAAATGACAAAGATGGGGGTGGTTTGTTTTTAGGAAGCTACATGGACAAAAGACAGCTAGAAAGAACTGAGTTATAGAAGGTACCACCTATGCCTTTTGCATGTTATTCCTTAGATCCTGGAGGTCCATTTTAAAATCTACACAAAAACATATTTTATGCTCTCCAGGTTTTCTTTTTAATAAGATTATCTTTTCTTTCCCCATAAATATATTTTCATACTGATTGTGATTACAGAGTATAATCAGTGTATATATTGTTGAAACCCAAGAACTTCCAGGCACACAATATAGAATTATCCAACATTCAAAGAAACAAAGCCATAGATGTCTATTGTATATATTATATATATAAGAATGAAATTATCTTAAGAGAGATTTTATTATTTGTTTAAGCGAAATGACATTTCCTAAAGTAAAAAAATTAATTTACATACAGTAGACCCTTGAACAATGTGGGGGTTAGGGGCACCAACCCTATAACTATTGACTCCCCCAAAACTTAACTAATAGCCTACCCTTGACCAGAGGTCTCACCAATATGTGAACAGTCAAATAACACATAGTTTGTATGTTATATGTAATACACATTATATTCTTACAATAATACCTAACTCTTTCTTATTTTTTCTAGTATTTCTAGGTAATGTGGTTTGCCTGTGAGGTTTTTTCAAATTGTCACAAATCTCCAAAATTTTTCCTATTTATTAAAAAAAATCCATATATAAGTGGACCCATGAAGTTCACATATAAGTGAACAACTTGCATTGTTCAAGGGTCAACTGTATATGCTTTTAAAAGTCATAAGAAAAAACAGTGAAAACTATAGCTATGGAAATAGGCCTCTGCAGAAAAGAGTTAATACAGCAGGTTTGAGGCTGCTATCTTAGAAGGGTCTGTTTGCAAGGCTGAACCTCAGCTGGCATCTGGGAACTTGGTTGGTGAACAGTTACCTAAAATGACATGAGATTCACTAAGCAAGAAGACTGCTTTGCCCATGGACTAAACACCTGTTTTCTTTTCAGGAATCTAGAATTTTTGTAGTTGCTAGACAGAGGACGTCTACATGACCAACCCAATACTATCCCTCAGTGCTGAGTCTTTAATGTGCTTCCCTAGGCAGAGACACTATACACATGACTGCATTTCTGCTGCTTGGGTGAGAGTGTACTCTGCATGATCTGTCACAAGGAGAGCATAGGAAGCCTATGCATATAGATTTCTCCAGATTTCATAGGTGTCTTTTTTCCTTCCTGCTCTAACTATACATCTTTGCTGTGTCACTGCTGTAAATCCTGGCAGAACTACATGCTGACTCTCATGAATCTTTCTAGTGACTAACTGAACATGTGCATGATTTTGGGGACCTCTGAAACAGCCTCATAATCAAGAGTGTTTACAAACTTATATTAAAGACTGTTCATTGTTCATATGCATAAATAAGCTCCTGACAGTGAAGGTTTTCTTATACCATCAGCAACAGTATGATTAAGCACTCCTGAGGTGCAAATTTATAATCCTGTGTGTAGTCTTTTCTAGTAAAACTGATGGAAATATTCATTCTGAGTGACAAATATTTCACTGGTATCGCTGTTTTTCAGTTTCTAATGACATCATGAAAAATTTAACATAAGCATGACATTACCAGCAGACACATGACTATAACACCTACCAGAGCAGACCAAATAAAGTGCTATGACTAAAAAAAAGAGAGACAGAGGCTTGGAATCTTTGCTTTCATGATGATGAATACTTTTTTGCTGACAGTGAAAATTTATAATATATTTTATTTTTGTATTTTTCTTATTAGCTTCAGATCATCCTTCTTCCAGGTTCATGCTTAAGTATATCCTTTAGAAGTTCTTTCATAAAAGACTATGGGCACAAAACTCTTTTAGATTTTCATGTTTGAAAATATTAAAATCCTTAACTCTTGAACAATAGCTTAGCTAGGCATAGAATACTGGGTTGAAATGAATTTTCTCTCAGAACTTTGAATATATTACTTTGATTCCTTTTCACATTTATTGCTACTCTCAAGACATCTGTAGCTACTCTTTCATTAGTTACAATTTGTCTTTAGTCTTTCTGTAGCTTTTAAAACATTTTTCTCTTTATCCCTGATATTCTGCAGTTGTACTATGAAGGGTCTATGTTATAATTTCTTTTAATTAATCCTATTTCACATTCATTGTATTGTACTTGAAGGTATTATTTCTTTGCTTCTCAAAATTCTCATGACTTAGGTCTTCAAATGGTCTTCTTTACCAGTCTTTTTTTTCCCTAAAGACATATCATCCGTGTATCTTTCATATTTTCATCCTTTCATGTTTCTGCAATGCTTTTAAGGTAAATTTATTCTGATGTCTTCTAATTTCCCAATTCTCTTTCTTACTGTATCTAGTCCAAAGTTTATCCTATTTATAGAGTGTTTATTTCATGGACTGTATTTTATACATCCAGGATACCTAGTTGGTATTGGCTCTTTTCAAATTTTTTTTTTTAACATTTACTCATTTTTGAGAGACACTGTGAGTGGGAGAGGGGCAGAGAGAGAGAGAGAATCCATAGCAGGCTGCAGGCTCTGAGCTGTCAGCACAGAGCCTGTCGTGGAGCTTGAACTCACAGACCAAGAGATCATGACCTGAGCTGAAGTTGGATGCTTAACTAACTGAGCCACCCAGGTGCCGCGGTATTAGCTCTTTTTAATATCTATTGTTCTTTTTTTTTTTTTAAGTTTCTTTATTTATTCTCAGAGGGAGAGAATGATCAGAGGAGGAACAAAGAGAGAGGGGGACAAAGGATCAGAAGCAGGCTCCATGCCAACACCAGAGAGCCTGATGTGGGGCTCAAACTCACAAACCACAAGATCATGACCTGAGCAGAAGTCAGATAGTTAACTGACTGAGCCACCTAGATGCCCTAAATATCCATTGCTCTTAGGCATCCTGTTATTATTTCAAGACTGATTTTAAGGGGTTTTGTGGATTTTCCATAATTTGTATTTAGTTTCAGAAAGTATTGCCCAGGTACAAGTCATAGTTCTGGTCAGTGGCTGTTTTTTCATTCAACTTCCTTACTCATGGGTGAGGAAGCTCTGCTTGCTTTCCCAGTTGCTTTCACTCAGTGAGTCAATTCCATTTCCTGAAATAGCTGCAGTTCATTTGTTCTCTGATACCCATTATGGTAGGCTCCTAGCCATCTCTACCTCTTTCAGGACTCAGGATCTATCAAGTATGTGCCTTAGTTCTCATTTATCACTGAGAAATTTTTTTCTGGTCCTTGGAGACTACATCTTGTTTTTGACCATGATCATATCCTTTTATCTTTGGAGTAGGGTGAGTGTGTGACAGTGTGTGGGTGTATTTAAAGCATAAACTCATTAAATGCTTATTGACCACCAAAATAGATTCCTTTTGTAAACATATGTGAAGATTATCTGCCTTAAAAATGTATTTTTATCTTATTTCCTAAATTATCATTCAATAAAATCTTTTATAATGCCCTCTGACATTTAGTAAATTATGACTTTGTATCATTAGTTGGGACTTCTTGGCTGAACTGCAGGTGTCCTAACTCAATAGATTTAATGTATACAAAGTGGAGTTTATGATATCCACTACCTGTCAACCAATCTGCTCCTCTCTTAGTCTTCTATACCTTAGTAAATAGCAATTCCATACCCTATACCCCCAGAGTGGCTCACATCTGGAATACTGAAGTCATCCTTAATTCTTTTCTTACATCCCATGGCCAATCCACCAGCAAGCTATATAAACTCTGTCTTAAATTTATGTTTACAACATGACTTCTTCTTACTACCTCTACTAGTAGCATCCTGGTTTAAGCCATCATCATCCCTTACCTGGATTATTGAACTATCTCCCACAGCTCTCTCTGCCTCTGCTCTTACCCTCTCTATTTTTAACAAAAAGCCAGAGTTATTCTGTTAAAATATGATTTGAGTCATGTCATTCCTCTACACAAAACTCTCAAATGGCTTCTCATTTCATTCTGAACAAATGCCAAAATCCTTGCAAAGACCTTGAAGGCCCTGCATGGCCTGGCCCCTTTGCCTCCTGCCCCTACTCTTACTAACTTTGCTCCAGCCACACTTGCTGTACCTAGAGCAAGTAGAATCCCCAAGTAGAATTTCAGGGCCTTTACTCTTGTTGTTCCCTTTGTCTGAGATGTTCTGTGCCCAGATGTTGTAGTGGCTTATTCTCTTATCTTCTTCAGATCATTACTCAAAAGCTTCCTTTTTAGTAAATTCTTCCTAGGTTTCCCTGTTATTCTCATTGCCCTCAATACTTCCTGTGTTCCTTCCTTTATTTTTCTCCTTAGCACTCAGCATTACTTTTTTAAAATATTTAAGTGTTTTATTTATGTTTGAAAGAGACAGAGTGGAAGGAGGGGAGGGGCAGAGAGAGAGAGAAAGAGAAAGAGAGAGAGAGAGAGAGAGACAGAATCTGAAGCACACTCTGGGCTGTCAGCACAGAGCCCGATACAGGGCTCAAACCCACAAACTGTGAGATCATGACCTGGCCGAAGTCAGACGCTTAACCAACTGAGCCACCCAGTCGCCCCTATACTCAGCATTATGAAAGTACTTTGGGGCGCCTGGGTGGCTTAACCGACTGACTCCTGATTTTGTCTCAGGTCATGATCCTGCAGTGGTTCATGAGTTTTAGCCCTGTATGAGGCTCTGCGCTGATAGCATGGAGCTTGCTTGGGATTCTTTCTCTCCCTCTCTCATGCTCATGTTCTCTCTCTTTCTCTCAAAATAAATGAATAAACTTAAAAAATAAAGTATACTTTATTTATTGTTTATTACCCAGTCTACCCTCCACATAAAAATGCCACGAAAGAGGAATTCTATTTTATGCACTGTTTAATCTTCTGCCTAGGACAGGGCCTAGTACAGAGGAAGTACTCAATAAATACTGGTTGAATGAATGGAAGCTGAGCAAATCATCAGTAAAGAGCAAGTATGTAGTCTTTTTTTAAAGCTTATTTATTTTGAGATACAGAGACGGAGAGACAGAGACCATGAGCAGGGGAATGAAAGAGAGAGAGAGAATCCCAAGCAGACTCTGTGCTGCCAGTGCAGAGCCCAATACGGGGCTCAAACTCATGAAACCATGAGTCATGACCTGGGTGGAAATCCAGAGTCAGACAGTTAACTGACTGACCCACCCAGGTGTCCTGGATGTAGTCTTCTTTTTTTAAAGTTTATTACTTTTTGAGAGAGCATGAGCAGGGGAGGGACAGAGAGAGAGAGAGGGGGACAGAGAGTCTGAAGCAGGCTCCACGCTGACATCAGCAAACCCGATGTGGGGCTCGAACTCACGTACCACGAGATCACAAAGTGAGCTCAAGTTAGGCGCCCAACTGACTGAGTCAGTTGCCCCCTCCTGCCCCCATGTAGTCTTAATTAAAGTATTAAAGTGATTGTTTTAACCTGTAGAAGTCCTTCAGCAGGGGAAATAAACTAGGTAGGCATCCTTTCTCCAGTAATCCATGTACAGGTCTATTCTTTAGTAGACTGTTTCTTTTGGTAGATAAGAAGTACTCCTTTTTATCCACTCTCCTTTAGCATTACTTGCACTGAGACAGTCTTAGTGCACTTAACAGTTTAAATTTGAATTCAAGATGTGGCTGGCAAAAGGACATTAAATCTATGTCAAAAGATATATATGCAAATAATAATATGATGAATTATGAATGGATGTGTTGAAATCATAATTCTACCCATAAAAATAGAATGTGCTAAAATAAAAGGCCATTATGAAAGTATTGTTGATCCTCTACTTAACCATGGCAATGCATGCAATAGTATTCTGTTTGTCTATAAAATCCCTTTTTCAGACATTTGCCTGAAAAGACCATTTATCTTTCATTTTGTCTACAGATGTTCTGTTCAAACTCTATTCCCCCCTCTTTTGGATGAGGAATTGTGGGGGAGGGTAATTTGGGTCATTCTTATCCTGAAACTTTCAGAAGCACTTATTTTAATTGTGGAAGAAAATGACAGTTTCTGTGTTACATTTTGAAAGCTCAGCTACTATTAAATTCTTCTCAAGTTGCAAATTGCCACACTTATGGAAAAATTTGCAATCAAAATACTGTCTTGTTGCAATATAGCAACTTCCTCTTACTGTAATTTTATGCAAAGCTCCAACATTTCTGCAGTGACTACTCAAACCAATAGCTTATTTTCTTATACATAAGAAAAGAAGGTGCTTAGCAATTTGAAACACTTGGAATAAATGATAGCTACTTTCACCTACTTAATTTTTAAATAAGAATAGCCTTTGAGATTTAAAGATTTCACAAAGAAAAATATTTTGCCTTACTTTCTCATTAGTGCCCATTTGCAGAAAAAAGGCCTAAATATAAGTAAGTGGGGTGAGATGCTAATGGGACTAAATATTAAATCAAGAAATCTTCTGCTTATAAGAAATAACAGCATAGAATTGAACACATTTCCTGTTGGTGGTAGCCTCGCATTCTGGTGCTTGAGAGGGAAACTGTGAAGTGAGCGGGGAGCGGGGAGGAGAAGAGACAGTACTCTCACACAAGGTCTATGAGTACAGTGGGGTCAGGTTGCTCCGGGTTCTGTCAATAAAGCCAACCTGACTTATGTTGACTGAAAATGATTCCACATTCACTCAAAAAAAAATAATAAGAATGTTTTTAAAAACATTAAGCATGCTAATAAACTAGCAGTCAAATAAGAATAAAAGGGAAGTAATTGGCAAGGGGAATCTAGAGGTCAAAATCATTAGGTTGGGCAGAATCAATGTTCCATCAAAAGAATACTGTGCACAATAGATTGTGAAGGGAGGAAGTGACTGAATCTTATACAGGATCCCATAAGGTGATTCCACTTTTCCTATGGGGTGATAAGGTGGGAAGAAGAGTAATTAATGGTGAGTAGCTAAGAAGGGTTTCCTTGGGAAATAGGAACTGTCATTCTTGGATCACAATAGTTAGCATTTACTGAGGGCTTTTGTGTCAGGCATAGTATTAGAGACTCCAGATCAGTTATTGATCTTAATCTTTATAATAAATCTCTACAGTGGTTATCATTAACCCCATTTTAAAGAAGAGGAAATTGAGACACAATGTGTAAACAACTAGCTCAGGACCACAGAGATAGTGGCAGTTAAAATTCAAATCCAGGTCTGTCAATCCTGAAACCTGTTCTCCTAATCACTCTGGGCAATACTGCCTCCCAAGTAAGTATTCTATAGTCATAGTAACAATGTGAGAGTAAAGAAAAACTGCTTCTGACACAATGACTTTCACTTAAAAAAACCTCTCATGATGTGTGATATAAGTACACTGCTATGTGAAAGAAAAGATTCTACAAAACAGAAGGATATTAAGGGTAACACTTTAAATTAATGGCGATAGGGGCACCTGGGTGGCTCAGTCGGTTAAGCATCCGACTTCGGCTCCGATCTAGCAGCTCGTGGGCTCAAGCCCCGCATTGGGCTCTGTGCTGACAGCTAGCTCAGAGCCTGGAGCCTGTTTCAGATTCTGTGTCTTCCTCTCTCTCTGACCCTCCCCAGCTCGTGCTCTGTCTCTCTCTGTCTCAAAAATAAATAAATGTTAAAAAAATTTTTAAAAAATACTTAAAAATAAATTAACGGAGATAATTCAAACTGGAAACATTTTATCAATTTCTAACTTTCATGCTTTTGTCAATTTTAACTAGCAAGTTATACTGCTCTGTGGATTAAAATAAAGATTTGCAGCGTTTTTCTTTTTTTCTTGTGACCATTAATCATAATATTTTCATGAGTAGAAGGCTCATGTTAACATTTTAATTTTGCAAATGAGATAGAAAATAAGGTACAGAAAGTTAATAAGGATCAGCCAAGTTAGACAAGGATGAGACTGCAAACAAATTTTATTCAAACCTATTAACATTGTTAATTGAACTCAGTGCAATTAAAAAACCCTATGTCAATACTGATGAGGAAATCAGTGATCCAAATAAGGCAAGCCTGCCTCTCCACTAATTCTTTACACAGGAGAAATCTCTTGGAGCTGATTCATTGTGTTATGCAATTTTTCACCTGATATACTGCTGATTATTATGCAATGCCTTAAAATCACTTGGTTCACTTTCTCAAGATGTGGTTTTTAACTACTGCATTAGATTCTATGAAGGCAGAAACCATCTGCTTTAGCTCACCATGCTATACTCAGCTTCTTGCACAGGACCTGACATACAATTATCTGTTGAGAGCATGAAATCAGTTACTAGCCACCTAACGTGTGCAGGACACTGAGGCTATGCATTATGGCATCTCATATGCAATCTGTCAGCAAGTTCTGTCCACTCTCCCTTCAAAACATACCCAGAGTCCAACCTCTTCTCAGCACTTTGACTTCAGAGCTCAGGACTAAGCCAATACCATCTCTCACTGGAAGCAACCAGATCCTTTCTTGACTCTATGCACCCACACTTACCTTAGCCCCTTCAGTTTATTCTCAACACAGCAGCTGGAGTGACACACTTGAAAAGTTTATACTTCAGCAAGAATAGGATGCTTTGTACCACTGGAGCAACACTGTGGTAGGCACCAGGAGACCTGGCTTCTATTTTTTCATATTCTAGCCCATATTCCAGCTCTATAATTACAGTCAAGTCACTGAACTATTCTTGACCTCCATTTCTTCATCAGCAACATTGGGGATTTGGACCCAATGCTCTTAGAATGTCTCATGGGTCGCTAACTGTACATGATTCTGACTTAAAAATGAAGGGAAAAACAGCCATTTTTCCTTAGTCACTAATGTACATCCAATTACTGCTGTTTTAGGAATCACGTATACTGATAACCAGTGTCAGTCTTAATACTTAATGCTAGATTATCCATTGAAAGGCACATAAGTTTACTCTGAAGCTCTACTATGTATGGAAATAAATTATCGTCAGCCATATTAGACACAGCTATTTTGGGGTGCTTGATTAATGTGTATAATGAACACAGATTTTCCGTGAGATGGAGGCAGACAGTCTAAACAGGTGAAAAGCAGAACTAGGGCAGTTCTTGATTCTGACACTTCTATTTGACAAACTGTCAACATCTGGGTGTCAGAGAAATCAGGGTAGGTTCACCCATCTTTGTGACAAAGAAACATTTATAATCAGAAAAAACTAAGAGGACCAGATTTTCCTTCTGAAGACTACTTAGTGACAAGGAAATAAATTATATGTAAAAGAAAAGAGAAGTAAATAATATAAAAATAATCACCTCTATGAAGAATGCACAGAGCCTATGAATCTTAAATGAAGTCACTGTATATGGCATGATAATGATGTCAGCAATGATATTACTGAATCATAATTATTGAAAAAATTTCCCGGCTATTGATTTACTGGCTTAGGAGAATATGAAACTTAACCAGCGTTTTCTGGATACCTTTATTTTTAGGTTTGTTGCTCTGATACATTGTACAGATTTTCCCACGTGAAATTCTTGTCATGTCAGTGCAATTGATTCCAAGAATGCTAGCTTTTATCTAAATACCTTTATGGCTACGAGTATGTTTTTATCGAGCTCTTATTCTGAAACTTTTGCTTTTATAGACTAGACAAACTCTCCAAGACAACCACTTCAAGTGTTTCTACATCTGCTACTTTTTGCTGCAGTTTACTTGATCTGGATTTTTTTTTTCTTATCAGAAAATCTTTCAAAGAGAATACTAGGGGGGAAAATAATATAAATTTAGAAAGTTTTATATAAGTCACTATAGATGATAATAAAATAATTGAGAAAGGTAAATCATACTCTTCCTTCTCTTCCACACTGAGCCATCTAGTAGGACACAATTTTGAGACCAAGAAAGCAAAACTGTTTTTATCTAACAGAATGAAAAGAAGGACTTGATGGGATTTTTTTTTAATTCTGTGTTTGCAGCAGGAATCAAATCATCATTATGGTATCAATTTAGATGGCATTTTCCACAGTCCTCTCTGAAGTGCTACACTCATCTTGTAAATGATAAAACTGAGTAAAAGAAAGCAATTTATGCAAGCTCAGATATGAAAAATTAGATTTCTACAGGGCCTGATGTTTGCTGCCACTTCTCCAGACTGGTTGCCTTAAATGCACCTAGATTAGGTTTGGCTTGTTCTCAGCCCACTGGTGAGGACACTTTGGGAGTATGGTTGAAGGAAAGATACTAAGAGTATTTGTGCACTATTGCAGTACCAGATACTGTATCACATATTTCCCATACATTATTATCATAGGGAGCCAATGCTTTTAGCCAATTATAAAAACATATAAGGGGGAGGACATAAAAGAGTAGAAAACATAATATCTTTAAAAATATTTTTATAACAAACAGAAAAGTGGATTTCATATGGCTGTTTCTTAGGGCAGTCATCTGATTATAAAATGAGGACAGAATGCTTAAAACGCAACTATGTGAAGGAGAGTCACCAAGTGGCTAAGATAACGTGGCCCAGCCTTATGGTACTCCTCCTCAGAATACGCAAAGAGATTATTTAAGGAATTGTTGAACACACTGTATTAAGTACAAATCACTTTAGGTAAATTAGACATGTTATCCTAATTATTACTTCTATTAGTCAATCTCTTGATTGAAGATACGTACACATGACAATTTGAAATTATATTTTTAAGTATATGCTTTGGAAGATTAAGTCAGTGGGCTATACTGATGATGCCTTCACAGAGGTAAGCTGTACCTTGTAGGCTGTACCTTGAGTTCACTCCAAATTTATCATAACATAGAATTTTTCATTTTACCACTGATGTTCATACAGACTGTCACTAGAGAATTTTCAAAGCAGATTTTACCTGGTAGGCACCTACTGTGGCCACAGAAAAGGAAATATCAGTGTGCTGGCTTCTTCCTGTGTCACTTTAGGAAAGCTGGAACTATGTGTTTCAGAATTCCCTTCTCTATATGGTTCTAGTTCGGGTTGGTCACAAATAAATTTGTGTGAATTTTGGAGAACACAAGTGAGGCAGCATCCCTTATGCTCTGAAGGTTGGTGCAGGATGTCAGTCACTGCTGTGGCTCACATACATTGTCACTGTTCTGCTGCTTGTTTGTATGCGTGAGTCAGCAGCTGAGCCTACAACTTCAGCTCCTCAAAGTGCTGGACTGGGAACCTGTGAATCTCCATGGTGGAAGGCATCAGCTTTGTTGTTGAAGTTGAAGACAAAGTTCAAGTTTGTGCTTATGGGTTCTAGTTTATCTTGCTCTCTCTCACTTCACATCCAGATATTCTTCATGATCACTGGCTGTGCTGAGGCATCTTAACCAGCTTCTCAAATGAGTAAGATCTAGTCCTTTATTCCATGTCACTTAGTGCTCTTTCCCTGATTGAACCCTAACTGCTACACTCATTAACATCCAAAGAGAACATGTTTTAGTCCTAAAAAACTTTTTGATTTGTTCGACAGGAAGTAAATTCCCTTCCAATGTATACAAATTAATTTATTTTCCATATGGCATTAAAATAGTTACTATGTACTCAGCACAGTGGAAAAAACTTTATGCACAACATATGATTTAATTGTGAAATAGTCATGTTAGGTAAGTGTTATTCTCTTTTTACTGATGAGAAACTGAGGTTCAGAAATGTGTCTAGATTCATACAGCTGACTTCAAGCTCATATTCTATAAGTACAACATTATTCTTGGCCATCTGAATCTCAGAAAAGTCAATTCTCTTCTTTTACCCAGAGGAGGTTAGATACAAGAACCATTGTCTTGAGCCTACTCCAAATTTACGATAATAAAATAAGGTATGAGAAGATAATCTATTCTTTCTTATAGCAGGAAATTTTGAATCTAGTTAATTTAAAATTATTTGCAGATTAAAGAAAGGAACTGAAACACTGATCTATTTCTCAACATTCCAGATGGTTTTGGGTTCAAGTCTATTAGGATCGTGTTCTTGGCTTAGCCTAATATTTGCAGAGATGCTAAAAAACAGATTTAGCAATATCATTTAGAACTGAGATTCTAGGTTGAGTCTATGAACTTTGGCCCACTGCCAGTTGTTACCTGAACCAAAAGCCAATGAAGAGTCCATGACGGCTGCAAACAGTTTAACACTGTTTTTTGAAAAGTTACCTTCAAAAAACTAGAATGGAACAGTAGTCAACAACTGTGCCTTAAACTTCATTCTCATATCAGGTATGGGCCAAGAGATGCGGATATGTATTCTGTTAAGAGGAATCTTTGGATGAGATTTGTGTATACACAGTGAATCATTAGGCCTATGGTTTTGTGGAATTAGAGGATGCTAAAACCATCAAGGGGGTAATAGATTTTAGGAGCTGAAGGAAGAAAATAATTGGATATAAATCGTGGTCCTTCTACCAGAAGAGGCTTTAAAGAGTTCTAGGGGTAAAATAATTTTACCTGGCATTTTATTAAACTTGAGATGCTTGATTAAAGGAGTTAAGGTGGTGAATTAATGTGGGTGAGAGATTATGGGAGCAAAAAGGGCCCACTGACAACAAAATTTGAGGACATTTTTCCAAGTCTAGAAAGCTGGAAGACATAGGTCTACAACATGAGAGAATGGGGCTTCTGTGACCTCTCTGATCAAGGCAGGTATATTTCCAAATCTTGATCTTAATAACCAAGTCAGAGACCTCTCATCAGACTTTAGGCTTTATTTTTCCAAAGGCAACAAGAAATTTGTAATAAGATTCAAATTTAATAAATTTCAACTCAATAGTTCCTAATTCTTTTGTTCATGTGTGTGTCCTGTTTTGCATGATGCCTCACTAATTAAGCTAGATTTGGTATTTTGCTTCCTGGCATCCATTATCTAACCAGGAACGAGCAGAAGGAAATCTACATTTGTTCAAACATGAAATCAAAGATTGGCTTCCATATAACGTAGTGGGTCTTAACAGTTTTTGACTGTGGTCCCTTAAGACAGAACAACAGACTCCATAGTCCATTTGTCTCCACTTTATGACTGTATAAGTAACATATGGTATGGGTGATTCATATTATCATTTTTAGAAAATTGTGAGTAATGTGAATCACATGCTAGAAGGTAAAGCAAGCAACCTAAAACAAACTAAAACCAAAAGCAATGAAGCCTAATGATAGTTTATAATGAAAAAGAAACAGCAACCAAAAACTGCAGGTAACTTAAAACAAATCCTAATGAGGGCGCCTGGGGGGCTCAGTCGGTTAAGCCTCTGACTTCGGCTCAGGTCATGATCTCACAGTTTGTGGGTTCAAACCCTGTGTCGGGCTCTGTGCTGACAGCTAGCTCAGAGCCTGGAGCCTGTTTCAGATTCCGTATCTCCATCTCTCTCTGACCCTCCCCTGCTCTCATGCTGTCTTTTTCTCAGAAATAAATAAAACATTTAAAAAATTAAAAAAAAAAAAACAAATCCTAATGATGTATTGATACATCCCTCACAAAAGTGGTGGGAACCTGAACTGTCTACATTCAACTGTCTACATTCGTTCATGTTCAAATGTACTCTCAGTTGCATGGATACTAGGCTTCTTGGAGAAACAGTGAATTAGAATATTCGGTAAACTCTATTAACACATTGTTTAAGAGTATTCAATTTGTAACCTTTTAAAATCATGTAGTAGTTACTAATAAGCAATATCCAGGCACAAGTGAAAATGAAAGTCTGTGAAACTATGTGTTATTTGCCCATAAGAATCAATGTATCACGCCTCAGTCAGTAGGAGCCCTTTGCCAAAGATTGCCTATACTTGGAGAATCACTGCTCCGGTAAAATGGCCCAATAGGAAAGGCTTTTCACAGTCCAGGTTGTTCCTATGCCGGGCTTTGCTAAAACTACTCTTAATATGACATTAACACTCTAGAAATAATCAAGCCATCCATAGGGAATCAAAGAATACATACAAATGGGAATAAAATGATGCTTATAATGGATATCTAACATGCCTGCATGCTCCCTGGTGAAGAAAACATCATGTAACACTACTATGGCTGTTGTCCAAATGAGTAAAGTCAAAAATGCAGAGAAAGTGGTTGTTGTAAACAACCATTAGGTTGGAGATGGCTTTTTAGCCGCTAAAATTTAGTTTTATTTTAGTTTCATTGATCCTGAAACAATACAGCCAAGTCAGGTAGTGATTAGACAAACCAACCTTTATAAATACAGATAAATTTAATGATAAATGTTTATATCTTGACAATATAGCATAGTTTGCATCATTGTGATAATAATAGCTCTGTCTTCTCTAATAGATGGTAAAATACTTATGAGTAGAAACGGCTTTATTCACCTAAAAATGTGAAATTTGGAGCCAGACTGCTGGAACTCACATCTCATGTCTGCTACTTTCTAGCTGTGTGACTATGAGTAAGGTAAACTCTGTTTCAGTTCTACAAAACAGATATAAAAATAGTAGCAATCTCACAAGGTCAATTTGAAGATTCAATGAGAGAATTTGTATAAATTCTTAGGACAGGAACTTAGTAAGCAATCAATAAATGTTTGCCCTTACTAACAGTAGCAGTTGCAATATTATTAGTTAATATATATTCCACAGTATTTAGAATGAGATTTACACATGGTTGACACTACTAGAATTGCTGTAGGGTTTCTGCTAAATTACATTATTTTTTTTTTTCGAGGGGCAATATAGTATGTTAAGAGGCACAGTGCTAATGTTCAAATTCCAGCTCCACCACTTGCTATATACTTAATCCATGTGCCTCAGTTTCCTAATCTATAAAATGGGAATAACACCAGTACCTTCCTCATAGGGCTGTTATGAAGACTAAATGAGTTAAGATTTATAAATTACTTAGAGTAGTGTCTGTTTCATAATGTTCATCTACTTGTTAAGTTAAAAAATGTCTTTTAAGAGCTCTCCACCTCCTTCCTCCAGGAATTCCATCCAAAATACCTTCACAAGTTGAAGAGGATGGATAAAAGTATTAATCAGAAGCAAAACAACAACTGAATGTTTGCTGTTATATCCTAAATAACTAAGACAAACTACATAAATGTTGGAATGTTATGAAAAGATTACCCAGATTTTTGAACACCTAGTCTAAATCTGTTTTAAATACGCCATCTAAAATCACATTAATCAGTTTATGAAAGTATACCTGCATGTTGCCTGGATCCATAATCAAATTTTACTTGTTTTGGCATGTCAGCATGTAGGTTCAAAATAAATTATTATTTTTGTTTATGGATTTAGTTTATCAGCTTTAATGTGAGAGGAAGCTGTCATATGTATATCTTATTAAGGAAAAAAAAAAGACCTGAATCTAATCACTCTTTATCTAAAGGCTTTTATCACTACATTTGAATTTGTCTCCCTCCCTCTCCCACTCCCTCAGTTTGTCTGTCTGTCTCTCTCTCTCTCTCTCTCACACACACACACACACTGCTGTCTGTGTTTTCTTCCTGTGTTCTCAAGGTCAGATGAGGGCTTTGGTAGCTAACACCTCCCACATTTTCAGACAGAGAATCAGTGAGTAGGTAAAATAAACTTATCCTCTTTTGAAAAATACTGTAACATGCTTAGCTGACAGGTATATTGCGACCTCCATAATGAGATGGTAATGATAAGAAAGAAGCAAGAACCAAAGCAGAATTTAGTAATGTGGACTAGATAAACTTGACAGAGGATATTCAGAGTCCTAGGGCTCTCCCGTAGCATATGGGACACTGAGCCTATGGTAATAAGGTTCCTGGAAATTTCCACTACGCATACATTCTAACTGAAGGCCTGTTTGTGTTGGACAGGGCCAGCCTAGGACATGGAGGTAGCTGTTTACAGGCTGAGGACAACATCAGAGACATCCTGAGACAGGCAATGAAGTTACTGTCACATTCACTTACTTATTTATTCATTTATTTATCACATACTTACTGAGCATTTAAATTACTATACTTATATTAGATGTTGAAATATAATGCTGAGCAAAATGGAAAAACTATCCTTTTTTGTCATGCACATGGACGTGCTGTCCCTACTTTGTACAAGGGAAAAAGACACTAGGCAGACAATCACATATGTAGGTATATACTTAAAAATCATAAAAAAAAGGTTTTGAAGAAAATATAGAGAATGCTAAAACATTATAATAGGAGAAGCTGATTTAGTATAAGGCAGTAGTGATCATGCAAAGCCTCTCTGTAATTTCATGTTTAGATAGAAGTCAGCCAGGGGGAAAAAGGAGGTAAAATCAGTTTCAGTATAGGGCACAGCATGTCAAAAAGGTGGATGATCAGGGTGGTTAGGGCATAGTGAGTGATTTCCTTTTAAGTAAGTTTAAGAAAAATATCTAAACTTAAATAATAAATATATGGAATTAATAAAAAATCTGTATATTTTACAATACCATAGACTTCTCAGTCTTCTCTATTATTAAATAAACATTTCTGCTATAATTGCTAAGCGCAATGAGTCAAACAGTGAAACCAAACTGTATTTGCCTTGCTTTGTGTATTTTTTTTTTTTTATTTCTAGGGGAGAGAGAGAGAGACAGCATGAGCAGGGGAGGGTCAGAGAGAGAGGGAGACACAGACTCTGAAACAGGCTCCAGGCTCTGAGCTGGCAGTCAGCACAGAGCCCGACGCGGGGCTCGAACCCACGAACCGTGAGATCATGACCTAAGCGAAAGTCGGACGCTTAACCGACTAAGCCACCCAGGCACCCCTTGCTTCGTGTATTTTTATTGGGCTGCCTTCCAAAATAGACCACTGGGGATTATAATCTAGTTCTGCTTAGACAGAAACCTGTCTTCCCTCTTACACACACACACACACACACACACACACACACACACACACACTCTATTCTTTTGGTAAACTGTTTAAAGGGTATTTAATGTTGATATAATCCTGCCATTAGATTCAACTAAATTTTCTCTAAATTTGAACCCAGAGCACAGGGAGTTACTATATTACAACAGAGATAGCAGTCTATGAACCTCAGCACTCAGGTTTCATAGTACACTTCCACTTCAGCCCCATTCCATTCAAAATGGCTGTGCTATCCAAAGGAATAACTGGTAAGAATGAAGATCAGTGGTTCTTCATGAAGGTGATGAAATACTGATACTGATCTAGTGTTTTAGGACAATTTAATATAAGGAAAAATCCTTTAATTTTTAAATAGGTGTGTATAAACATAAAAAAACAAGCATTCCTGCAAAATATAAAAAGCAATCATTTAAGTGTATGTTATTTTGTCTCTAAGGTCCAAGCAATTTTAACTACAATCCTCCACAGTCTCAGCAATACATCATGCCAGATAACTACTTATGCTTTATAACAAGGGCAGCTCTGTATGTTTTTTCTGAACTTCATAAAAAATAGTAACACAGAGCAAAAGAGAAATCTGGGTACAAATCAATCCAGGTACCAAAAGTTTTATCAAAATCAACGTATGAAGGCACATGTTTCTTAAACTTTTTGAAAATTCATGCAATCAGTTGTTAAAGCATAAATTCAGTTGCATAAGGAATCCTACCATGCACAGAAAAGCAGGGTAGGGTGTGCAAAGATCACTGGAGGAGGTGATCTGGGTTCTAGTCTGTACGCTTACACTTTTTTGCAACACATTTTTGGGTAAATCACTTAATCCTTCTGAGCTTGAGTTTTGTCATTTACAAATGCGGTTGTTATGAGATTTGAAAGACATTAACAAATGTAGAATCTCCCTTAATAACTGTCCCAAGGGAAGTTGGAGCCTCATGAAAACCTTACTAATAAATGTTTTCTCATTTGTACATAGGTTATAGGCATTTGAGCATTGGTTAGGCATACACTTCGGGGCTAGCCATTATTTAGTTTTTCTTTTTTTAAAACAAAGAATAGAGTTAGAAAGTGTCAAGCCTTCTACTCTGGGATTAGTGGGTCAGTGTTATTTGGCAGGACTCCCCTGCTCTTCCCCTTCCTCCACAAAATTAACAATATTCCTTACGTGTTGTCCTTCTGTCAAAAGTTCGTTGGGATAAATATCACCTATCTTAGAAATACCTTCTTAAAGACTCAGGTCACATAATAAAAGTAGGAGGCAAAAGGAGACTGATTTCTTTCTTGGAATAATCTTCTAGAAGTGAAGTTACTAGACCTGATTCTTGATAACATGTAACTAAATAATGCCCTTCAGAAAAGTGGTTAACAGTTTATACTCCTTTACAATACTCAATAGTCTGGCTATTCCTGATTACCAGTTTTATTCACTTTTTACTATCTTCCATAAGTTAATAACTCACAATCCACAAGGTTCATCTATTTTCCTCCCTCACACAGTATACTCCTGTCTGGATGTGCATGACAGGATGGCACAGGCCGAGTGTTTAAATGTGCCTTCAATGGTTTACTGCTCCTCGTAGGGTAAATCCAAACTCTTCAGTAGTTTACATGCTCTGGGTGAAGTGGCCTCTTCTTCCTTTTCCACCCTCATCTCTCACTACCAACTTCCTTCTTGAATAGGCTAGCTGTTTCTCATGTTTAGATTTTTGACTGGAGCACTAGATTCTAGAGGGAGGTTGGTGTTCAGACAGCATTTCTGACTAGTGAGAGCAAAAGTGTTCCCATTCATACAGCCAAGATTCAGACTGACTATGAATGTCTGTGGCAAATATAATCATTTGATTTGTCAGTCACTTAGGGGAACAGGTTTTGAGACAGGCGCTATTCTCTCAGAGGGGAAGAGGCTTGGAGAAGATAGAGAATGAGTACCTAGGAGTGCTAACTGCTCTCTTACTTCAACCCAAATAAGTGAAAATATTTTTCCACACTCTCATTTTATGAGCTATAGGATAAGTAAGCAGATGATTTAAAAGATTTACTCAGAAAAGTAATTCAGGTATAAATTATTAAATCTTTCACACCTTGTATACCTAGATGGTATACCTTATACCATGTGACAGATTAAAAATTTTTGATACTCTGATCACCAGAGTTATTGAAATTACTTAAAAACTTGTAATCCATGTTTATCAAGAGCTCCTAGTAAGAAGCTACAGTTACATTGGCACAACAAAATTCCCTTTTAATGAAAATGGCACACAATGCGTTGATTTTGTTAAGTGAATGTTCTGGCTAACAAGATTCTCAGACTCTACATACACTGTCCTACTTTCTCATCATCCACCTAGCCTGGGTATAATGGCTTTGACTTTGGCCTCCCACCTCTTCATCAGTGCTACGCAACAGAGGGATCCAACAAGCCAATCTCATCATTTCAGTCCCCAGCTCAAAATTCTTCAATAGTTTTTTTTTTTTTTTCACAACAAGGAAGAGCCTAAGTACTTTATTTTGAAGTTCCTGATCTAAGCCCTGCCTACATCTCTAGACCCACCTACTGCCCCCTCATGTGTTTTCCCTCTGTTTTTAGTGAACTGGTAATTCTAAGCCTCATGAAGTCTCTGGAACATACCATATTCTCATACACTGTGGTATACCTCCATATATCTTCTCCCCATAATACTGCTACTTATCTCTCACTCTTCATGCAAACACTCCCTACTTTAAGTGTTTTTTTGCTTCCCCAGAAAGCTAAGGCTGTCCCCTTCCCATGTTCCTCCTATGCTTCTTGTATCCACCCATTACAACAATCAATTTACATCGGAACTCTTGGTGTTTCTTTCTCTCCATATAATAATGTGCTATCTATGTGTTCTCAGTTTTACCTTGAGCACCATGCTCCAAGTCTAGTAGGTAAGAGATGCTCATTTCTAAATGAAATCATGAATATATTAAAAATCCTATCTTTAATGTTGAATTTTATAGCTATCCATTTACTGATTATTATTATAGGTGATTAATCAACTAATTAGTTATTATTCTCTATCAATTTGAGCATATTATTTCATTAAAAATCGAACCTGGTACAACATACGAACTCACTGAACAGATGAGCTGAAGGACAAATCAAGCCACCAATGTTTTTCAAAAATTTTCTAAACTTAGGATCTTTTGTGAAAATCTGGCAATAGGATAAAGATAAAATATCTGGAATTTACCCCAAAGAGTCATTCACCAGGCTCCCAATAAAAGCTGTAGCTCAAAGTCTTTGAAATTTTACTTACATGGTATAGTGTGGTCTCTGGCACAGGCGTGCCCATGATGTCTTGTCTCAGTGCATCCATTTGCAAACTAGGTAGCAATGAATAGTGAGTCGGGCTATTACTCTTATCACTCTTCTTTTTAGACTTCTTCCCAGTGTCTTTTTTGCTGTTTCTCTGAAACATGTATTCTTCTTGAGCAATTTTTTCATTGCTCATATATCGGAGTAGAGAGTTTTCTATATAAAAAGAGATAAATACACCAATATAAATATGCAAATATTCCAAATTTACCATTCTCTCCTAATTGTGCTATTAGATCTCATTTCAGAAATGTAACTCGATTAATTTATAAAATACCTATGTGCTGAAAATATAGACAACCTTAATTATTTGGGATCATAGGGCAGTAAGAAATAGCCTACAGATGATTTCTCCAGCTTTTATGTCTGGACCAACTATGAGAATCATTGTGACTCAGAAGTTCTGGGTGTGCGGCTCATAAAATTTTTAACAAGTTCCCCCTGGGGGATTCTGCTAAAATCTATGACAAACGCTGACCTCTAACAGACTAGGTAGCATTCTTGGACAAGTTAAAGCTCACATTTTGAAACAAGAATCAGGAAACTCAGTTCATAAAATCTATGCTTACACTGATAGCCAGCACTTAAAACTTTATAAGGCATCTTCCCCCCAAGATATCACTATCATATGAAGTCCCAAAACAGTGATCAGAAATAGCATATGATAAGTGTTTCTCTTTTTATTTTTTTCTTGATTAATTCTATAAAACAAATGAAGTCAGAAACTAAAGTTTGGAAAATGGAATGAATACATAGATGTGAAGGAATCTGTTAATGTTCCTGTATTCACCAACATTTTCTGAAATGCTCACTCTGTGAAACCAGTGTCGAATAGACTAATAAAGCAGATATTCATGCTTTGTTATCCCTGTGTGGTAAATTCTGTACAGTAACTAGAAATAACAGGCAAATGAGTTCAATATTAATGAAGGACGTTAGTGAGCTGAGGTTCTATGAATAGTTTTTTGCTTTGTTTTATTTTAACTACAGCTTTATGGCTCTCTATTTCAGAAAGCAGAAGTAGCCCACCATATCCACAGGTGGTCGAATCCCACTTAGTAGTGAAACTTTCAGTGGCACTCTTTACGGCTCACCTCAATAGCAGGATAAGTGAACATAAAAACTTACTTTTGGTAGATACTTCAAGTGTAGCCCACCCCCAAGTAAGAAGATAACCCTGAACAGCAAACAGAAGAGAAAAAAAAAGCAAAGCATTTTTTTTTCCATTTCTATATGGTTTTCATTAGAGTCAGTGGCCCAGTTTCCATTAGTAAACTCATGTATGTCAATGTTCATTTTAAGATTTTACTAATACAAAAGTAATTAGGTTGCATTGCGGACCATTTGGGGACTGATTACAAACTCTTCCTATTCACTGAGCTTAACTCTTTTATGCAGTTTCACACTTCTGACCTTGTTTTTCAAATTGTAATTTTCAAATAACAATCAGATATTTATTTTTTAACACTGTGCTTATCTACCTTGAATCCCTTAAGAGACATTCAGAGAAGATATCTATTTAATAATATATCAAGATAGTCAAATGCTGGTCTGAGGTGGTTTGGGTGTATCATAAAGTCAATGACAGAATGAAGTTTTCCACTGAAGCCATAACATCCTATTTAAAGAACATATAAATTTGCTTTTTGTTCCAACAACCCAGCCTACACTGAAATTCTAGAACACTTACCTCTTCTACTATCTCTCTTCATCTTATTTGGATCTTCATAGTCCCCTACCCAATTATATTCCACTGGCATAGATATTGGTCGTAGCTTGCCTAAACACAGAGAACAAAATTCACATCACATTGTTTTCCTTCCCCATGTCTGCTCAAACTTAACACTGATTTTTAGCTACAGTCTGCAAAACACACTCACGCATATGCAACGTTATGGTTGGCATTTGTGTAGATGAAAAATGTGTGTTTTGAGCCAGAAGGTGAAACTGCCTGTGGCAATTGGCCAGATGATAATGTAATTTTAAGGCATTCTTTTATAAATAGTTAATAATAGCCTAGGTTTTACTTTCTTAGGAGCCCTAGACTTTAAGTGTATGGTCCTTTACAAAGAGTATCATTATTTTAGGAATTTTACTTCATCTTCAGTCTTGTTCTCCAATGCCCAAGTGTTTACATCTTGATAGCCAATCTCCAAGACAGTAGCCTCTTGCATTTAACCTGCCTGCAAGGACATCAACCCACTGTTTCATGTTGGAACACTGTAATGCTAACTTTCCATTTTTGCTGTCTCTTAACTCCTGTCACAATACATTTTGGATCCACCACCATGCTTCAGCAATATGGCTACATTCCCTTTTAGGGCCTATAGCTGGCTCTGTCCCCAAGCATCTCTTTCGCTGTTGCAAACAAGTCTAGATTCCAGATTCAAGTAATCGCTGCTTTGACCTATTCTGTTTCCCTCTAGGTCTATATTCTTCCTAAACAGCATTTTACTTTAAAAATTTTTTAATGTTTTATTTATTTCTGAGAGAGAGAGGCAGCATGAGCAGGGGAGGGTCAGAGAGAGAGGGAGACACAGAATCAGAAGCAGGCTCCAGGCTCTGAGCTAGCTGTCAGCACAGAGCCCGACACAGGGCTCGAACCCATGAACTGTGAGATCATGACTTGAGCTGAATTCGGATGCTTAGCCAACTGAGCCACCCAGGCACCCCAACAGCATTTTACTTTAAGCAAGGAGAACTCATGGCACAGACTTCAAGGATATCTTTTTGGTGAGGCTTCAGTGTATTATTTTTGATCAAGTTGAAATTCTTGAAGCACACAAGAGCCAAAGCAAATCATACAGAAGTTTAAAAAGGATACCTAGCACAATGTGTTGCATACAATAATCACTAAATAAACTTTAAATGAAAAGCAAATCTCACACAGGACTAGATCATAACCGTGATAATGATGATCATGACAATAGTACTAACTCATGTGTCAATATTGTCTAAGGTGGTTTTATAAGTATTAAATTGTTTAATTCTTATGAGAAATATATTATCATTACCCTCATTTTATCAGATGAAGAAACTGAGACAGGTTGTGTAACTGGCCAAAGGACACACAGTTGGGAAGTATGTAGTGCCAGGGTTGAAATGTAAGGACTTAAACACCACTTGTGCCATAATTCTTGGGGACTTCAATATTCAACCTCCAATACTCTGGTCACTGAGTTTCTTGAGGTTCTCTTCTTCTCCTATTCCTGTGGTCATATGCTTAACCTTGTCATCTCCAAAGGCTGTAAGCCCTTCAAGCATCCCACTTCTCAACTACCACTTTCTGTATTTCTAGTGCATCCCTACAGCACTCCAAGTCCAAATATCCTCCTCCTTAATCTACTGATCACCTCACCTTCCAACACCTCACTGTATATCCTCTTCATTTCCCTCCTTGTCCAGCTAAATTTCATGATCAATTACTATGATCAGTTCATGTATTTTAAAAAATTCCATTAGGAGACTTCTAATTCTGTTCCTATGGAAAATGTAACCTTATGTATTTATATTATGTACAATGATAGAGTTTACCTAGTATATTTTGCTAAGTTCCTGGAAAGTCTGAAGATGAACTAGATATGATAAAATTATTAATGAGTCAAAAATGTAGTGTTCATTTAATGGCTTCCTTTCAAAGTATGAAAATGACTTTAAAAACAATCACCTAAGATTCCAAAATTATCATAGAGTAGATCTCTGCACTTTTACAAAGGGAAAGCTTAGGGACAGCTGATGCCGGTCAATATATTCTGTCCTCCTAGCATAGTGTAAGGGTTTTAGGAAAGGTCTCCTTTTATCATGTCGATTCAACTACTTGTCAGATTCAGTCCTCCAGATTTTCAGTGTTTGGAATTCTGTGTTTTCAAAACTACAATTTATTTCTTCAGGATTCAGTTTTTTAAATAAACTCAATTTCAGCATGTGCACTGAAACTGAAGCAATTTATAGTTCTAACACTGTTTCTACACGTCACCAAGAAAATCTTCTGGAAAGTAAATAATTTAATAAATAAGCAGTTGTTTTACTTGCTCTATATCTTATTTTAAAGTAGTTTGATAGTTTTCAAAGAATTGATTGGTTGAAGTCAAATATATATAAGCACAGAAAGAAGAAGAAACATACTTCACACACAGAATATGAAATACACAATTGTATTTGTTATATTTTGGGTCATCTTCTCTGAGATTCTCAAGGAGCTAAGTCATTGAGGTATGTAATTAAACCTTTGATATGTCTGGTTATATTATTAAGCACAGGAAAAAATTTGCAGAAGATTAAACACTTTTTGGTGATTTTTAAATAGAAGTATATTATATATTGCTAACATAAAACTGAGAAAAACGTATTTAATTAAATAAAAACAGATCAAAATCTTAATTAAAATGTACTTTTGGAAGATAACAGTCTTTTGCTTTTACTAGTTATAAAGCTATGAATTTAGCAATGCAAGTAAACACTACCATTTTAAAAAGTATTATTTAATAATTAAGAAATCATATTCTTATAAGTATTGCTCCTTTTACAAAGTTTTTTATTGTGCTGCAATATTGAAACAGACTCAATAGAGGTAACATTCTTACATAAACAGCAGTCCTTGGCAAATTGAAAAAGAGACAATGGCTTAAGTTATTTCTAATTCCAAATACAGAATTCTTTGATTGCAGCTTAGAATTATTTGCTACTGCATATGTATAGCAGTATTTTAATTTCACAAAACAGCAAAGTTCAAATGGAAAAAAAAACTTTACGGCTTGTTGCTGTAGTACTACTGGCTAAAAAAAAGAGAGTACTACAAGCATTATTGTTAGATTTAAATCAAATGTACTCTATTATTAATACATACAAAGTGTTTTTATGTTTGTATGGCTTCTAAAGGCTTACTAAACACATTTGATTCATTCTTTATGTAACTGTACAGAAATTAATAATCTCTGAAAAATAATCTGAAAAACTTTAAGACATCTCTTTAGGTAATGACACTTATATTTACTAATGATGAAAATTAATAATTATAGCCAAGAATATAGTAAAAAAAAGATAATAGCCCATTTAAAAATTTTGCTGACCACTTGCTCACAGAGTAATTTTTTTATTCCTCTAAGCATAAAACACTTATGATATCTCTGTGCTAATGTCTCACAGTTAAACAATTTTGTTACTTAGCTTTCATATCTGTCGTACATCTGAAGTTTTCTAACTTGGATTTCCAGAGAGGTGAGAATTATGTACTGTGTACCCGTATTCTAATAAATGTAGTAGAGTTGAAAGATCATTATTTTTGGATTTTGTTTGAATTTTAGTCTGAAATTGATGGTAAGCAGTTTTTTATTATGAACAATATTTAGCTGTAATTAAACACAAATAAAACACTAAATATAATTTTAAGAATACTGACAATGATGAAGTACTTTATAATGATCTAAACTACTTGTTTTAAAATGAAATTGCTTTGTGTTACTACTATATAGAATTGCTTGAAAATAAACTAACTTCTTCCTTAGATAATAAAGCATATTTGGTGTTGTTGCAAATTCCACAGTGCCCTTTGACAGAGCTAGCTGCTCACTCTCCTGGGCTCTTTGCTAGTGCTTTTGGTATACATGTATTATTATATATTATTATACTGAATTATATCTGTCTGTTAGAGGTTTTTCTACTTTCTGAAGAAATTAGGTCTTAGGTATCTTTGTTATGAGTACTCTGGGAAAATACTTTGACCCAGAGCAGGTATTGATTAAAGTTTTTTTTGAATGTTTGAAAGGAAGGATGTGAGACATGGATATCCCAAATTAGTAAGCTGTTCACTGGATGCTAGTCCCTCCTACTTACTCAAAGGTATCTCTTAAGCAATGCTCATTTCTTTCTCCTACAGCATCAATTTTTCCCTTTCTATCCAATGATTCCAATTAGCAAACAAATATGCTGTAATTTCTCCAATCTTTAAAAAACAAAAATGCCACCTCTCTTCAGCAGCAAACTATCCCTCTACCACCTCATTTTTCTTCTCCCTTTTACAGCAAAACTCCTAAAAGCCTTGTTTATATTCTCAGTCTCTAATTCTTCTCCTTTCTTTAACAGATTTATTGAGGCATGATTGACAAATAAAAATGTTATATGTTAAGGCTCTGAAAAATGATTTTTTAAGGTGTGCAGTGTGGTGACTTAATATACATATATGATGTGAAATGATGACCATAATTCAGGTAACACAGCCTTCACCTCACATGGTTGCCATTTATATGTGTAGTGTATGTGTGGTGAGAACAAGTGAGGACTACCCTCAAATTTCAAGTATAAAATGGAAAACAGTATTGATTTTCCTCAAAAAAACATAGAACTATCATGTGATCCAGCAACCATATTTCTGGGAATATATCCAAAGAAAATGAAATTAGTATCTTGAAGAAATGTATGAACTTCTATATTCATTGTAGCATTATTCATAATAGCTAAGATAGGGAAACAATCTAAGTGTCCATTAATGGATGAATGGATAAAGAAAATGTGGTATATGTATACAACAGAGTATTATTCAGCCATACAAAGATAGAAATCTTAAATCTGTGGTAACATGAATGAATCCAAAGGACATTATGCTAAGTGAAAAAAGCCAGACACAGAAAGACAAACAGTGTAGGATCTCACTTTTATGTGGAATTTCCTCCTCTCTCTTTCTTGAATGTATTCTGATTAGGCTCTTGCCCCTGAAACTATACCAATACTGCTATTGTCAAGGTCTCTAGCACCTTCATGTTGCTAAATCCAGTAGACAATTCTTAGGACCCTTGACTTTTCTGATCTATCTGCAGCATTTGACACAGAGAATTACTTCCTTCTTGTAAAACTGTCTTCAGATGGCACCCAGGACTCTGGCCTCCTCTGACGTTCCTCTCTTCTTCTCTTGCTAAATTCACACACACACACACCCTTGAGAGCTAAGCAAAAATGTTATTTCTTCAGGGATACTCTCCTTGCCCTTACTCTTGGTTGGATTTCTCTGTATTTGTTCTCATTTTCTGTTGTAGTTTTTCTTCATAGAGTGCCATTTATAGTCAAGTAAGTATTTATAAAAGCAGCTGCTTGAATTCTGCCCCTCTTCTAGAATATAAATTTCACAAGGAAACTTTCTCTGTTGTTTACTATGGTATCTCCAGCCCACAGCACAGTGCCTTAATCATAGTAACTGTTCAATATTTAGTGACTGATAACTTGTTAAAAAGAAAACGGGTCATTCCACACACACTGGACTGAAAAGAGTGGGAGTTATACCATCAATTTTTATTTTCATAGTTTCCTTCTCCTTCCTGTCAACTTTCCATTCCTCTCCCCATCAATTTTCCTTCCCTTCCCCTTCCTCCCTCCCTTGCTTCCTTCTAACGAGGGATGTCAACCTGACCAACCTCCTTCATTTATTTTTATTTTTATTTTTTAAAAATAGTTTATTGTCAAATTGGTTTCCATCTAACACCCAGTGCTCATCCTCACAAGTGCCCTCCTCCATGCCCATCACCCCCCTTCCCCCACTCCATCTGCCCTCAGTTTGTTCTCAGTATTCAAGAGTCTCTCATGGTTTGACTCCCTCCCTCTCCCCCTCTTTCATTTTTAACATATTAAGCTCTAGAGAGCTGTTTGGTAATTGAGTTAGAACTAGAGAAGTCCTGCCTCTGGATATGCAGAAACATTCCCAATTTAGGCTATCCTTGATGTCTTTGAAATACTACTGAATTGCTGCCTTTTTCCAACTGTATTTATTCCCCCACCTTTTTAATTCTCTGTTCAAACATGTTAAAATCAGTAAATTTTAGGGTGATAAACAGCACATGAGAAGCAATCTTCTCTCTTATAGTTACCAAAGAACTGGAAAAAAGACTAAAGAGAAATGTCTCCTTAAGTCTGACATACCCTTTAATGCTCACAAAAAAAAAAAAAAACTTTCTCTAGAGTCTAAGGAGAAAAAATATATACATACATACACACATATACACATCTGTTCTGAATATTTTAGCCAATATTTTGATGAAAATGAGTATAGTAAGGAATGTTAAGCTACAAGCATTCCACATATACCCATCAAACTCCCCACATACCAGACAGAAAAATTACTTTCAGATGGTTGACTGCATTTCTATGAAAACATCCCGAGGTAATTTAAGGTAGACGATCACACATTTAAAGAGGAATAAAATGGAATTGAATGGAAAGTCAGTAATTTTTTAAGAATAAAGGCAATATATCTGGATCTAATAAAGTAAGTAAAAACAGACACTTTGATCTTTAGGGTCATATTTTTAAAGTTTCATTTTTGGATAGAAGAACTTGGGAAAAAGCTGGATTGTAAACATTGCAATGTGATGATTATTTAAGTATTGGCTTTAAACTCTCATAACAATCTAAATCAAATACAAACCCAATTATTATTAACTTGAAGTCTTTTCAGTTTCATTAATGGAGGACAAAAACAATTAAAATCTCATTTCAAAGAATAAGCTACATCTTATTTGTAAATTTTCCTATTGCTTTCTAAAAGTGATCTAGACTGTAAACGGGGATTAACATAAAAGTTATTGAAGGAGAAAATTTTGAACCATATCAAAAATTACATGGGGCTTTTAACACTTGACTTCAAGGCTAATTATATTTTGAACCAAATTATCTTTTGTAAACATTCTACCAAGAGAGCAACTGTGCAGTACACACTGGAGTTTGGAAAGACCGGTTTTTCTAAGTTGACATGTTTGCCACTGTGCAGAGTCAATTCTTTCGGGTATGTGAGGACTAGGAAGGATTCAGATGGTTTAAATATAGTTTCAGTGGCAAAAAGAATTCTGCGTCCTCCTCTGAAGGCTCTGGTGGCTGAAAAAAATGAGCTATGCTAAACTATCCTTGCTCTGTGTTGTGCTCAGAATTACTATCGTAGTTGACAAGAAAGATGACATGAGTATGTAAATATTATTTGGTTTAAAACATTCTATTTTCAAGTTAAACAAATACAAATTAAAAAGCATTCTATTTATTTTATTTTTGTAGCTTCAAGTTTCTATTTAAATTCCAGTTAGTTAACATACAGTGTAATATTAGTCACTGTACTTTAAAAAATCTTAGTAAAGCAGTATCTTGAAAATATCAACATATGGAAGGGTCAACTTTTTTTTTCATGAAGAGTAAAAAAGACAATGATTAAGACTCATCAAATGGAGACTCTCTTTTGAAATAAACAGAATGGCATCTTGTAATAACTTTAGAATTCCTTTCATATATATTTCTTTTTGGGATTACATTACTCAGTGAAAGCAGAAAGAAAGGGAGAGATGAAAATCTTAAGACACACCAAAGTTAATTTCTCAAGATTTCCCTGGTAGTCTGTTTTCGAGTCAGTCCATGAATATACTTAAAAAAATTTTTTAACGTTTATTTTTTATTTTTGAGAGAGAGAGAGAGAGAGAGAGAGAGAGAGACAGAATGCAAGCAGGGGAGCAGCAGAGAGAGAGGAGATAGAAAAGTCAAATCAGGCTCCAGGTTTGAGCTGGTTTGAGCTGTCACTACAGAGCCCAGTGTGGGGCTGTGAGATCATGACCTGAGGCCAAGTCGGATGCTTAACTGACTGAGTATACTTTTAACTTCCTATCAGTGCTCTCTTCACTACATGAGATTGCCTTGGCAATGAATTCAAGACCATTACATTACACAAAAATCCAATTCATTTTTCTTCAAAATTAATTTAATGATGTATGATTACTGCTTTTGTTTACGTGTCCTCTCTGCCAGTTTGCAAGTCTTGTAAAAAATTCTTAAAAGCTATGTGAAGACCTAATGGAGGATAAAAACATAAAACTGTGGATGTAACTTTTCATTTGCTGTCCATCACCTTAACAAAGATGGAAAATACATTGTTGTGACATGATGTGTCAACTTATAAGCTTAGAGACTTACAAAACAATGCTAGGTTACCATATGTATACTTTTAAATGGTCGTATATTGTCTTAATTATTTGCTCTAATGCCTATAGTCATTAAGGTGATCAATGTACAATTTTTAGTCATCTCTTCTTTAACAAGATTCAGTGCAACAGCTGACATTTTCTGCCCCCACTGAGGATCTATTTCCTCTAAGATTTCTGGTAAATTGTTTTGCAGTAATACCAGTAATTTTACAAGGAGCCTGGAGTATAGAACACCATGCACTGATCTTTTAAGTAAGTACTTATTACTTGAGTTTGGACTTTTATCACAAATAAGATTTACTCTAGAAAATGGCTTTTCTGCAAGATAAAAATGAAGATGACATTCAATAATCCGTCTGCTGGGTAGGCTTCAGTTGAAGAATAGAGGCTTTTCCAAATGCTAACCTATTAAGTCAGCTGTTTGGAACTTAAAACACAAAGAGATTTTTATCATTGGTGTATGGGTCTTAAAATTTTTTTTAATGTTTATTTTTGAGAGAGAGAGAAAGAGAGACACAACACAAGCAGGGGAGGGGCAGAGAGAAAGGGAGACAGAATCTGAAGCAGGCTCTAAGCTCTGAGCTATCAGCACAGACACAGGGCTTGAGCCCACAAACTGGGAGGGAGATCATGACCTGAGCCTAACATAACGTGAGACACCTAACCACGTAAGCCACCCAGGTGCCCCAGTATATAGGTCTTCAAGAGGAACTACAAAAGGCTATTTAAGTATTTTCCAAAATATACTCTATCAAACATTAGTTCTGTTGGGAGGTTAATAAGTATTTTGTGACCAAAATCAAAAAAGATTCAATGTACAAATACATTTGGGAAACAATAATCTAATCTAAATTCAAGACGACCTTCAAAGCCTTTAGTACGCTAATGTGGATTTATTAGTTGCCAACAAGGAGATAAAACATTCAGAGCTTCTCAGTCATATTTAACCAGAAAACCTCTTTCTTTTACAAACCTCCTCTTTTAGAACTAGAGATCTGAAGAACATATTTGGGAAAATGATGGATCCTTAAGCCACACTGTGATGTGAAAGCTAACACTAACCAGTCTATTTAAATTCTACCTTGCTGCCATTTATTACACCTTTTTTTCTATAGGAGAAAATGCATACTAGGGACAATGGGTCCCCTCCTGCTCCCAGGGAATGCCATGATTAGGTTTTCTATTGTACAGCAGGGTAGATCATCCCACACACTCACAACATTTTACTACTTCTGTCCAGAGAATACACTAATTGTGAATAAATGTAGGTCTATATTTCCAGGGCAATAATTTCACTGATTTTTTTGAATTAAAAAAAGGCAACTGACCCTGTGTCATAGAAGACCTTTCTGATTTTCTAGTCATATATACCTGCTTCTGTATTAAATCTGTTTGCAGCTGATTCTTAAGTTACCTAAGGGTTTCTTTTTCTTTTTCTTTTTTTTGCTAAGAGTTTCTTAAGAACATCACTGTTGATATTTTGGACTGGATCATTCTTTATTGTTGAGAGCTGTCCTGTTCTTTGTAGGATGTGTACTAGCATCCTGAGTCTCTACCCACTAGATGTCAGTAGCATTTCTACCCCCCAGTTAGACCCCCCAAAGTACCAAATGTCCCCTGGAGGGCAATACTGACCCAGCTGAAAACCACTGAATTAGGTGGTTCCTATTCTTGGATTCCCATTTTGTCTTTAAGGGAAGCACTATTTCACATTCATATCTTTTTGTCAATTAATTCATTTAAAGAGTTACTTTTTTCCTCTGATAATTGTTGCATCAGCTTTGTTGACTTGGTTTGCTCATCTTTCCATTTTATCCACATATGGATACTCTGGAACTTGTTTAAGAGTCCCTTTTTCTTGATCTCACTATTTTATCCATTACCTGACATTTTAATTTGTTCAGGCTGTTTTTCTTCTTGCCTGGTTTCATTTTCTGAGAGTCTCCAACTATTTTATTTATTTTATATATTATTTTTGCTCTCCTTTTTTCCCCTAGCAGTCAATCTTAAATTTTAAAAAAAGGTGTGGGGTCAAAACTGTTTTCAGAATTCTGTAGCTGTAAGGTCATATTTAGGTCCTTCTGCCCAGAGTATGAGCTAGTGGTTTCCATAATGGAACTCAAAAGACTTGGATCAGCAGTTTCTAGTGTAATACCTATTTGAACGCTCTTCCTTCTGCTTTTCAAAAGAAAAGAAACAAACCAAACCAAAAGAAACAAACTTTATTCATATTTCTTTTTTATTTTTTTAAAAAAGTTTTATTTATTTTGAGAGAGGAGACTGAGAGAGAGAGTGAGAGTGAGAGAGAGAGTGAACACATAAGCAGGGGAGGGGCAGAGAGAGAGGGAGAGAAAGAATTCCAAGCAGGCTCCACACTACCAGTGCACAGCCTGAAGCAGGGCTGGATCTCACCAACTGTGAGATCATGACCTGGACTGAAATCAAGAGTCAGATGATTAACAAACTGAGCCACTCAGGTAACCCATATTCATATTTCTTTCAATTGCTATGATTTAAATGGCTGGTTATTGGGTAGCTAGAGGAACCAAACTAAGGAAACACTTCTGGCTCTTTTGTCTTTTATTAAATTCCTCCACAGGGAGAAGAAGACGTGTTAATTTGATTCACAGGTGCTTGACAATCTTTGGGACATTTTTATTTGTGACTAGGAGTAATAGATTATGGCATTTAGATACTATTTCTTGAGCATTTTCCATGTGACAAGAATAGTACTAAGTACCAGACACACATTATCTCATTTAATTATCATAAAAATACCGTAGGTAGTGTTGCAATTCCATTTTGCAGATAAGGAAAAATGTAGTGAGGCTAAGAATCAAGTTCAAGGTCAATCAGTTATTAAAGGCCAATCTGTGACACCAAATTCAGATCTATCTGACATCAAAACTCATGCTCTGCTATTTCTATCAGTAAAATTGCATGAATTAAAGAAGACTGTCTTCCTTCACAGATTACTCTGATTTTTACATTACAAACAGACAATTTTCTCTTTCTCTCCAAATACTGCTGAACTACAATTCTAACCATTACATGGTCCCATATCACCAGCAGCTTGATATTGAAAATTATTTTGTGAAGCTAATCAACATGTAGTCTTTATGAAATGTATTAAGTCCAAAGGACTAAGAATTCATATGAGTAGAGTATGCATCTCATATTTCCACACTTTTGATTCACTAATTTCTATTTCTATGGCTAGTTTTGCCTTGGAAACGGTACACTTTGCTTGATAACAAACATTTCCTGTGGTGAGAATCTCAATTTCTTTTCTTTCTAGCATAGCTGATGAACGACAGCTGAACTTTTAACTGATGATAAAGAATTACATTTGAGAATCACAGGAAAGAGCAGGCTTATATTCAGAAATAAAGAAGTATGAATGTACTGTATATACATGATCCTTTAAGAAATTTTTTATTTATTTTATCATTGTTATTTTTTAACATTTATTTATTTTTGAGAGAGAGAGAGAAAGAGATTGTGTGAGCATATGTGTGTGAGCAGGAGATGGGCAGAGAGAGCAGGAGAGAGAGGATCTCAAACAGACTGGAGCCTGATGCAGGGCTCGATTTCAGGACCATGAGATCATGATCTGAGCTGAAATCAAGAGTCAGACACTCAACCAACTGAGCCACCCAGGGGCCCCAAGAAATGTTTTAAATGGTGCTATTAATTATAATTTAAGTGACCAAAAGTTAGAATGATGTGGTATGACAAAAAGAAAGAAAGATGATGTTGAAGTATGATAAAAGACCCTGGAGCCTACAAATAATTTCCTCACACTGACAAAATAGTTTATAGTGTTATTGCCCATAGGTCCTTCACCATGCTGTTGGAAGTCATTTCAGGCCATTTGCTATTCATGTGGATAAGAGGGACATGACAGTTAGTTTTCTCTTGTCTCAACTACTTGAGTGGAAAATGTGCAGGTATGCTACAAAAATTAATTTTCCTCAATGCACAATGTATACAAGTAACATTGATGAGAACTTCTAAATTAACAGTTTTGCACTCATTCATGTGTTTTTTGTGAGGTCCTGGATTCTCAATAGGTCAGAAAAGGTCTGGATTCCTTTAAGCCAATACTATTATGTGATATTTTTGTAAAAAATATGTATTCCTCCTATTCTTATAAAATATGACCACTCACAGCCACAAAGGAACTCAGCCAACTGCATCTACCTTTTAGCAGGTTTCTCTGCATAGGAATGTGGTGTGATGGAATAGCAAGTGCAAAGAGTCTTGAAGAGCCAAAGGGAAAGCTGATGGGGAACATTACCATTCTGAAAAGTTGCCAAGCAACTGATCTCATCACATTTGAACCTTTGCCTTTGAAGCGTGAGCAGATGAGACCAAACAGTTAAAGTGATTTAATGTTGTCCTCTTTTCCCCTCTTTTAATTTTCACATTAAAGTTTTTTTAATTGAACTGTTTATTCACCCCATCTTATTCTTCAAATAATTTAAAATGTCTGATATTATTGTTATTTACTTCTTGAGATCTTTAAGTTATTTCAGTTTTTTATCCACCTTTATTGAGGTATAATGGACAAATAAAAATAGTAAATATTTAAGGTATATAAAATGATGATTTGATACACATAGAAGTTTGAAATGATTACCACAGTCAAGCTATTTTAACATATCTATCACTTCACATAGTTATTCTTTTTTTTTCTGTGGGGTGAGAATACTTAATATCTATTCTCTTCACAATACTAAAGCTTCTATGCAACAGTGATAACAATGAAAATAAATACCTCGCACATGCTAGGCACCTTTCTAGGCAACTTACAATGCACTGTCATGAAATTCTCACAAAAGGTCCATGAGGCAGGTATTGTCACCTTCATTTAACAAAGGAGAAAATTGAGACCAACATCCCCAAGCTCATACTAGAGTAATTAGATAAAAGACAGGATTACCAAGTGGGGCTGATGATGATACAGTCCATGCTACTAACCACCTATCTAGGCTGCTTTCCCTACTGTCTCCGTGTTTCCAGAAATTATTCTCACCTGTCTTTTTAGCTAAGTAAAACCTATTTTATGTTCTCTCATTTAAAAAGGACATAACACATCGTTACTAATTTTACCCCTCAATTTAGCTACCTTTTACTAAGGTCTGTCAGGACCATGTATTTGTAAAAACATGTTTACTCTAGTGCCACTAAATATGAAACAGCATATACAAGAACATAAAAAATCAGACCTACTTCTGCTTGCCTGAAATCAAATGATTGAATTTGGAAGGAATAACACAATTTGTGGAAATTATTTCTCTATAAATTAGCAAATTACTTTCATCACATTTAGTTAGCTAGTATCACTGACAGAGTCCACAAATATCCACGGGTACTTAATCCAGGCTCTACCACTTATTAGTTGGGTAAGTTCCTTAACCCATCAGTAAAATAAGCATTCTATTAGCAACTGCCTCACTGGGTTATTGTAAGGATTAAATGGGTCAATGACTTTAATTTTTTTTAAATTTATTTTTGAGAGACAGAAATTGAGCAGGGGAGGGGCAGAAAGAGAGAGGGAGACACAGAATCCAAAGCAAGCTCCAGGCTCTGAGCTGTCAGCACAGAGCCCGACATGGGGCTTGAACCCACAAATTGTGAGATCATGACCTGAGCCGAAGTCGGACGCTTACCCGACTGAACCACCCAGGCATCCCAGGTCAATGCCTTTTAAATGTCTAGAACAGTGCCTGGCATATATAAATATCATTATTTCTAAAAGGGCCATCCATTGTCTATCCATATGATACTTCTCTGATAGCTTAAGGGAAATAATTATTCTTTTTAAAACTCACTCTTAGCAACAACTAGTAGGTCTATGATATAAAATGAGAACCTTAGTTAAGGATGTATTTTTAAACGCACAATTAGGATATTTTCGAGCATTTTTCTTTACATCTTTTCTTTGTCACTGTGTCCAATGACAGTTTCCCTAAATATTTTTGTCTTATATATCTAATTTTATTTATTTTTTAAGGTTTATTTATTTATTTTGTGTGTGAGAGAGATATAGAGAGAGACAGAGAGACAGAGTGTAGAGTCCGAGGTGGAGCCCAAATTCAGAAACCATGAGATTATGACCTGAACTGAAATGAAGAGTCAGAACGCTTAACCAACCTGAGCCACCCAGGTGCCCCTTATATACCTAACTTTAAAATATTAATGCACTAAGAGAATACGACAAGTATATACATATTTAACCAAAAGAACATACTAAGAACTGAGTCATGTTTCTCCTTGCTTGTCAAAATTCTATTTATACTCTTAAAATCTTAACTCTAAACCTTCTTGAATAAACAGGTAATCTGTGGAGTTAATAGGAAAGAATGGTGGCTAAGCTCACATACTTCAAGATTAGGATATTTGCAAGTGAGAACTAAGTTGAGCACTGTAAGCCTAAAGGACTTTCTCATTACATTTTAAGGTATCATACAACTGCTAACATGTGAAATTACAGTCATTTCCAGAAAATATGACATATGAACTTTTTGTACTCTTGTTTTTTGCAATATACATTAGCAGAATTATGAATTTTTATTATCATTATTTTTTAAACCTAAGGAAATGCTGTCACACTTGGGAGTGTATGCAATGGGACCACCTTATAGGTTAAATAAAGAAGTCATCGATAATTGCTTACAAAGTTTTGGAGTAATATGTACTGGAAAGCTCAGGGTCTGGGCTGAGAGATTTATATAAACCCTCAGATCTCAGACCTATGTTTCAGAAGGTGCCAGGTATTGGGTGGGGATAACTAACATTTAGAAACCACAGAGGATGACTATTCATCATATAAAACTCAGTGTGTCACTTTTATTTATGTGACTTCTCAGGAAGACTCTGGCTGACTGCAGGCATTACTTTGTTCACATTTTCCTACTTTCCTAAAGCAATTCCAACACATCCCTTTATTTGTATTTTCCCTCTATGTTATGAATGACTTCCAGGGAAAATTTATGTTTTATTCACCTTTGAGTCCCCAGTGACTGGATGACTTTATGTTCATAACAAATGTTAGCTGAATTAGTTAAGAAAAAAATAATCTTTGGGAAAATTAAGGACACAAATTCATGTATGTGACAGGTAGAATTTATTATTTACAATCTGATTTTAAAAAGGTTTTAATACATTAAACTTCTAGTTGTCTGGAACAACCTACAGGCTGTGCTAGATCTTCACTGAAATATATCTGTAACTATCTCCACTAAAGGTTCAGATTATATTTCATGTTCGAAAGTTAAAAAGAATTTTATTTTACTTTGTATCAATCTTTTAAGTATATATACATTTCTTTTCTCCTAGGTTGTTTATAAAAATATATAAAATATCTATAGGATACCTAAATTTTCTAAAATGTAAACAGTATTTTATTTTATTGGGAGAGATAGGATTTATGGAACATGATGACACTAGGTGGTTTAGACTGTACCCTGAAGAGACTAACAATTCATAGCCATTCAAGTAAGAGCCAAGTAACCTATTTTTTTTATAAAGCTATCAGTAATCAGCTTCATCTGGTGACTATAATTTTCCCTTTAAACATTCTAATCATACTTCAGAATAAGCAGAAAATAGCCAGAGAATTCTAAGAAAAAAAAAGGACTTGATATACATTACCGCTTATCCAATAATAGGTAGTCAATAAGCACATGTGGAATGAATGAATAAAAATAAAAGATCTTATGTGATAAAGCAGGGGTAGGGATAACAAAGATGGCAGGCCTGTACACTACTGCAGAGGTTTATAGCATAATAGGGGAGGAAAGCAAAGGTGCAAATACCTTCTAATTATGACAGTTCAAAATAATTGCCACCGGAATAGTATAATTGAGGAGCTATAGTAAAAATATTATTACTTATTATTATGACAAAAAGCACATGCACAGAGAATAATACAATGTAAGGTAAGTATGGTTCCTATTGTTTAGGACCATTCTGGGCCAAACTTCTCATATATAATTATTACCAAAGAGCTATAAGGAAATAAGACATGCATAAGGTACATGATGGCTAATCATTTGGGACCACAGGAGGGACGCATATGGCCATGATGGACATGTAAGGAGGGCAAGTGGAAAAAAAATGTTAAAAAAACTTTCCTCCTGCTCAGCTCCCAGTGATCATCTGTATCAATCTGTTAGGAAGGATCCTAACTTTCCCCTTCTCTATGCTCCTCACGAAAAATGACTAGTCTGAAAACTTGAAAATGAGGAGTACAGAGTTCCAAATAAGTCCATTCATTCTTGCAATAGGATCATAGCTTTACTGCTTCAACTTTAGGCAACCTTATCTGCAAATCTTTCAGATACAATGTATCAAGTGAAAACATTTGTGTCTGGGTTGCTTTCTTGGTCATGCATGGAAAAACAGAAGTCAAAGATGAAAAATCCTAGGTATGTGGTAACTGTAAGGACATCTCTCATTTAAATACGGTATGTGCTTCCTAGTTAAAATCCACTTCATTCAAATTTTCTAACTTCTTAAAAAACACAAAAATTGAGGTGAGATTTTCCCCAGAAAGTGTATCTATTAAAACATTTTTTAATCCCTAAGGAATAAGGAGTTTATTTTACATAAGTCATGTTAAAATTTTTTCCAGGGTTTCTTCAATGAACAAATCAAAACACACCTGCTGGAAGGTCCCAACCACCACTACAAGTAGGGGGATAAAGCAACCAGAGTCACAACAACAGAGAGCACGCAACGCACTCCCAAAATACCTCCTGAAGGGCCAGGCCCTGGACAGTGTATGACCTCTTTTTAATACAGTAGTCCTCACAGGTGCAGAACACACAGCAAGCTATTATGTATCATGTTAGTAGGAAGCATTCATTGAAAAAAAAAGAAAAATAAATCTTGAATTATTCCAATTTGGTAAAATCTGACATGACAAAAATTACATGTGATTCAACAGGGTTTCCATAAATCATTAAAGAGCTAAAATGCTACTCATTGCTCTTGCCTATCTTTAGAAAATTTAGAATAATGTTTAATGTCATGCTTCGTATTATTGATATTCCATTAGAAGCACATGACAGACACAAATCAATCATAAAGATTCAAAAGCTATCAAGTAAATCAAGTATGTTCATAACCCAAAAGTCTATGAAAAGAAATAGAGGTTCTCATGTGAGACATATGTTCTTATGTCAGTGTAAGAAAAGAACTCTTACCATAAGTCGGGGTGCTTTCTCGTCTTCCTTGACTACTTGATCTTCCTTTTTCATATTCATAGCAGTACAAAACAGTATCTTCCTCAACAATATTAAACCTCTTTCGATATTCCTGGTCCAGAAATGAATTTGGTGATTCAGATCCCTTATGCACTGGCTTGCCAACCATATGTCCTCTGAGGTCTTCACAAGGAAGGTTTCCTTTCTCATCCCTAAAAATAGGGAAAAGTAAAGGAGAAGAATGTAGGGAAGTGTCAGAGTGGTAAAATGGCAGAGAGGGTCTAAAATAGTAATAATATCCTTCCCATACAATATATATTCCAATGTTTCTAAACTTTCCTTGAGGTTTAGAGGGCAGTTTTTTAATTATTCCTATATTGCAAGAAAATAAATGCTGAGGATCAGAGAGGTTAAATGAGTTGCCTAAAGGTCACACAGCTAATAAAGGGCAATGCTAGACATGGGCCATGGATTTTCTAACTCCTGCTCTGGTCCATTTTCACTGTACTGTGTCATAAAGGAAATCATCTTAGCACATAAATTACTTTTAGGGCTCAAGACAGTAGGTACAAGGTTAAAATTGCTAACAATATAGCTTTCTTCTGCCAATTTAACTAATTGATTCATAGTGATATTTGCACTGCTTAAAAACAAAGACATGTTTAAGAACTAACACCTCTGTAACAATATTTGCAGCCTTAAAAACCAAATTAACACTATATAAACTGATTACTGTATGAATTTCAAACAGCTTGTTATTAATTTAAAATAAACCTTACTGAACAGAATTACTTTCAGTATTTAAATTCTGTGCCTCTCATCTAATAGTAAAAATATACATTCACAGAACTAATTCTAAATGGATAGATCAAAATTTAATTACATATCAGCAATATTTCTTGTGGAGAGAGAGTAGAGAAACCTGATAAAATGTGAAATTTAAGATGATGGCAAGGTGATTTTTTTCTACAGGATTCTAAAAAAGAAAAATCTAATAATTTATGGGATCCCTAAAACTGTTACTGACATACAGTATTACACAGTCCAGGCAATTGGGCCTCTTATGAGTGCTATTTTGGTAGCAATACTCCATGAGGATGGGCTAAATTGAACCTTGTTTATTTTATGATGTTTCACTGACTAGCTATGAAGTCTTTGTTAGAAAAGCCAGTCTTCTAGAACACAGCTATGAATGTAAATGCAGTGTTTCTTCTCTTGAAGATCATTACTTTTATTTTCTACTACTTCTTAATTGTTTCCAGTTCTACCCTAAACAGTGCCATGAATGCTATCAAACCTGATAAAAATTTAATTTTATGTTAAGTACCAAGACTGAAATCTTAAATCAACAGAATAAAGTAAATTATAACAAGACAGATAAAAAGCACAAAATTTGAATTTACATTATGTCTTATAAAATAGTGATGAGCTTATAAATCTAATGTCAATTCCAAAATATGAGTTATGGTTCAACAAGAATACTATAACTTCTATACTTTCATACTATGGTACAGGACACTTCTGTAGGTATATGGAAATGTCTAGATTAGGTCTCTCCAAATGGGAACTACATTCCTCATATTTGAAATATGTCAAAAGTAGAATAATATTATTCTCAAGACTGACTGGATCAGCAAGCTGTTTCATGTATTTAATTCGTCAGAAGTTGAGATTGCCATTTACATTGCTAATTCACTCTTATTTCTTAAAAGTATTGCTTATTGCTAAGTTGTAAGTGGATAGCTAGTTCTTAGGCAACATGAAGAAAGCATATTTAAAAAATGCAGACAGATTTTTATTGACGCTGCAATTAGCTTGAAAACAGGCCTAACGAACTTGTGGCACTGGAGTAAGGTTTTGCCTATCTATAAATGGGCAGACATTTTTATCAAGCCTGTGACGTAAATGTTAATGCAGCTGAGATCAGAAGGTGATTCAGCCCTAGTTAACTCACCATGCTCTATTTATATGGATATCCCTGTGACAGAAAATTGGAAGGGCTGGTATTACTTACTCTATAATGATATAAAAGGAGGGCCTCGTACCAACAAGGAAGATTTATTAAGCATGTCTAATATGAGACAATTGCAAATAAAGCTGAAATAAGAAATGTACAAACCAAAAACATTTTTTGCAGTGGGATGAAGTGATACATGCATTGTGTATATAAGTATGTGCCTATTTGCATTTATATCTCTGTATATGTGCTTGTGTGTATGTACTTACATCGAGTCCCTGAATAACTCAATGTATTAATTCTTGTTGCTGTACAGATTAAAAACTTTTCTTAATGTTATGTATGTAATAAACCTACACTTTTACTCTGAAAAGGATTTAAGGAAATGGATGAAAAGTCAGAACACTGCTTTAGTGGACTTTCTTTACATTTAAGGGCTCAGAGTAAAATTAATGAGAGAAATTAGTGCTTAAACTTCAGAGTTGTGCAAAAACCTACAAATTCTTGATTTTTGTCACTGAAAAAGAAATGTGGTTAAGTGTGTAAATGCAGTATATACTATGATAATGAAACTGCATACAGTCACAAAACATATATTAAAAAATTGATGAAATTTCACTCACTCCAGACATGAGTGTCTTTTAGAGAAAAAGGCACTTCTGGAATAAATGTGTTCAAAGAATGATAATCACATGAAAAAAATTCTATGTAAGCTGACAGCTAGCCCTACCATTTGTAAGTATTTTTTGGTTTTAAGATAAGAAAGCTTTTATTATTTACAATTCAAATTAACACTAAAATGCTTATCCTACATAAATAAAATTTTTTACTATATGAAGAAAGACTAAGAATCGATTAAAGTGAGATGATACACTCTAATTATGAATTTCCTTAAAAGTATGAAGCAATACTGACAAAACAAATGCCACCATATTAATACTTGGACTTCTTATACTCTTTAGTATTTTTAGATAGCATGTTCAAGCTTTTATTGGTTTCAATACATTGCTGTAATCATAACTCTACCACACTCAGAGGACGGAACTCGATTATTTTATTCTTTTGTCTTCTGAAGTATATTTTAAACATTTTCTGTCTAGGAAATATTTTCTTTATAATAAGTTGCTCCCTACTCAAGAGAAAAGGAAAGAACATTGAAAAACTGCAGAGATTTGATAAAAGTCATTTTCTGATATTTATCTGTACATGTAGCCCATGGAATAAGGTCTCTTAAATAATCATTTGCACTGAAATAAAAATCTTTCCAATTAAAATGAAAACGAACCAAAAGAGTCACTATCCAAAACACATATTTGGATTGCTCCTCATGCAAGAGCAGTCAGAAAGTCTGACACTATCCTAATAGAATTAAAATGCTACTTGCATTTGACTAGTATATCAGATGGATGTGTACATCTGATTGTAAATTTAACATAGGACTGTAAATTATATACTAGAAAGATTTGTGAAATGGCAGCTCAGTAAATTACATCTTCTCATAAACCATGTTCTCACAGCTATATTTAATTCTCAAAATTAAAACCTAAAATGTTTATAAAATGGACTACAGTTTTATTACGAGACAACAATACAGTATTTGCAGACATACCATGTTGTCATATAGCATTTAGATCATAAAATGTCTGTGCCATCATATCTAAGAGAATGAAACATTAGGAGCACTAAAGAATGATGAAAATTAATTAAAATAAGGAATTTCAGTTCTTTTATATACTGAAGAAATTAAATATTAAGTGTGGCTTGAAAATAAGAGACCTTAATTTACTGTTTTTGAATGACTGCGCAACTAATTTAAAAATGGAACCAAATTCTTTGTGATTGGTACTAATTATCCCCATTTAGTGCGGGCCTGTTTCCATAATTTTTGTGTTCCACAAGGCTGGGTATCAGAATGCTTTTGGACAGAATGCATTATGGAACATAGTTGTATTCTTTCACTCCTGCCAAGAAATTCAAATGGAAATCTGGAAATGAAATAGAGATATAGCCTCAAGAAATCTAGAAAATAGACTTTAAAGGCAACTCATTCTCTTGCAAATTGTCTCTACTTCCTGACAGAAACATTAATGAACTGATCAAGTAGAAACTGTAGATACAGAAGTGTTAGGGGAAACAAAACTCTCCCTTCTCATCATCTATCTCCCCCCACCAAAAGCTCCCTCATTGCATACATTTAAGAGGGCATAAAAGTTATCTGTAACTTTCTCTTTTAGAAAAAAAACATATGAAATGCTTTAAAGTAACTTGAGATTTCCTGGGGCTTCTTAGACAAAGACCCTCACTTGTTCCTTATTTATTAAAAGAATCCTAGTTGTTATTTAACATTACTTTCCTACTCTTTTCTATTACATGAGATGTTTACAAGATATTTAATGCATAGTGCTTAATATGGATTAATTATTATTATTATTACTAACCAAAGTGCATTCTCTACAATGCAGTAATTTTCCAGAATGTGTTCAGAATTACTATCTAAGAAAATATTCAAGGTGTTCCCTGATAATTTACTTCACAGTTTCCATACGGTTAGGTTAGTCTCTGGACAGAAGCTGCCCACAACAACATGATGGGTAGTATTATACCTGGGAATATATGGTTCTGCAGGAGGAGGGGGGATGTAGAGATCCTGGAGAGCAGAACTGTCTCTTTTGGTTGGTGTACTGATGGTGCTGGAAGGCGTGGCAACGCTGCTTGTGGGACTTCTAGGTATAAGAGGCTGGTTAAAATGAAAAAGAAAATACATACACACACAAACAACACACAAAACAACAACAACAACAACAACAATGACATATAGTTATCATTTTAAAATTATCTATTTCTGCAAAGTTTCTGAACTTGGCTGAAATCAAGAAGCATGTTATTTAGCACATCGATACTCCTTTGAATCTCCAAAAACAAGTAATTTATTATTTTAGAGGCTTTGCTTAGTTCTCAACTCACCTTATTCTAAGACATAACCATGTAAAAGCTATTTATAAGGTGAAAGCACCATGCAGTGTTTCATAATGGTAAGATTTGTTTCACAGTCAGAAACTTATTTAAATTAAATTTGTTTTGTTGGAATTCCACCTTTGAAAGAAAGATAATAAAGAGGAACTTTCAAAAGAATTGGCTCACTCACATCCTGATTGATATTCAAGAAAGATATTTCATTTCTTTTCCCCAAAAAGACATACCATACTCTTTAGTTAGCAGAATGTCACAGATTCTTTTCAGAAAAGGTTACAAAAATGGAGGATGAAAGGCCAATATGAGAAAATACTTTCTTTTTTCATATTTTGTTTTTTTTTTAAATATAAACACAATGAACTGTTGTCTCAAGGTCATTTATGGTACATCTTCAAAAGTACGGAGATTGGTGGAACACAACAGTTTCACCTTTCAGAGGCACACACATTTATCACTAAATGGTTAGATACAGACCTACAGACTGCATTTTCATGCTTGTTTTAAGTATTAAATACTTTAAAAAATTAAGATAGCAGGTATACTGAATAAAGCAATACATCAGGATGCGTTAATTTAAGAGCGGTTCCAATTCTAAGCTTCACAGCAGTTGGAAATGATCTTGTTGTTCAAAAAATTATTCTAAAGTGAGATTAAAATTCACAAATTTTCATGTTATCTTACAGATCTTACTGATTAGCTACATATACAGTAACATTAAAAATAAGAATTTTAGTGCAATTGCAAACACAAAAGTAATGATCACAAAATGAACTGTATCTTCACATGACAGATGTTGCCATTTTAGCCAATATGAAAACACTTTTAGCAAATCTGTATAGATCCGCAGTTCTATTACTTTAACACGTATTGCCGGACAAAAATGGCATATTACAACTATTTTATATCGTGACAATGTTTTAGTACAGATAAGCAAAATGTTCAAAAAACCAAGCATAAGTACAATGTACAGGTAGGCCACTGGGGAAGGCTACATAGTTTATGACTCAGTTCACAGTTTTTGACCTTCCTTATTACACAGCTCACCTTAATAGGTTGAAATCACACATCCTGCCAAAATGACGGTTAAGTTTTAATCTATGTGAAATAGAAATTAAAGAAAGAGAGAGAGAAGGGAAAAATAATTGATAATTTATTTGGGGATTCTACAATATTCTATATTCTATGATGGAAAAAAAGTCAGAAACTTTATGTTAAGGAATTTTGAAATACTATGAAAGTATGCAGTAGACTTATGTTTAACTATGCTGATTTTGAAATAGTGTCCACTTAAGTTCTTTGTGTCTTTCAGAAACAAAAATCTTGGCAGTGGGAAATTCTGAGATTATATAGGTAATCAAGAGTCATCTGTATGGATGAATACCATGAAGCCTGAGGAAATGAAGAATTATATTGTCTCTAGTGATACCTCAACAGCAAATCTTTGAATGAATGATAGGTTCTTTAGATCAAGTCTTTAGACACACATTATGTCCATCACTGTGATATGACTATTTATAGTTGCTTTTTGTCAGGACATCTTGGTACTAAATAACAGATTACATTAAAAAAAGTCTGACTAAATTTCATCATTATACAAATATAAAGAAAAACCCATTATGCAGTACATTACTTTTCAAAACTGTCTAACAGATGTACTGTGAGAGAAAAACGTATATTCAGTATGCATTTTAAATGCTCTAGCATCTTTTTTTAAAACATTCCAATACTGCATGTGAAATTAAAAACAAGTTCTAAAAATATAAATAATTAAAATAACGTAACAAATTTTTGTTCTTTTTCTTTTGTTTTATAGTCACTGTTTCTATTCTGAAGACTTCTCTCTCTCCTTTTATTTTACCATGTATACAACTAATGATAATCTTTCTTGGTTAGTACCTATGTCTGCCTTCCCCAAACAAAGAGGAAGAAGGAAAAATGGAAGGAACAAAAGAGAAACAATAGTCAATGTTTACAAGTATATTTTAAATAGCCATGAAGTGTGAGGTAAATAGCAACAGAATATTTTATTCTGCCTAGACTACTACTAGGATTCTATCTGGATTATTACCAGGATTATTTAGGGTACTTGTGCCTTTCCCCTTCCAGTAAACTTAAATATTAGCCTTGTCGGCTTCCTTCAAATTGCTATTTTCTCTAGGTTTCTATTTTCAGGAAGGAGTTGCTATTAATATCATCAGTTAGCATGATTAGCTAAATTAATAAATACACAGAAGAAAGACTCTTAAATAAGTTTAAATGGATAACAGGTTTGTTTGTGCCAGCTGGCTCAATGAATTGAATTGGTTTAAGAAAACAACTTTTCTTTCAAAGAAAATGGAAATTAGTCAATTCTATTGTTCAGCTCAACTGGTTAGTTATTGTATTAACTGATAAATCACAGAAAACATTTCAAGTGGTTTATCATGCAGATATCATCTGGATAATCAGTATGCTTTGTATCAAATGAAACACACAGTAAGGATTAAATATATTTGGCATATTTTTGTCTATTCATTGTATTACCTTTGTCAAGCTAATCCACACTAAAAAGTAAACACTGCTTTTGAGAATCTTGTTTTAAAAAATACACATTAAGCAATGAAAAAATAAAGTATGGTAAAGTAGAAGCTTCATGGGAAAATGGCAATAGCTAATTAACCCAAGAGGAAGTCTTTGCGAAAATTTAAAATTATAATCTCTTAAAAATTTTCTACCTTTGAACAAGAACTGAAAGAATACAAAATTAAATGACTAAAAGAATGAAAAAAGGCATTAAAGAGCATTAGAAAGATAGGCAAAATTTGACTAAATCAAGTGCAGAATAAAGGATGCTGAAATTCCTAATTGTAACAAGTGGCATTAAAATTACAACCACCACCAATAACAATTTAAGTGTGTGAAAATACCCAAAATGACAAATACAGCTTCCTTCAGATCAAAACAGGAGTTCTCTCAGCATCAAATTCAAATTTTAATAGACATTTTTCTTAGTTTCAGGAAAATATCCAAGTATGTTAGCATAAAAATGCAGAAAGATAGCTTCTCCTATCTTGACAACATTTCCTTTCAATAATGTGTTTATAACATAGTAAAAGAAGAGTAATTACCACTGCACTATGAAGAATTTCCAATTTAAGGCAAAAAGTAGAAATAGAGGGTAATATTTTTTTATTTTACCATTTTACTACTTTGATACTTTCTCTATATTGGCAAAATATGGAAGGAGAATTAAGAATTATCATCATTTAAATACAAGGTTATTTTAAGACTGCATCTTGTTACTCACGCATGAAGCTTCTTTATAACTTGATCAGCTACAGTATGCAATCAAATATGATATGATCCATTTTGGGTTCTATGCAAACAGGTTTATTTCTTGGAAGGACTTTGTCATAATATTTAGTTTTGATATGTAAATGGCCCTACTGACATAAAGCTCTCCTTTCACAGACCCAGTGAGACTCCAGAAGGGAAGAGGCATTTGCATATATGTTTTCACTCTGCTAAAACAACTCTGATAGATATTCAGGGGTACGGACATGCATCAATTAAAATATCCAGATTCTAAATAAAATGATCATATGCATCTCTTTAAATATACATTGATAACTTTAAGTCAATTAATGATAACTTGCTACATCAACAGGATGACTACTAGAAATCTACTAAGTAAAACATACACATACATTTTTTCATATTGTCAGTTTGAACTACATAAATCCTTTCAAATTGTATCCTACAATATGGTACTGCACAAATCTTCCTCTGAATCATGTGTCATTACTTTAGTAATAATATCCTACTCATCCAGTTTAAACAGCATATGAAAGACTGTGATTATTATAAAATAAGGTTTTCAGCCTTTGTAAGGGATCACTGAAATCTCAATTTAAATCCTCTGATGGCTCAGGTCTGTTCTTTGTGTCCCTAATTCTAACATCTCTAAGGTAGCTGAGCACATCTGGAAGGTATCTCTGAAAGCCCTATGGTCTTAAAGATTATGAGAGAAGAACTTCCATACTTAAACTACATTTTACATTGAGGTTTTACTTGAAACATTTTTCATTTTAACAACTCGTGTGGCAAGCTTATCTTAATTCACTTGCCCCTCTGTCTGGTAAGTGACCTGGCTTTCACAGAGCTAAAGAAAGTCTTGAATGATACCAGTGACATAAAGACAGCTCCAGCATTAAAGATTAAAACAGTGTGTTACACATTATGTAGTTATGTCTAAAATTCACTACTGCAAAGGTCACAAAGAGCTTGCTTTGACTTACAGGGGGAACATACTCATTGAAATATGCATGATTACATCAAGTATAAAACCTGGCCATTTATTTTATTCATTCTTGGGAATAAACACAGACTCAGATGGATCACAATACCCATTATTCTAGCACAGAACATTCACACAAGTCCTTACTCAGTTCAAACACATTTTTATTATAATTACCAACAGAAGTACCAGAACATTCTTTTATGTTAGCAATTCTGTTCTTAATCACCTAAACAAATGCTCCAGCGAAAACGTATGCTGGATTTTGGGAGGCAAGAAAATTCATACAGTTTATAAGTTTCTTGACCATATAAAACTAGATTTAATCTAGAAAATTTGGGGCGTACTTTTCCCTGGGAAAGATTGTTTTAAGTAGTAAATTATTTGAATAAAATCTAAGCAAAGGAAATGCACGTATTTAAAATTCTCCCACTCTGTTTTTTCAGTTTTTTCTAGGATCTAAATTCATAAATACACAAGACTTGAGTCTTCTTTTATAAGCATGTAATCTTTCCTTTCCTATAAGAGCACTAAGAAAACAAACATTTTGTTCTGACCATTAATTTGATTAGGAAACCATATCTGTATAGGTTTAAAAATACAGATATATATGCATAAAATATGTAGTTACATGATATATAAGAAACATAGACTTCAGAGTCACACTACAAAATGGCTTTATCCAGTGAGTCATCAAATTTTTCACATTGCACTGAGACTACTGTGACTGTATTTACTCTTGTGCTGTCCAGTCTTATTGGCATAGTTAATACTGAAACATTAAAACTGGACTTCCAATTTTTTCAAATTGTAATAAACATCATTTTAGAATATTAACTAAAAAATAAAAAATTAAAGAATAAAGAAAATGAAAAATTATTTTTGCATTTTAGGTGATCATTTGTAGTCAGTATAACATTTGAAAGCATTTGGCTGAAAAACACAAATGTGATTTAGATACTTTAATTAATTTACTTTAATACTGCTGAACAAAAATTTGATGTGACAATTGCTTGCAGCTATTTACTAATTTGAGCATGTAAGACATATAATTATTTCTGCTTCTCAGTCAGCACAATTACATTTTTAGTTAAGATTTATTTTCTTCTCTAGTGCCATAGCTAATATTGGTTATCTTCCTCTTCAAAACATGCTTTTAAAACAAAACTCTCAGAAACATAAATTTTGTTAGTATTTTTCAGTCACCCTGACCCATAACTTTGATATTAAAACTAATTTTATTATTTTTTATGTTTTGGTTTTTACAGAATGAGTTTAACCATTTGTATCTGTATGTATTTGAAATGTAACACAATTAATTAGTGTTCTTCAGGTGTTATACCAGTTGATAGACAAAACTGACTGTTATGACTATTTGCTTTCCATTTCTTTTTCTGGTCAAAGTTAAATATCCTGTAAAAATGGCATCAAGGAAATACTAAGCAATAAATAAAATTTTAAATAAAAAGCACAAAGCCACACAAGAAACTATCACATAGATATACGAGATTTATGGATCAGAAGGCAGTTTAGGGACATAATTCTAATGATACAGCTTGATGTTATTTCTTATAAAAATGTGTTTAATGAAACCTCTATCAGTATGTTGAATTCCAACACTGATTATAGTAATCATTTGAGATGCATTTCTATCAAAAAAGCTGGGTTCTTTAATGTTTTTAAATATGGCTGATTCCCAGTGATGATTTCAATTAAGATTCTTGCTAGTATCCAGCTAATTCTGCCATGCATGTCTTGTAAGAAAATATTCACACTACCCACACATGCTTATGACCTACACACACTAACTTAAAACCACAAACACAAAAATATACCTTGAAATTTATCCAGAGTTCCCTGGGATTTTTTTTTTTTTCATTAAATTGGAAGAACTTGACCGTAAGCAATCACCAAGCTCACCAAAATCCAGGACATGAGTAGAAGTGCTACTAAGAACATGTTTTTAAAAACAGTTATTGGAAAGCAGGGAATCCCTTGTTTGCTCTCATAGAGCAAAAGATTCTATCTCAGGTAAAACATCTCTACTATTTATAAATGGGTACAGATGACAACAGAATTCAACTCCAGATTAAGTCTGTTAGGAGTATTTGACTAAGGTATCTTTAAGTCTTTTAATTCCATTGTAAAATGTTTGAGAAATCAGAAATTTAAAAAAAGAGTTGCCATATTTCATGAAATGTACTAATGAAACTGCTCTGTAAGCATGAAGTTTAGTTGTATGCTTTTGTTTATTTTGCTATAATTTCATGAATAATTTTCAAAAGAAAATCCAAATCTAAATTTGTCATTGCAGTTGATTATTAATAGAAGTTACTATCCTTTCAAAATATTTTTAGAAATAAAACTTCTTTCATTAAAATATGGTATTCCATAACAATCTTCTACCTTAGGGTCGATAAGGTTAAATTTTGTGTAGGTACAAATTATTCCCTTGTTAGTTTAAAAAATAATTATTGCTTATGTTAGAATAAAGTTGTTTTTTTTAAGGTGCATGTATTACTGTCTATCTCCACACTACATAAACTTTGCCATATTTTATTTGAAAATACTAGTAGGCATATTAAGCCTGGTAGAGAAGAAAAAGTTGAAATAGACATATCAAATTAAATAAATTACATAAACATTTCTTTTTGTTTAACTGACTGAACCACCCAGGCAGGCCCTAAACATTTCTTTTTGCAAATCTCTAAATAACTCTTAGTAGAATGTTAGTACACTCTGAAAAAAGAAATAACCTAAGGTCCAATTCTTCAGGTGTGAACACTGAAGGTTTATATTTATGTGAGTTAATGGGCATTTTAGCACCAATGTATTTGTACACATAGCAGAAGCAAAAATACAGTAAGACTGGTACTTATGTCTGCATGGGGGTTATTCCTACATTAAGCATTATATTTCACCTCTGAGGTCCTTTCTTAGCCACTAGGAAAAATATGTGGCCTCAGGCAAAGTAATAAAGGAATCCCAAACTGTCTGTAAGACCTCCTTACCTCATGATTTCTTTGACTTTTCCTCCTCTGGAGGCAGTCTACTTTTAATCTACAGATTCTAGTACCATTGAATTTTGTCCACCTTTGGTTAATCTACATTCTAAAAATTCTGACCAGATAGTCCCCATTATGCCTCCAGTGTCTTAGTATTTTAGAGGAGGCCAAAGCTGTACGATCAAGAAAGAACTCTGTATTGGTACAATTTCGGGTCTTCAAAATTTCAGGGATATTTGGTGGTGGTGGTATAGTATGTTAGAGGACTTATCCATTGCTCTTAACACCAAAATCTTGTTTTACCACTACTAGGAAGTATTTAAACCTGATACTCTTCCTTCTGCTCTGTAAAAGGTCAACCATTGAAGCAATTTGTAAAGAAACTGAAAGCAAGTCCCCCACCTTCTCAACAGTATTGTTTATCTATAAGGAGTTGAGCTCTGACAATACATTTCAGTTGAACTAAGTTCAGCTGAAATAACAAATTTACAAAAATGTTGATACATATAAGCCCTTATGGAAATGCTGATTTTCTTTTTTCTGATTTTAGCAATCTTAAACAGTAAATTTATACTCAGAGTAACTGAACAGACAATGAGGAATAAATATAATTAGTGATCTGGTGAGGCATATTTCTTGGCAGTTAGGAATGGACCTAGAAACAGTGTGCTAATAACCTATTATAATTATAATTTTAAAATGATGTGAGATAATTTAAAAAATTAAAGTCTTTGTTCTCCAGCACTGAATATACACATCATATGTGTAGCAAAAAAAGAAATGGTCTTTCAATTATTTCAGCATTATCTATAAAAGTGACTAACTGGATACTGTCATTACCTTAATTCTCCAGTTTGTGTTTGTGAAAAAGAATCTAAGAAGGGACCACACTATCAATTTATTTCCTAGAGATATTCCCTCAAACAGTATCCATGGATCAACAAGAAAACAGTGTCTTTATAGTGTTCAAGGTGAAACAGAAGGGATCAGAGAGAAGTTGTTAACTTTAATTACACATATACAGATAAAAAAACCTAATGGCTAAAATTGTGGGACTCTTCTTCAGTGTTCCCACTTCTCAGGATCTTTGAGGAAGACATGTCAATAGGAAAACTACAGAGTGGAACAACAAAGCAACTTATAATACAGCAAGAAAATAAAATGATGTGATGGTAAAGTCTGATCTGCTAATCTATGATTTAATGAGGCAAAAAACATTAAACTCTGAACTTCAATGACATTAAAAATATTTGATAATAGACATATACTGCAAGTCAAATGTATTTGGACATATTAATACAGTGTACATATATTCATTTGAAAAATGAAAGATTAACATTAAAATTTAAACACCTTAATGTTAGAACATTTTAATGTTTAATGTTAATAACATCTTATGTTATTTAAATATAATGCAACTTTGAGGCCAATAAATAGTAAAGTTTTAAACAATGAGAAATCATCATAATCTATAAGGCCATTCATGTGTAATGGAGAATTTAGGATTTTAGGGGAAAAATTTTAAGAATGGTATAAGGTACTAATACAGAACTTAGGAACAATTTACAAAGCAGTGATAACAATGGCGCATATATTACTTTTCTTTTTAATCTGAACAACTGTCAATACTCTAGTTCAACAGGCAATTACATTTTTAAAAAATTAGACTTCTAAGAAAGGTAATAGTTTCTTATTTTAAAAATGCAAGTTTTGTGAAAGACTTTTTTTATGATGTGTTTAAAGATTATATTGACTGAAACAGAAGGACATGTATTCCTTCCTTGTCTTTCATTGATCAGAATCTTATTTTTATAACTTCCTAGATACTCTGCTTCTTAATGAATATCATTTACCAACATCCAGAGTAATATTTTAGAGTGGTTTCATGCTGAAGAAAAATGCAGAAATTATAAAGCAATAATTTCCCTATTTTGTCACCCTATAGGGTGGGAAAGAAAAAAAATGATCAGTAGGAAGGAATGTAGTAGGTACATTTTAATTACTATATAAAGCTTTCTTTACCTACTATTTAGAAATAACTATTACTATCTTATGACCTGATTTAAAAGAATTCTACAAACTGTCATCTAGTTTCTTTGAAGTATATGAGTATAACTTTTAAATAGAAGATTACATCTCCAAATGAAATCTTTCATTTTCATCTCTAACCACATTTTGGGTTGAAATAACTTGTGTTCTTTTGTAATTATGTTTTAAATGTCTACAAATTAAGGCAGAGATCTTTATCATTTGGGTTTTAGAGTAACTTACAGATTTCATCACAATTAAGCCTATTAGGATAAGCTGTGAAGAGATAATTTCACAAACAAATTTTCAAAAGCATACAAGATTAATCCATATGCTGCTGAGATGAGGCACAATAAAGAAGCATTACGGAGATAATCTATGGCTAAAATGATGGTGTATGACTTATGATTAAGCTTCATTACCTGCAGAGCAAGGGGCTTCCATCTCATATTTTTCAGTAAAGCTGGTGCTGAGGTAAGCATGCTCTGAGGTCGCTTTTTCAAAGTTAAGATAACACCACTCGGGTCCTCTCGTAGTGCATTCACCAAATTTTTCAACTGCCACCCCACCTGGTAACCAGCAAAATCATTACAATAAAATTGAGGTACAGTATTCAAAGATTTAATGTTCTCCCCCTTTAATAAGATAAAAAAAAAAAAAGAAAATCACATAATTGGTGTACCATCCTATCAATTTTCAGGAGATATATACTCAAAAAGGAAATTTTATTTCTGAATTGGTTAACCAACCATGTTATTGCATTAGAGTCCATGTTATTTATTATGAGATAACATAATGGACATTTACCATGTCAAAGGAGAGACTAAAACGGTATTCTACCAATGGAGCAATTTAGAGTTTAAAGAAATTATGTCATTATTAATGCTGTGCAAGGTCTAGATCCAAGCTCTGCTCACAAGTACAATTTAAAAATCCACAAGGATTTAGCAATGTCCTTAGCTTGCAAGCTATACCACATGCTTTCTCATCACCATCTTTTAAAGATATGTGGTACAAGTGTCTCTAAATTAGACTGACTTGATACTACCATTAGCTGGTAGTGACAAACCAAGGCAACATTCTGATGCATGGAAGACAGAATCAGTAAAATTAACCTTTTTCCACGTTATAAGGATAGAATGAAAAATGACAACGTAACACTACTCTCATGCCACAGCTATTGGAAATGTGTTCCAAACAACCTTATAAACCCTATAAACTTAAAATATAATGTGCTGAATTTAATGAAGCCATTCTATTTGAACATCACCTCAAAACATAATGTATACATAATGTATACAATCGAGTATTGATAAATGTCCTGAAACCTGGCTTGACTGTTATCTGTGTTAAATTACTTTACTCGTCATCCTTTTAAGCTTAAACATAGAATAATTTGTTAGTTTGCTTCAAGATGGACTAGTTATGCAGTTATCAGGTAACTGAAATCCTCTAAGTATGCTTTAAAGAAACATATTAAAAATAGCTATTATTCCAAGATTAAAAATACACACTTCACACTTAGAAGAGAGAACCTTTTATCCCAATTTTAATGGATTAGGAATTTCTAGGATGTTATATAAATACATTGAATCAAAATTTATCCTGGATTACAAACAGGATTTAGCAAATCGTCTGAACAGTACTGTAGTTTTTACTAGGCACCCAAGTGCAAGGGAATGGGTGCCTTTGCCTGTTACTCATCATATTTTTTGCCAGGAAGATAATGACCAAGCTGAAAAGAATAAGCACTTCCACCAAAACAGTCACAGATCCTGAGACTATGATGAAGAGGTACTCTGGATGGCAGGCTTTGTAGGATAATGGGTGACTCTGGTTTATCTAATGAGTGGGCATTCATTTAAATAACCTCGTTTGCAGCTGAATGGAGTGGTGGTGAAGAGAAAAAGGACAAAAAAGAAGTGAGATGTTACAATGCTTAAAAACTCAGGGGTTTCAGATAGGAATTAAAATGACCATTAAGATTTTTGCCTAACACAAGTAAGAGGCTGCTGCCAGTTAAAAAATCACACTAATGCAGATAACTAAAGTAATGAAACTGGTCAAATGTCTCCCATTACATATAAGTGAGGATTATTACGTGCCCAAAGATATATTACATTGAATCTGATTCCTCTGATAGCTAAGTAGTGTCTCTATAGCCAATTTCGATAAGCCAAGAGTCAAAGCAAAGTGAATTCAAATCCAAGCGATTTTTTTGCTTGCCAAAAAAAATATGTGAGCAGATTTTTGAGTTCAAGGTTTGGAGGGAGAAAACATACTGTTTATATAAAGAGTTTATGAGCAACTTATTAATAATAAACACATTTCATCATTTATTTTTTTCAAATAATTACTAACTATACTAAAGCAGTCAATATGATGGCCATATTTTTCTTTCAGCATATGTATTCTCAACAACGAATTACACATTTCTTTCTTTTAAAATAATTTTAATGTTTGTTTATTTTTGAGAGAGAGAGAGAGAACAAGGGGAGAGGGGCAGAGAGAGAGGGGGAGACAGAATCTGAAGCAGGCTCCAGGCCGTGAGCTGTCAGCACAGAGCCCAATGTGGAGTTCGAACCCACGAACTGTGAGACAATGACCTGAGACAAAGTTGGATGCTTAACTGACTGAGCCACACAGGCACCCCACTAATTACATATTTCTATCCATCAATTTCTTTCCATTTTATTTTGATATGATCATGGTGACTAGTTGAAAATTTCTAAAGCTAGATGGTGCTTTCCTGTATAATGTTCATTGCAATTTGATTCATCCTGTTCTTTTACACTTTCTCTATGCTCTTTTTGAATATGCAACTCTCCAAAATAGAATTGTTTTTCCATGAGAAATTAAACTGCTTTTTGATGGGAAGGTAATAATTTGGTTAGAGTTTAATTTTATAGCTGAATGTTATTTAGTGGCATAAAAGTACATAATTTTACTAATTTTTTCAGTTTTCCCCCCAACTTTATTTAAATTTCAGTTAGTTAACATACAGAGCAATATTAGTTTCAGGTGTAGAATTCAGTGATTCATCACTTACATACAACACAAATTTTCAAATTTTTAATCAGCCTTCACGTTTTCACTGACATAACATCAGTAATATTTTAAACAAAAGTAAACAAATATCCATGAAGACTCTATATATAAAGTAGGTATCTTTGACTTCCCAATTCTACTTCCACTACCATAAGGAAATGATTTGGATAAGAGCAGAGATAAATGTGCAACATGTGTCACAGTACTGTTAAAACCAACCAAAACTTGTACATTATGTAAATGTCCATTAGTAAGGGATATAAGAAGGGTTGTGTGGAAAAAATTTCCAAAATAGAAATGTAACTTAACTCTATTTTGTAAAAAAAATTTTATGTAAGTATAGAAAACAGAGATATATACAACATCATCAACAGTGGTTACGTTAAATGGAAGTAAGGAGTACAATATATATTTACTTCTTTATACGTTTATTTCCTGAACTTTTAGCAATAAATACAAGTTATTATTATAAACAACAAAATCAACAAAATAAATGGACTTAGTCCATGAATATAATATTCCAATTAGAAAAAAACAATTTTTTATGAATTACTTAATGAGGACTGTTGGTTATGGAAGACAGTTTCCACAAAAAGTAAAGAACTAGAAAGACAACACTATTTAAAAAAATAAAAGGTGGTGATGGGGTAATCACATCTGCTGTTAATGATACTTTCAGATGAGTAGCAAAAAAAGTATTATTCAGCAGTGCTTAATAAGTCAAGAATTGTATTATCTGTTGATTTTTGATTCAATAAATGATTTCAGTACTTACTTAATTGTTAAGTCAGGCTCACATGTTATTTGAGAATGAAGCTGGCTGCGTAATTCACAGCCTATGTGTGACATTTTTCTCAATAACACAGGTAGGCTATAGCTGCATCAATCCCATCCAGTGCTTGTACACTCCTAAACAGGAACTAGATCTTTCACCTCTCATTCAAATAGTCCTTTTCCTTAGTCCTATCTCAAACTCTCTAATTTGGTTCATTTCTTCATTAGTTTCTATCTTATTTACTACATACAATTCTTAACAATTGTACCCTTTATTGGGTTGTACCATGTTCTATTCAAGGGTAAATATGACATAGTACTAAAGTTCTGGGGAAAATGATTCCCAGCTTTTGTTCTGTGATATCCTAACATATCTTTAGCTATATAATAAAGCGTAGTGGTTTCTTAAAATTATTTTACTTCTCTTTTACTGTTATTGAGATACTTACAGTAGACAGATTATAGGTGGTATGATAAAAAGAGGCAAGTATATGAGTTACAACTTCAAGAAATTTGGGAGCCCCCATGTTGAGAGCTAAAGGTAATGGTACACACATGTGAAAATAATTAAAATATTCATTTTTCAAGATTAGCTTTCCATTTCTCATTTGTTTCTGGCTATAGCTTTAAAATATTGTGTGACAGACCTGAGAAACCATGTAAAGATATAAAAGCAACTTAAAAAATGATTTTATTCTTTACATCTGCTGCAATGAACACCTCTCTGTACTAGGAGATAGAGGGAGCTTTGAAGAAGGAAGAAGGGATCCTAGTGGTGGCTAACATAAGAGACTGACTAATCCATTAATATGGAAAGAAATTAAATAAGGCACAAAATTTTAAGAGATAATGGGTTAAGGATACATATGAAGAAATACATTCTAATAAAGACATCTGAAACAGAATCAGCTGACTCATGAAACAGTGAGCTCAACACCATTAGAGATGTTTCAAGATTCTTGCAGAGGCTAAATGATTACAATAGATTTCCAAAGCCATGATACACTCCGACTCTAATGCACAGAATGGGTAGGGAAATGGAAATAGATGAAAGAACAAGATTAGGTCCTGGTATATTCTCTGATTGCTTGTTCTCCATCTTTTCCTCCTCACAACCAATAAATGTAGATGTTTACCCAAGGCTAATAGATGCCTAATACTGCATACTGTCTTTTTACAATGATCTCTTCTCTTCCCAGAGCTTCTGGTAACAACCTTGTGTATGTGACTCTCAAATCTAATCATCCCTACTTCTTCAAAGAACTCTAGTGATATACTTGCAAGAGTTCAGTTCATCCATACGAACAGCTACTGAATAATCAAGCAACAATAATTCACCATGCTATATTCTTCATGTCTATATTACATTGCTTTTATTTATATTTCATTCTAACACCTCTTTGAGGTAAACTATTAAATAATTTCACATGTGAAGAAACTGAAGCAAAAAGAGATTAAGTTTTCTCAACCACAATTACAAATATGGTTAAGCGGCAAAGCCCAAATTCATATTCAAGTCAGTTTGATTCAAAAGCACAAAGCATTATGCCCCACTCCCTAAATATCTTATTGGTAGTTCAAGGATGCAACATTTTAAAAATCAAACTCAGTATCTCCCTACCCTAATTCAACATTGATAAAAAGTTCCTCATCATCCTCTCAAATTTGGAGTATGGAATTACCTACGACCACTTCCCCTCTTTTTAATCCACATGCTGTAAAGAATAGATCATAGCAACAAATGTCTCTTCATTTTGCCTTAGTTCTGGCTTGTTTTGCCTGATTGCTAGACTTAAAATAGAGCCCGAACTGGTCTTTCTGCTTCTATACTTTTGCAGCTCCAAAATACTGCTACAGTGAAAAAGTATTCTCCCCTTCTCTGAAGGCCCAAATAAAGAATCAATTCCTCAAATAGCTCCTTTGTCAATTTGGCCATAGCTGTCTAGTATTTCCCTTTCATGTGGTTCTCAGACTTCATCATGTGTTAGAATCACTTGGAAAGCTTGTTAAAACAGATCGTGTGTTTAACCCTCAGTTTTTGATTGAGTAGGTGTGAAGTGGAACCCTAGAATTGCATTTTTTAAAGAAGTTCCTAATGGTACTGATGATACTGGTCTGGGAACCACATTTTAAGAACTGTTGTACTACATGATGAACCTCTCGAAGGCAGTGAATCACCCATGTCCAGGATATTTTAGGTGCTTAATGTTTTTTAGGTTAACTATAATAAATTGTTGTCAATTTATCATATACCTTCCATGTAGCATGCATGCAATGGTTTGTACATGAGCCCGAGCCTCGATAGAGTATAATGAGCAAGGGGAGAAAGAAGCAGGTGAACAAACATTTACAACAAAGGAAGCAAAGAATCTCATAGGGTGAATAGAGAGTGCAATGGAACCTCCCAAAAGGGGGGGGGGCATCTAACCCATCCTTAAGGGTTCAGGAAAGGCTTTCTATTTGCATAAGCTGAATTTCTTAGGGAGTTTAACAGGTTAAGAGGATGTAGAGTTTGAGGGAGTGAATAAATGTGTGAGAAAAAGTATTGGTTTGAACAACTTTCAGGTCTATATGGGTGGAGGAGGTGGTGCATTTTAGTACACACTCTCCTCAAACACTGCTTTCCTCAGCAAAGTTGTTGCAAAAACACTCTTAGCTTATAATTTTTCTCCCATCTATAAAATCTTACCTATCCATAATGGTGAATAATAAATGCAGTATCCATCATAAAGCCTCTTAGCATCTAGAACCATATTTTACTCATGTGAGTCTCATAGCACACTGTATTTCTCTAGTGGCATTTTTTCACACACTGCCTCTTATTAAAGTTACATATTTTTCCTCATCTCCCTCCTCTCCACCTCCCCTCACAAAACTGGATTTTGAGGGCTTTTTTTTTTTTTTTTTTTTTTGAGAATAAAAACAGAGTCTTATTTGTCTGGATATACATGCAATCAATAAGGTGCTTTACAAATGGCAAACAACATATGTTAAAAACTTGACTAGTGATAATACAGTGACAGGACAATGTTAAGTGTTTCAGAGACAATAAAGTTCCTTGAAACTCCAATAGGAGTTTAGTTTTGTATGTAAAACCAAGATGTACTGAATTTTTCTCTAAATGAATATACTTGATGATACTTAAGTTATAATAGACATTTTTTACCTCAAATTTCCAAATAAACTTTCTCATAAATGAACATTTGAAAAAAAATAGTATTTGCATCCTGGATACTCCAACTCCAGACCTAAACTCAGAGTGATGTGATTATCACAAGAAATTTAACAGTGGATAAAGTACATATTTGTCATAGAAAGACTCTGCTTTATCATACACATTATAGAAACACTTTTAAGATTTTTAAAAAAAAAATCAGTAATATGTTTTATAGAGGTTCTAAGTCGTCCAATTTTCTCTTTCTCAACATTAGAATATTTCATTCATATTAAGTTCATGGGCTGGAATGAATCTTTTAAAAACCACCATATGCACCCTATACAAATTATGTATTATTATCAGTTACAGATATTATATTTTTCACAGGTTGAACTACTAATATTATCTTCCTGACTCTCCAAGGTAGCATCAGCCAGTGTGTTTAAGCAATGGCAAGTCATATCACTTACTAGTTTAGATGTAATTCCCAACTTGCACACTGACATGTATTTTACACACAACACAAACAGGATTTAAAATTTCCCAAGAAAGTCTTTAAGGTATCCCAGGTGTTAAAAGCCAGAGGTTCTGCTTTCTTGTAGATGGGGCTTGTAATTTGATCAGGCTTTAGCAGACACCAGGGGTTCCTTGGGTGAAGGGCAACATAAGTGGTAGGTCCTTGGACAAAAGGTTGCCCAGATTAGGTGCATAAGAGGCTTTGGGGTTCGTGCTGAAGTGGGGTTCGTGCTGAAGAGATGAGTGGCTTCCTTTCCTCTTGGTAGAGGGAAGAACTAGTCTCTGATCCCTTTAATACATGCCCTAGCCTATCTGACTCCCAAACACCTGGTGAATTATTTGACCAACACATGAAAAGAATCTCTATGCTATAGTCCCAAGAAGCTAAAGTTAAAATAAGTATAAAGGTAAGAATTTAGGCCTATCAACCCAGAACTTCTTTACCTTTGTCACAGCTGTATTTGGAGTTACAAGAAAGCATCTCTATACCTAGACAGGGAGATAGGACATTTCTTAAACTATTTTTAAAGTTATTATCCTTCACAAGACAAAGTAACAGATTCATTAACATTTACACATGGTCCTGTGTATACACACTCTTACAAGATGTAATGTATAAATTATACCTCTACACAAAGGAGATTTCGAAGAGATTTGAGGTGTCACTATATGAATGTCTGATGACATGAGCCATGCTATACCCGAATGTCCTGCTCTTTTTAAAAGCAGTGAAGAGACTTAATTCAATACACAACCCACCACACTGCAGCTAACAACACTCTGTCTTTACCAAATCCTTCGTTGCTGAGATATTTACTATAATGTTCTATTCCTTTGCATTACTAAAAAGTTACTGAAGTAACTTTAAATAAAACCTGAGTATTGTTATTTTTACAAACATTAGTTTAGGAAAGGTAATCTTGAAAGAAGATAAAAGGAACAAGCATTTGAAAAGAAAGAATAGGGGAATTAAAAGTTTGACTCTTATTAGTGGAAAAACTCCACAATTTTACACCTTTATTCATTGAACTGTGCTTCATCCCATATCCTCCTTAACTTTACAAGTCACTTATCCAGTGAAATAAGATGATGTCAAGGCATTTGATTTTTATGTGGCTTAATTTTACTGTAAAACTTGGACCATGTTGAGCTGCTCACAATTTGATTTACATGTACATTTTAGTATCTAATATTTTCATGTGAATTTCACAGAGTCGTATATATGATGCTTGTACTATATTTAAAGAGAAACCTCAGAGAACACAATTTCTCACTGCTACTGAATTAATAAGCAGTCAAAGACAGAAAGCCAACTTGAGGACTGCAATAAACTAGTACTTTTACCTACTGCACACCATCTTCCTGGAGCCTTTTTATCCATAACCAACAAGTTCTGAGGGCTATCTATATTAGCATTTCTTAGTTAGCTCATGAGGAAGCTCACAGGAGGAAAAAAAGCAGTCATTTTTTTTCCTTTAAGTTTTATGAATCACCCACATAGCTTTCACCAAAAGTGATAGATTTACATATCTTATTACTTGCATAATTTCCTGTTATCTATCATAAATACTAACTGCAGGCTTTTTTTTTTTTTTTTACAAATAGTTTATTGTCAAGTTGGTTTCCATATAACACCAGCAGGCTTTCTTTCACTGGTGTCTTTGCTTCTGTGTCAGGCTTATTTAAAAACTGTGGGTAGAGTTTATGATCTTGAACATACAGCCTTCTCCTCTTCCATTTCTATGTGGTATTTGGTAATACTGTGGTCTCTGAAGGCCAAAGGTTTATTTTGGGGGATTAATGGTTTACATTTGTATATGTTGTAGAAAATGGAATCAAAGTCAGTGTTATTTTTATTTCATTCCAAAGCATAAAATTAACTGAATTTGAAAGCCTCTGCTTGGAGGAGGAAGACAAATCACATTCACTTTGGGGGAGAATAATACCACAGAACCTCATTCCCTCCAAAATCAATAACGTATTTTAAAAGAACCATAATAATATAGGTTTTAACTAAAAATTTAAAACATATTTACATGAGTTAAATTTTAAACAGTTTTGTGTTTACATATTAAGAAATTATTATATTTCAGCCATTCCTTCCTGTATTTCATTTCTGTTCTTGTAAAGATGTCTGAAATATGCATTTTAAAATAAAGAGTCTTAGTTAAGAAAACTAAGGGATGAAACAGAGCATTATTATCTAAAAATCTATAGCTCCTACTTATAAGAATTCTGAGAAGGAATAAAGAAAACATCTGTACTTATGAAAAATCATGCTTAAATTTCATTGAGGAATCCAAATGGAAAAAATAATTAAAAGTAACCAAACTCCTACTTCCAAAAAATAACATGCTTAAAAATGGACAACTTTTGCTATGAATAATGTTTAAAATATCATTTACTGTTAGACATTTAACAAAGACACATTTACTTGAAAATATAAATAGTGCAAGAGATAGCTATATGAATCAAAACAAAACCAAAGCATGTGTATATATGCATATATAGCTAAATAAACAGCATTATAAATCTTTATTAATAAAAAATTTGGTTTAAAAACTTCCATAATGGCTATAAATACTTTCACTGCTGCAGTTATTTTTAGAAATCATTTTGTCAGAAACCCAATAACTCAGACAAAAAATGTAACTCAATGTCAGCTCCAAATAGGGCCGTAGTGAACTTTCTAAGCCATTTGTTCCAATTTTAAAAAATTCTTTATTGTCCAGTATTAGGGTAGTAAGATGAGAGAAATATATAAGTAATCAGTGGTTACATTACCTAAGATTTCAACCACCAGGATGATTAGAATATTAATTTAGTGGATGAAGCCTATTTTTGAATCCTAGGGCTAAGTAGCCTAAAAAAGAATTTAAGATTATTATAATTATCTCTTGAATTTTCCATTTTGTGATGTTCTAATGTGTTTCCCTTTCATGCAATAATTTTTGACTTTATCAGACAGTTAAATGTCTACTAATTGCCCACCCCTCTTATAGACAGACAGTGAATTAGGCAACTGCGACTGGCTGACTTTTGCCTTTTTGCTAGGGGTAGGAAAAGGGCTGCAGTTATTGATACTTAGTAAGCCTTGCAGGTAAGAACATCAGCCAATAGATAAATTTGAAACATACAAAATAATCACTTATAAAAAATCTCTTAAAGTTGCATGTAAAATAACAAGATCATATGAACTGTATGTTGATACCAAAAGATATATACTACTAATAAAAATAAATTGGAGTAACCATTTTCAAAAGCAATTATATTTTCCTGGTGAAGCTAAGAAACAAACAAGTCAGGATGTAGAAAACTGCAGAAAAAATAAATTGGTTAACAGGAAGTTACTATTATTAAGGCATCATACAAATTATCTCCTATATATAGACATAATAAATTTCAGTTGGTAACAGAAAGCTCATAAAATATTATATTGGATAGTAAAGTAATTGATTTCTCTAGGCAAAATAAAATATATTACATAGCTTATATCAATATGTGGAATTTCAAAACCAGTTTCCACACATTCTCATCAAATCTACAATGTTTAATGGCAAAAAGAAGAAAAAAATCTATTATAACCTTATAAACTACCTACTACATAAAGTAAAATCTGAAATAAAATTACTATGAGTAACTAAAATCTATGATGCACTGTTTCCTTTAATTTGGTAAATGACTCTTCATGATTTTTTTCCCTTATAAAAGAGAACATTCAGTTCCTGTTTTAGAATACCAATTTCTTAGAATCCCAACAGAGTTATTTTATGGTATTATCATAATCATTCATTAAGCAATATGTGAAACACCATGCTAATATATTCAATATCTGTATTCCAGCAATATCTTGTGTTTATAGGAATAAGACGTGAGATGCACCAGAAATACTGCCATTTGAGGTCTCAGTTTTCAATATATTGGGCATAAGGAATTATAAGGTAAATACTTTCTCCTCTGAGAAGGTAGAACAGAAGAAAATAGGCAAAATAAAAAAAAAAATGAACACAGTGAAGAATGGAAAGAATGGAGGAGAAACAGTCAAGTGAGAAGTGCTGAGGATGGCAAAGGAAAGGAGAAGAAAATGGAATCTGGAAAAAAAAAACATTAAAAAATAAAGACAACAATTCAGTAAATTTAAAGAGGGAGAGGAAGAGGGAGAGAGAGAGAAAGAGAGAGAAAGCACACCCGGTGTTAGTCAATACCATGGTATTGATTTCACTGACTAAGCCACTCTTTCGTGTGCAAGTCCAGGAACTAGGCGGTAGGATGAGAGGAAGGGGAAGCTTGGCTATAATTGGTCACCACATTCTGCATCCATTCTTAATACGCTGGCTTCCCTTTTAAACAATACTCTCCTCTTGTTATGGGGTTGAAGGAACAAAAGGTGAGGACAGAGTCAAAAAGGAGAGACTAGAGGTGAGAATAAGGGAGACACCTTTGAGAATAATATAAATGAAGTTAGAATGACCTTTCCAGATGAATGAATAGTTCTTGAATATGTTCTTCCCTCACCCCCATTGCAAGTCTTGTTGAGCAATATTTACTATTTAGGGAGTAACAAAGACCACTAGCTCAGAGAATTCATCTTCCATTTCTCACTAATCAATGTCTAACATCCTGGCTATTTACTGCAGTCTATCTTTTTTTTACTATCCCAATCTAGTTATTTTCCATTCCAATAGCCTTTATAGCCACATATATTAAACCATTTCTTGCCAGAATGTAGTCACCAGGTTCCAGAAGACCTTTCAAAATAATAGTGAATATGTTTAAATATTTACACAAAATAAAAGGAAACTTTCCAAATGCTGAATTCAACCACCACATACCCCACTCCTTTTAAGTGATATTCCTAAGAAGAAAATACTTGTTTTTAGTATGGATAGAATCTTTAAAACACTTACACACCAAAAACAGTATTAACATAAAATTTAACAAATTCATTAGGAATATGCCCAAATAGATTTAATAACTATAAATAGTCTCATCAGCTAAAAAAACGTGTTAAAAGTGCATCATGAGGGTAGAGTTGCTGGTTCAAACTATGCCGAGGTATCTCCCAGAGAGAGGGATGTAGTGGCAGATGAAGTGGAAAAAATCTTGGGAGATTCCAGCAGCTTTGAGGAGTTGGATCTTCACTGGCGGGGAAGACATGCAATAGGACTCAGTCTGCTTTGCTTGGATGTTCATGATTTTTTCTTCTTCCTACCTGGCAGCAACAGTCTCTCAGCCACAGAAGTATGTTGATTTGAAAAGCTTAAAAGCCATTTATAATAAAGAATATAGCAATATGAAAAAGGACATAAAACTTCCAGTTTCATTTCAAATAAGAAAATATACCTTTTTTTTAAAAAAAAAAAAAGAGCAAACTAGAAAACACATACACCTAATTGGACATCTTGAAGATATACCACACTAGCAATTTCAAAAAATAGTATTTGAATTCATATGTGAGTTATTCAACTTTCTAAGATCCTTAGGGAAAATTTTCAAATTGCTTTTCTATGTGTTTTAAAATAAGAAAAGCTGTCAGATTTTATATTGTACATTGCTACCTTTAGCAGTAGAAAATTTTAGAATTACAGAAAAATACTAACTGAGCTAATAACATTCAAACTGTAAGATTGAACATTACTCCTCATTACTAGGTCTAAATTGGTTTGGAACCATATTGGAAATATCTCACTTTTCTGGTCAGTTAATCACTGGGTTAAAAAATAATATCAAATAAGGATTTCCTATGTTTTAGGTCATACCTTAACATAATTATTATATCATAATCAACTCTGAATATCTCTGGGGATAGAAAGGACATTGTAGACTACAAATAATTTATGCCTGTTTCAATGAATTCATCTACCTACCAAACCTTTTATAGTAACAAAACCCAGATAATTTCCGTTTTATCACCTCTGTATATTGTCTACTAAGAAGTTAAAAGCACTGTACAGGCCACAAAGGAGGCAAGAGCAAGAGAGGGCAGACTAGGCTGCGTTCAATACAATGCACCATTCTTACATAAATATGCCTCTCATTTGAAAGCAAAGAAGAAAATCTGGTAATTGATCACATTATTAAGGAAGGCTACTTTCAGGGAACTCAACATATTTTCCTGTCAGGTAATGTCTTTGTTATCATCCAAAATCAATTTGTAGGCTCTAGTAGCAGTTTGCCAAGAAAAAGGACTACAAGTGGCTCAATAGCTGTTGTAGGTAAAAGAGGGGAAGGAGGTTGGAAAGTTAATTTTTATTGAGCTCTTAATGTGTGCCTGGCAATGTGGTACGTGTTTACACATCTAACTGAAAGAAAGGAGTGAGGAAGTAGCAAGAAAATTAAATTTCTCTTACCCTTGACCCCTGCTTAATCTCTCACTGAATCCCGAGTTTTACGTACACAATCCTTAGAATTCTTCCCCTTTTGTTTGATAATTTTCTAATTTGAGTTTTGGGAAGGAGTGTAATAAAACTGAAGGCTTTGGAGTCAGGGACCTTTGAGTTGCTGGTGTGTTAAACATTCTGAGTCTCAATTTCTACAAACACCTTCTTTGTATAATTATTTTAAGTACCAAGTGACATAAAATATGTGAAGTACTTAACATGATGTTTGGCACACTGTAAGAACTCAGTAAAGTGTTCTTACACTTACTGTATGTGTAAGTTACTATGATTCACTTGAAGCCATAAGTCATTTTCAGAGCAAAAACTGGAAGCAAGTTCCCCCAACCATCATTCTGTCATTTTCAATATTTTAGAATATTCCTGTGATGAAAAGATGTATTTACACATTTTCACAGTATTTATGCATCACTAATCCATATAGATTTTATTAGTTCACTTGTAGTCCTTTAAAGGCTTTCATATTCATTTGTAAACATCAGAATCTTTGCTCCACAAAGAGTATCCTTTAAACAATTTTATTTTTCATTAGAGACTAATTTCTACCCTCTTAGGATCGACCAACTTGATATTGGTCCAACTACTTAACAGATGTCATGTTTGTTAAGGTCACATTGCAAGAACGGAGGCAGTATGAACATTTTAAGAGGCAGAAGTTGCCTGTCTACTGAAGTAGCTGCTTTATCCCACTGGCCCAATTCTCAGCCAAGGGGACAAGAAACTTTAGTTAGGACAACCACTCTGTATAGTTTCTAGTAATGACAACTTTCTCATTATCAAAATTGTCATAGTGTGGAAAGGCTTTGCTGATTACCAAAATTCTGCCTTAATTAGTATTAACCTTACACCTATACATTTAATTTTTTAAACGTTTATTAACTTTTATTCACTTAGCAAATTCATTGAAGAAACATCATAAGTTTGATTATCAGTGTTCAGGAGTCTCTCCACAATATCACAAAGTTCTCAGTTCATTCAAAGCCAAAAATGAAATGACTTCTGCCTCAACATTAGAATCAGTGAGAAAGATTGGAGTTTTTCAAGCCAGTCTTCTTATCCCCAAAATATAGCCTTTCCTTTTAAAAGTTTCTTCTATGACTAGAATAGGCAAAAAAAAATTTAGTTAAAAGGTACAATAATAGGAAATAATCATTCAGTCTAAAGGATTAGTGAGCTATAAGAATATTTACCACAAAAACACATTTTTCCAAATGAAGTTTATTATATTAATAATTATTATTTTAACTTCATTTGTTTTAAATAATACACTTTATTTTGGCAGATATAGAAGTAGTAAATCAACACAGACAGAAAACAAACCAAAGTGAAAAATCACATGATATTCATTTTCTAAACCTAGCGTTAAGAAAAATGGCCCTTGAAAGTCTACCATTGACACAAAAGTGCCACTGTCAAGATCTTAGCCTAGAAAGGGATTCATGAGGTTCACAGAGCAAGAAAATTTTAGGAACTTATTTAGTTAAGGGCAATAATTTTAAAACAAAAACTGTAGTCTTCTTCTGGGAAATGAACTTCCAATTTAGCTATTAATGTTAAAATTTAAAAAAGTTGATATTTAAAATAAACCAATCTACCAGACACTTCAGTTAAAGTAGATGAATGTACATATGCTGTTACAAAACATACCTACTAGGTAATTCAATAGTTTGTAAAGTAAAACTTAAAAGTTGTATCAAGAACAGGTTGAATTTGTATGCATTATCACTTTAATTTGTATCTCAAAATTATTATCTCAGTTCATGGGGTGTATAACATTATCCCGTACCTGTCCATGTAGAAATGCATATCTAACCTCAGCCAACACCAGTATTTCCAAGCCTTATATTAAAACCCTGTGTTTTTTTTTGGAAAACTATGCCTTACCTTCTATCAAATAAGAATATCACTCAGCTATCTTAAGGCTATTCAATCATATTGTATACAAACAGGTGTTTCATTTCAATTGGCGTTCATTTAAAGCTTTAGCAAATATTTATATTAGCTCCTCCCAGTGACTCATAAGGTAATTATACATACCACAGTCTGATGGTTAACTTGAATCACTTCATCGCCAGCATGGATTTTCTTGCACCGATCTGCAGGTGACTAAATTTAACATAATGGAAATGATAAAAAACAAATTTTATCAGTCATTTCCTTTCCCTGGAAATACTACAGTAAGTTCACATCTTCAAATTAGAACAAAACTTCAATTATCTTCTTCAAAAAAATTAATACAAATGACTACAAGTGTTTAATATATTGTTTGTATCTATAGATAACTAATAATTGAAAGTTAAAATCACTTTAAAAGTGATTTCCAGTTTGTTTAAATTCATTTCCAATTTCTAATTATTTCAAAACAAAGGGGTCTTGAAATAAAATTAACTTCAACAAATTTTGAAATTCATAAAAGAATTATCTGTCATAGGCCAGAATTCAAGATAAAATGATATCAGAAAAATCCAGTTACTCAAGTAATAATACAAGTATACTCTTAAGAGGATAGTTCATCTAGAATATTAACTCAACCCTAAGAATGGTATCATAACAAGAAAAAAATGTATTTTTTTCATAGCACCTTTAGGAGGTAGGCTTATTACCAAATCAGACAAGTACCATGCAATAATTCTGAAAAGTTTGTAAATCATTACTGTAACAGAGCTGTAACTATTTTCAGTTCCTGTGCTATCTGTCTCACAACTGATCTTTAGAAAAGAGGGTACAGAAGAAAAACATCAAGCCAATGGCTCTTTCTAGTCATGGTGTAAAAGAAAGTGATAGCTGGCATATAAAATTGAAAGAAACTGAACCAACTTCTTTCACAGATAGGTAAAAAAGGGAGTAATATAAATTACAGACTTTCAGTGTTAAATGGGACCCTAGAGATAATTTTGTCCAAGCTTTTCATTTTACCTATGAGAAAATTAAGAAACTAGGGCAGAGCAAAGCAAAGTAACTTAACCACTTTAGTGAACAGTGCTTTACTAAGACTCAACAGAGATCTCCTAATGATAAATGACTAAGGGTACCAAAAATTATGAAATATTTTCAAGAAAAAAATAGTTAAAAGATAAGCCATTAATATATGGTTCATATCTGAACTACTCACAAAATCAATCTTCCTGTGATCACTCATCCATTTATCAAATATTGTTGAGTAATTAATATGATCTGTACATAGTGTTTAACTTTTTTATAGACTCCAGACAATACAGAGATGAATTCCTATCAATCTCTTCAAGATACAGTTCTAAATCAACATTTCTGTGATTCTTTGTCTGGTTTCACTTGGCAGCATTTATGATTCTCTACTGTGTCTGTCTATGCAAGTGTCACCACCCATTTACACACAAAAACCCCTAGTCACATTCTTTAGGAACAGGAGGCTAGATTAGTTTAAAAATTCTTTCAATACCTAGCTCTGTGCCTGGAACACAGCAGACATGAAGCAAAAGTTTGTTACAAGAACAAATGAATAAATGAAGGATCAGAGGAATGTACAAATAAATGAGAATGATCAGTCAGTGACAGGAGTATAGTTTACAGTATCTTACTGCATTTAAAAATTTTAAATGGTTGACTATATGCATATAACTGATATTTCTGATCCCATATAACTCATATTTAATAACAAATATGAAACCAGTACAGGAATCTGACTGCAATGTATATAATGTATTTCAATACTGTCAAGAAACCAAGAAAAAGGAGTAGAAAAAAAACCAGTAAGTGATTAAAGTAAAAAGTGAATTAGATGAAGAGAATGTTCTTTTTTAAAGAAAGAAATGCTGGTAAGATATTGAGATCTGTAATAATTTGAGATTAACTAACTCCACCTCAGTCTTTGAAGAAACACAGCATAAATATGCAATTAGTCAGAATTTCTATCTAAAAGAAAAACAAATTCACAGCTCAGTACCTACTTAAGAGTAAGATGGAAATCTAGGACAATCAAATATGGGAATAATGATTTATTACACTATTCAAATCTATTATACTGGTAGTGTTCAGGCTCAACACGATCATTTCACATTTCTGTAACTCTTTATAGCATAACCTTAGACATTTATTAGCTTATATGATTTTCATACCAACTTAGTGAGGTATGTTGTGCAGATAATATTTCCAATATACAGTTGAAGAAACTAAAGCAATGATAGAGTAAGTGACTTGCCAAAAATTACACTGCCATTAAGATGCAGAACTAATTGTAGAACTTAGGTCTAGGGACTCTGACTCGTGGCTTGCAGAGGTTCTCAAATTTGAGCATGTCTCAGAATCCTGTTAAAACAACTTTTTAAATAAAAAATGGGGTAGTCTCCAGAATTTCCGATTCAGTAGTTCTACGGTAGGTTGTGAGAATGTGTATCTCTAACAAGTTGCCAAGGGAAGGTGATGCTACTGATCCAGAGAGGGACCTCACTGTGAAAACTGGTAAGCTATACCATGCTCCCTCTCCACTGAAGTAAGCTGAATTACAATGCAGTATTCAGAAAGCCTGAATTATCTGATGTTTCTTTCTTATATAAATTTAATATAACTAAACTATTTGACAGATGGAAGTGGATTCTTTTAGATGTCACAATAACTTGTCATAAACCAGAAAATACTTAACAAAGGCAAACATCTGGCTGTGAACAGAAAACATCTGATTTACTCTAAGTAACCAGTTATTCTAAACTAAATGACTGAAGTTCTCCCCAAACCAGCACTTACTAACCCAGTGTGTCCTTTTTAGTTTTTTCTCCTAATGTATTCATGTCCTCAGACCAGCCTCAATTATGTGTGATAAGTTGTTTAACAATAAAGACACACACACCCCAAAATCTGAAATGTTACAATACTTACATTTTCTGTAGTTCCAGTAATTACATGGAGCCCATCATATGTTGATTTAATATACATACCCTAGAAAAAAGACAGCATCAGAAAAAGAAGTGAAGTGACTGGAATATTGGAACATTCATGTATATTATAACCGCACTTAGAAAAAAAAAACTTATCCTATCAAAATTGCTACATGCTCCATGAATCCCTATTCAATAATGATGTCTTTAAACTAGTAAAAAATTCCTGACTGAACGTTCTGGTTTCTAAAGTTTGCCTGAAAAAGTCTGTATTCAGTTTAATCAAATAACTACTTGATAAGTAAATTTCCTATGAAACTTATAAAATGCAGCATGGTAATTCAATATCCTGAATAAAGAACGCACTTCACTCCCCCAATGATTCTTACTATTTGTTCTGTAGCAAAACAAAAGTTATAATGGGAAATTCAAGTACTGGTTATTAGCTTATTGTACTTGAAACACATTACACAATAAAAAGTAGGTTTCTACAGGGCAACTTCAACTAACTAGAGACAGAAAAGTAATAGAATACTCTTAATGTAAACTTTTTTTCTCCAGCTCTTTTGTGGTTTCCTGTATTTCCTGCCTTTATTTTTATTGATGAAATTTAACAATTATATCCAAACACTTCTATATCAATAATTAAGAGGTAATGTGTGGCAAGTCTTCTTCCTAATAAAGAGGGTGAGATTTAATTTTCCATTAAAATTTTTTTTAATGTTTATTTATATTTGAGACAGAGAGAGACAGAGCATGAGCTGGGGAGGAACAGAGAGAAAGGGAGGCACAAAATCTGAGTTGTCAGCACAGAGCCCGATGGCCCAATGTGGGGCTTGAACTCATGAACGACGAGATCAAGAGCCGAAGTCGGACGCTTTAAGCGAATGAGCCACCAAGGCAATCTTCCATTTTCCATTTAAATGAGGCCATTTTAGGGGTGCTTGGGTAGCTCAATTAGTTAAGTGTCAAACTCTTGATTTTGGCTTGGGTCATGGCCTTACAGTTGGTAGGATAGAGCCCCATGTGGAGCCTGCTTGGAATTCTCTCCTCTCTCTCTGCCCTTCCCCTCACTTGCACACACTCTCTCTCACCTTCTCTCTCTCAAAAAAAAATTGAAAATTAAATGCTCTATTACAGTTTAAAGATTATCTAGGTATCCTGAAACTGTATAAACCATAAGAGCAAATAAAAACTTTAAATTATGGATAGTGATAGAACTTGAAGGGAAAAATATCACAAGAAAATATTCACATTATAAATAGGGGCGCCCGGGTGGCTCAGTCAGTTAAATGCCCACCTCTTGGTTTTGGCTCAGGTCATGATCGTGGGTTTGTGGGTTTAAGCCCTACCTATGTCCAGCTCCGTGCTGATGGTGCAGAGCCTGCTTGGGATTCTCTCCCTTTCTCTCTCTCTCTCTCTGCTCCTCCCCTGCTCTCCCTCTCAAAAGAAATAAACTTAAAATTAAATATTAAAATATTTTTATTTAAGCAAATAAAAAGGATAATCAGTGAATGCCTTTTATCCTCTCTAAGGAAGATTCTGTTACTTTTCTCTTTGGGAAAATAATTACCTACAGTTTTACTTATACAAGTGCTTTGCATTTCAAAATATTGATTTCAAAAATTAAAAAAAAATATGAATTTTAATGAACTTGAAGTAAAAAATATAGTGGACAATAACCAACAATATCATTTCATAAAATCATTTATTTTAGGACTTATGTAGACAGCTACTATAATGTTAATTTCTCATACCTTTAGGTTAATTATATATTTAGATAACTGCATGTACATGTATTTCCATTGAAAATAAGTAAGAAATAAAAACAAGCAGAAAAGTTCATAGGATAGTACCATTGAAAACTGGATAGGTTTGGGGGTGCCTGGGTAGCTCAGTTGGTTAGGTGTCTGAGTCTTGATTTTGGCTCAGGTCATGATATCACAATTTGTGAGACTGAGCCCCATGTTGGGCTCTGCACTGACAGTGGGGAGCCTGTTTGAGATTCTCTCTCTCCCTCTCCCCCATGCTCGCTGTCTCTGTCTCTCTCTGTTTCTCTCTCTCTCTCAAAATAAATAATTAAACATTAAAAAAAACTGAGTAGGTTTGAATTTGGAAGTCATTTCAGTGATGTCTTCTGTCTAAAATGTTGAGGGGCACCTAGATGGCTCAGTCAGTAAGTTATGTATCCAACTTCAGCCCAGGTCATGATCTCGTGGTTTGGGAGTTTGAGCCCCTCATCTATGCTGACAGCTCAGAGCCTGGAGCCTGCTTCGGATTCTGTGTCTCCCTCTCTCTCTGCCCCTCCTCTGCTCGCAGTTTGTCTCTCTCTCTCTCAAAAAGAAATAAACATTAAAAAATAAATAATAGGGGCACCTGGGTGGCTCAGTTTTTTAAGTTTTTGACTTTTTCTCTGTTCATGATCTCACAGTCTGTGGGTTCAAGCCCCGCATGGGGCTCTGTGCTGGCAGCTCAGAGCCTGGAGCCTGCTTCAGATTCTGTATCTCCCTCTTTCTCTGCCCCTCCTCTGCTCATACTCTGTCTCTCTCTCCTAAAAATGAATACTAAACATTTACAAAAAAATAATAAAATGTTGGTATCTGTTCCAAAAATGGCTGAGCCTGGATCACTAATGTGAAACAAAATGAATATAATTTAAAAGGTATATATTTATCTACGAAATCTAGTTTCTTAAATGAAAGTTCATTACTTCATCTAAAATAAATAACTAACCTCAACAGAAGTGCATATAGAAATTAATTAAGAAATTGGCTAGTAGTTGCTGCCTATGACATATGGTAATATTCAACCTTACACTGGTGACAAGTGTATACCTTACTTACTTTTTAAGTTACTATTTATCTCATTATTTATGGGAAGGTAAATCTAATGGTGCTATTATAGAACTTAAAAGAGGACAAGATCCTTGCCATCATTTTTCTCTAGGAATTAACACATTTACATCAGATTAATAAAGGACCTAAAGTCTATATGTAAGCGCTAAGCACTAAAATTTGTTTTAGTTTTTTACATAGAAGGGTTATGAGGGAATAAAGTGGGAAAAGATAGTGAAGGAAACAATATATATTACTTGGACATACAATAGTCATCATTAATCATTCTCTATCACCATCATCGCGAATATCTACTTGTTAGCATGTGCCAGAGACTGTTTTAAGTGTTTTCTATTTCACGATAGTCTATGTGGTATAAACTATCATTATTTCTGTTTTAGAGATAAGGAAACTGAGGTACAGAGAAGCTATGGAGTCTGTCCAAGGTGGTGAAGCCACGTTTCAAGCCTAGGTAGTGTGACTCCAGATGACATTCTCAACCACTAGGCTCCTGATTTATTGATTTATTAACAGGATAGTTGTGCACCTTCACTTTTCTTATTATAACATATTCGGCAACTGTAGATATTAAAGTCAACATTAACTGTTTAACATGTATTCTAAAGATGTAAGACCTCTTCTTACACCTGTACTATGTGCAATGTGGTTATAAAGAGTAACTGGGTTTGATATTTTACAAACTTATTTTATTCATCTGTCTTTTCTGAAAATGGTAAGCAGAAGTTGACTATGTTTCTATACTTCTTTAAATATTGTATATTACTGATTATGAATTAAGGTGTCTGACAAGAGCTCTGAATAGTTTCATTAGTGGTTAGGTCATAGAGAAATCTAATATCCTAAGATAAATGTTTAGAAAAGGCAGTACAGTCATGGAGAAAATAAAAATTCATGGACATACTCTAGCTGTGCCTTTGGAAATAAAATTTTGTGCAATTATTATACAAACTAGGAACTTCAAAACTGGCAATAATAAGCTAATGAAGGTATCTTTTCTTAATAGGAGGAAGAGCCCATCACTATTTATATATAACTAAATGGTATATGATCATATTAAAGTTAATTTTTTCAGCAGGATAAAAATATATATATATTTTTCATTTTAAATTATTTTTTAATGTTTATTTTTGAGAGAGAGAGAGAATGCACATAGAGGACAGGCCGAGAGAAATGGGGATAGAGGATCTGAAGCAGGCTCCATGCTGACAGCTGAGAGCCAAATGTGGAGCTCAAACTCATGAACTGTGAGATCATGACCTGAGCTGACGTTGGAAGCTTAATTGACTGAGCCACCCAAGTGCCCCCTAAAATATTTTTTAAATGCTTAAATAAAGAAGGAACTAGCTATGTATACAGAGTTTAATTTTAGCAACTTTATAGAAGTAATAGGACAGAAATAAGGCACAGTTTAAAACTGCCACAAAGAAGGAAGATATTGTTTTATGCAATATTTTCATTTCAAACCTTAATATGCCATTTGTTGTAATTGCTTTTAATAATCAAAACTACTTCATCATTTTTTTATTTCCCTTTGGTAGTATTAATGAGAAAAATGGCCAAAAAAGCCAGGTGCCCAAAGAAAGTAAAAGAAGCAAGTTGCTTGGATGAGTTTCAAATTAATCATCTTCCAAATAATGAAGAGTCCACAGAAATACATCTGATCACTTGTTCACCTCTTAGAAAGGGTGAAACAGCAGGAGGACATGTAATCCAAATGGCTCTATTTCTGGAAAAGAGACAAATCTGGTCTTTCATTTCATCAAAACCTTCATTCTTCCTTCTTTCTTCTCCTTCTTTTTAAAAAAACAACCAATTAATAAATTCTGGAGCTGACTTGAACAGTTCCCTCTCTCCTGCTTAGCTTGCCAAAGTGACATTTGCTTCACTCAGTCTCCAAATGTCAACCAGCGGGAGCCAAAGCAACCTCACAGTCAAGTCAATGGAGTAGGGCATATTTGAGGGTAATACAAGTGTCTAATAGCAAAAGGATACTCTGAGGCCAAGAGGTTTCCCCAAGGACGTCCCCCAAGCCCCTTCTTCTCTACTCAACTCATCTCTTGGTTCTGATCTAGTCTCAATATGTTCCAATAGCTCTCATTTTCTCTCCTTTAATTTTCTGCTAATCACTGTTGTTTATAAACATTTTAGAAGCTAGTTTCATGTTTAATCATAACTAAGTACGTTTCCTGTCACTCTGTATAATGCTTGGGACTCTCAAAACTAAGAAATCCTAGGGGATTTTATTAATTAGGTAGAAAGTTGATGAACAATTTATCCAGTTTATCAGTGGAAGAACCAAGCAGTTACCTTTTGCCTATGAAAGATGCTGTTTTGAAACTGCCAGAAAACCCTCTGCAGATTTTTTTTTAATGTTTTATTTATTTTTGAGAGAGAGAGAGAGAGAGAGAGAGCGAGCGAGCAAGCATGAGCAGGGGAGGGTCAGAGAGAGAGGGAAATACAGAATCTGAAATAGGCTCCAGGCTCTGAGCTAGCTGTCAGCACAGAGCCCGATGTGGGGCTCGAACCCACGAACCGTGAGATCATGACCTGAGCCAAAGTCAGACGCTTAACGGAATGGGCCACCCAGGCGCCCCTGCAGATGTTTTAAGCTAATTAAACTTCCTTAAATCTTGGTATTCTCCTGCCTCTTTCTATTTTCTTTCCTTTATTTACCATTTAGACATTTCTTATGGCTAAGCACCAGCTAGATGTTACCAAAATTCTTTTTTTTTTTTTTATTTTTTTAATTTTTATTTATTTCTAGGAGAGAGAGAGAGAGAGAGAGACAGCGTGAGCAGGGGAGGGTCAGAGAGAGAGGGAGTCACAGACTGAAACAGGCTCCAGGCTCTGAGCTGGCAGTCAGCACAGAGCCCGACGCGGGGCTCGAACCCACGAACCGCGAGATCATGACCTAAGTGAAAGTCGGACGCTTAACCGACTAAGCCACCCAGGTGCCCCCCAAAATTCTTAAATCTATTTATTTCAAATGTGACTGACTAAACTTGCTTAATGGTGAACGATTTTTTAAAAATTAATTAAAAAAAATTTTAATGTTTACTTATTTTTGAGTGAGAGAGACAGGGAGAGAACACGAGCAGGGGAGGGACAGAGAGAGAGGGAGACACAGAATTAAAGAGGGCTGGGCTCCAGGCTCTGAGCTGTCAGCACAGAATCCGACACTGGGCTCAAACCCATGACCGCAAGTTCATGACCAGAGCTGAAGTCAGACACCCAACCGACTGAGCCACCCGGGTACTTCAGTGAATGATTTTTAAAATGATACTTTGAATAAATCATATAAAATTTCTATATAGGCATCTCTTTAATACGAATCACAAGAAATAGTGTTTACCTAACTTTTTACTTATATTCACTATTTTGTGTTTTTCTTTTCCTCCTTTGGAAATATTTTCCCAGTGAAGTACTGTCAATTATTCTTTAATAATGATTTCTCTAGGTGGTTCTAGTTTTAAAGTCACCCTCCTAGGGGCAACTGGGTGGCTCAGTTAGTTAAACATCCAACTCTAACTCTTGATTTCAGCTCAGGTCATGATCTTAAGGTTTGTGTCTCCCTCTCCCTCTCTGTGTCCCTCCCCCACTGGTGCTCCTCTTGCCCTACCACCTGGCTCTCAAAATAAATAAATCCACTTTAAAAAAATAAAGTCACCCTCCTAAGTCTCTCACACTTCCCTTTAGCAATTCCAACTTTAAATGTGGGATAATAGAACAGGTTTTGTTAACACGTACTTCATTGAGATTCACCTGGACTTAAACCCTGCCTCTATTACCTATGCGATGCAGGGCAAATTGGTGAAGATCTGTGATTACATTTTCTCATTTGGAAAATAAAGTACCTACTCTACAGAGTTGTGAGAAAATACTTGGCAAATGGTAAGCACGCATGTCTTTTCTCTTCCAGCTCTTTCTCAGACTAACTGAATCTGGTTGTTAGCATTTTAAGTTTATGACTGTTCCAAAGAGCAGATCCGTATCTACCTCTTTCAAATTTAAAAAATAAAAGACTATATCTTTCATTAAAACAAATCAAGATTTTAGGGCACCTGGGGGACTCAGTAGGTTAAGCATTCAACTTTGGCTCAGGTCATGATCTCACAGTTAGTGAGTTTGAGCCCCACATTGGGCTCTGTGCTGACAGCTAAGACGCTGGAATCTGCTTCAGAGTCTGTGTCTCCCTCTCTCTCTAACCCTCCCCTGCTCTCTCGCTCTCTCAAGAATAAACATTAAAAATTAAAAAAAAAAAGATTTCATAACGTCCATTAATTAGCACTGTGTTGACTCACTTCACAAGGTTACTTTCCCCCATGATTTCAGTGGAAATTAGTGGGGAAAAAACATCAGGCTCTTTTCTCCAAATACTGTCCTTAGAACTGCAGGCTCATAGAGCTAGAGGAAGCTTTAATGATGATCTAGTCCACCCTCCCTTCCTTCCCCCAACATTCTATGCATGAAAATAGCAAGGCCAAGGAGGTTAAATTTACTTCTCTACCTCCTCAAGATCACACTCAGGGCTATATTTTATGTAAGTGATTTGTAACTAGGTGCCCTGATTCCTAGTCTAAAATAATATATACTAATTTCTAATTTCCCACTCCACAAATCATGCTGAGAGAGCTTCCTTTCTTCATACCTACTGAAAAATGAGGTGCCAGGGTGGCTTAGTTGGTTAAGCATCCAACTCTTGATTTTAGCTCAGGTCGTGATCTCACAGCTTGTGAGTTCGAGCCCTACATCGGGCTTTGTGCTGACAGTGCAGAGCCTGCTTGGAATTCTTTCTCTCTGCCCCTTCCCAGCTCTCTCTCTCTCATTCAAAATAAATAAATCAACTTAAATATAACTACTAAAAAGGGAAATATAGAAAGGAAAATTTTTAATACTATAGGTTGAAAGATGCTTTAAATGAAACTGGGCTGTGTAAAGATAGCCAAAAGGAACAGTAAGAATTTGAAATCATAAGTATTACTTCAAATAAGTTTATAAATATTAAAAATAAGCTCTTAAAAGTAATTAAATTAGATATTATACTAATAGGCTATGATGATGGTATACTTGCTGGCTTTATCTGATATACTGATTTCCATCTTCCTAGAAAAACACTGATAAAAGCTACAAAAGTATGAGAAACTATAGTTATCAAAAATTAATTTGCCAAATATCAGGAGAAAAGTGACTCTATCAAATAGATGGCTTCACAGTGAAAAAAATCACTGTTATGCATTAAAGAAAAGCCACATAAAAAGTTAAATTTGCTTTGAGATCTTTAAGAACATATTATTTGAATTATATTATTTCCAAGATTTCTATTTTCTAAAATATCAGTAATTATATCCTAGGAGAATTCATCTGCAGGGAGAAAGAGGAAACAGTGTAACACCAAGCTAATAATTTACAGTTGTGTAGTGGGTAAGACGTTCTCTAGCCAGTTTCTTATTTTTTGTCTCTCATTAATATTAATTTTATATGCTTTCTTTCTAGAGGCCTATTAAAGAAAAAGCTCTCTTTGGGTTACATTTAGAACCAATACTATTTTTAATCACATGAACAAAATATTGAAGATGATTATCTTTATTATTACATAATAAAAAATACATCTCTAGATGTCAGCCTAGTTTGGCAAAATCTACTTGCTTACTCACCCTTATAAGAAAGAATGGACGTGAGTTATAAAGAATATCAGGTTTGTTTAGCTTATAAAACCCAAGGGAAAAGAGTCCTATTAAAACCAGAACAAACCAAAGCAAAACAAACAAAACACCTATTTGCATGGGCAGGTAACACTGTGGTTCTTTGTATAAAACTCGTATACTTCCTTTAAACATAAGGAACTTTGGTAGGGGGTGAAAGAACATAATAAAAGCTAATTTATCACAGGAAAATTTAGAAATCACCATTTTAAATTCCTTTTCATTCTTATTTATCTTCATAAACTTATCACAACAAACTCCCAGTATTTTAATTTACCTCCAAAAAAAAAAACCCAAAATATTCAAAGTGTGTTAGAATTTATGGATTCCCATATTTGGAGGCTGCTTTGCCCATATCATTAGCTGTCCGGTGATGAATAGTGGCTTTGATAATGGTAGCTCTTACCAGCCCTTCACTTGGCTTGATGTTTGCCAGCTGAATCACTTCCAGGTGGGCAGACTGTGAAACCAGAGGATCTGATGACAGGGATATGATGTGGTCACAGACTCCAGAAAGAGTTTTACACTGAAAAAAAATTAGGATAAACACATGCTGTATGTAACATGTGAATCACTTATTGTTATTACTTTTTATAAGAAAAAATAAAAGAAACAGAAGCAGTTGACATTTTTTTCTATAAAATCTGCATAAAATAGGTATTCAATTGAATAAAACATAACAAACACACATTTATATTCTAAATTATGGATACAAGAACTAAAGATCAAAATACAAGAAAGTTATAGTTTTGTTTTGTTTCTATTGTTTGATTCATCAGACCTAAAATCGAATGATTGTTTCTAAACAATCTTAATAACCAGAGAACTTCTTGATAACAACCTTTGGATGTAACTGAACTCAATAATTCCAAAACCACCAATGATCATGATCAGAGAAGTTTAAAAACAATCCAGTAAATGACCAAGAAGATGAATGTTCAAGTCTGCTCAGTGAACTCCTCCTAATTTGTCTATACGTTACTGCTCAAGGTTACCTTTCTATAAATTGCCTATGTCCTCCAGGCAAAGTATGCCACTTCTTCAATACTGGTTTGTCAGCGTTCTATGAAGTCTAAAATTGTATAATTTCATTCTGAAGCCCTCTTGAGGCAGGAACCATGTCCTACTCATCTTTGACTTCTCTTTCTTACCTCCCTTACCCCCCAACACCATGTAGATAGATCTTAAAACATATAACATACTCAATAAATATGAGTTGAATAAACTGAAGAGCAAAGGAGGTTTAGCACTTAGTAGAGTGGCTTGACTGAGAACAGAAAGCTAATACTTTAGGTTAGGATAAATCTATTCAATGCTGCTATAGAACAGATTTAAATAAGTTAGAATTAGACATGGTAAAATCATGACAGTGGAATATAAGTGAATGATGCTTGGAGTATACTATCTTCAAATATGCTGGCCCTTAGATGCTTCAGACTCGCACTTACTGAGTGAGAGGTTTCAGGGCTTACTGAAACCAGGTGTCCATCATTTGGTTTATTATTATTATTATTTTTATTATATTATTTTGCCTTTATTGTAGGAAGAGCTATTATTTTGCAGCAATCAAGGTGTCATTTTCTGTCCATTTCCAACATATTTGTTCTGTGACCACTGCATTACTCACTTGTAAGGGAGACCGTTCCATCTGCCTGGTTAAGGTAATAATGACTCTCTTTTTATTTGCTGTATTCTGTGCATGGCCCATGGCTCTCAGTCTGTGCTGGGTTCAGCTTTCTCATACCAAACAAACTGCCAAACTAAATTTCCCTTGTAATTGCACTCCTTTTTGCATCTGCTTCTCAAGGCTGCACTTTTATTACAGCTAGCAGCCTTCAAAGCAAGACATGAGCCGGCAATACACCAATATCCATGGAAGGAACATGGGCTTGATATGAAGATAGATGTGGGCAGTCATCACACTGCCAGTTACTTGCTGTATAACTGTGAGAAAGTTATTTTATATCCTTGAGGCTCAATTTCTTCATGTAGAAAATGGGGTGATAAGAATTGCTGTATATGGCAAATCAGGTTAAGGTATAAAGAAAGAGCCTAATATGACTCCAATCCAAAAAAGACTAAATAAATGCTTATTTTTTCCCCTGTTGCTTTCTCTAACCTCAGAAGGCTTAATCTTTACTCATGGGATGAATTATCTCATTATTCTTCATTACATGGCCTTGTTGACCATTTTACAATGACCAGTGATCACACTGCATGGTCATGATGGGAGAGTTCACATCTCTTTACTTTCTCTGATGTTCACATCTCAATGCTCAGATAGAATAAAGGTATTTACCCTAAAAAGCTGCTAAGCATAGTGCCAAGAGGGAGACCACTTCTCAGAAATTGGGAATTCTACAGGCCTGACATGAGCATTTGACCTGTGCAATTACATAGGGGTCTGTACTTAGCTCTGCTGTTGAGGTCTTGGAATTCTCCATTGTTCTTGAACAAGGCACTTGATATTTTCATTTTGCGCTAGATCTCACATGTTTGTAGTACATCCTGGAAACTCAGTTGTGTGTGTGTGTGTGTGTATGTGTGTGTGTGTGTGTATTTTAATTCCTCTTGAAAATATTCATCAGCTGCCATGGGGGAAAGGACAGAATGACAGCACTTAACATATAAAAACTGACTGCAATTCAAACTGCTTATGTTTGAAAGGAAAGAAAACACTTTTGGGCAGATTTAAATCTTTTAGCTATTCCTTTCCTCCCATGTGTGGTTACATTTTCATTCTTATTTTTTCTTTATCTCAAGGGAGTGATAATATTGTTAATTCTTGAGCATTTCTAAATAGGATATTTGGATTACATGATAATCTAAAGAAGATATAATCTAAATCAGTACTAAATCAGGAAACTAAAAAGAAACTTTTGTAGTTTCTACAAATTGAATTATTTTACAAGTCCAATGCATAAATAAATAGGAAAGTAATGGACATACTTAAATGGCTCAACATGTGTGCATGACAACATTCAGGGCCTCATACAACACACTGGTAATGAGCAATAGCTCTCCAATTCAGGTACTGGAAGCACTTAGAAGTAGGGTAGAAGAAGGAAAGGCAGAAATACTAGACTGTAGACACGTTTACAAAAAAGAAAATACCAATTAAATCCACCGTATTAAGTTGCAAATCATTTTCTCAGATTCCTCTTCTTGAGTAATTTTGTTTGCCAAATACTTGCTATGTGCAAGGTCTGCTGGAATACAAAAGATGAGTAAAACACTGACTTTACCAGAAAAGCCATCAGGACTTAACAGATTAAAGATCTTGAAAAAAAAAAAAAAATAGAAAGACTTAGAAAAGAAACTCCACTAGAACCTTGCTGCCTGTTTTAGAGATAATGTACTAGAACCTTTATATTGTAGTATTTGGCACTTAACTTAATAAGCCAGTTAGAAGAGGTATAAAACGGCCAGGCTTTATATGCTAATTCTACACTCATTAGTGCATCATATATCAAGCCACGGCAGGAAACCACATTAAAAGTACTAGGCAAAGTTCCAGCGAAGTTATTTGACACATTCTTGTAAAAAGTAAATTTGCTCATTCAGTAAAATCATAAGGTATTATGTTGTTATCATTTTATTTTTGAGCTTCTATAAAATTATTTATTAAATTTTTTTTTGTGCTGGAAAAACATGTAGGTTTTATTTTCCTTTTGTGTTACAAATATAGGCACTTGATACTACTGAGTAAGTTGACTTGCACATACATTGTTTGGATATGAGGGTAGGGTAAAGAGCAAAGATGTTTGGTAAGACATTTGGTAAGATAATAAATTCAATTTGAGGTTTACTTTGGTATAAACTACTACTAAATCACCTACATAAAAATTTAGAAATATTTTTAGTGATTAACTTATCCAACAAGTTTTCCTACTGAATAAAATCCAAGTGGGTGAAGGAGAGGGGAAATGGGTGATGGGCATGGAGGAGGGCACTTGTTGGGATGAGCACTAGGTGTTATATGGAAACCAAACTGACAATAAACTATATTAAAAAAAGAATAAAAACCAAGTAGCTATCAGTTAGCTAATTAGCTAATTAGTTTATAAAGTGATCATCTTTTTATTTTTATGAAAACAATACTTGGTATTCTTTTCATAAATTTTGAATAATTGTGTTAAATGCCAATGGTAAGCAATCATCATTTTCATGTTTGTTGAGCAATTGCTCCTTGTTGAACCACAAACTTGGGATACAGAATTCAGAATAAAGGGCAAAGTACAAGAAGTTCTTTGTATGGATAATGCATTCATAGATTGTTGTTATCATTTTAAAACATAGCATTATATACTGCTACCTAATTTCTAGAAAAATAAAATTATAAGATAGCAAGAAAAATACATCTTCTATTATTATAAGTGGACATCAATATTATGGAGCACCTATAGCATATCTGGCACAATGCTAAGTAGATGACCTTTGAACTACATGGATTTGAACTGTGTGGGTCAACTTATACACAGAATTTTTATAGTACAGTCCTGTAAATGTATTCTTTCCTCCTTAGGATTTCCTTAATGACATATTCTTTTCTCACATATGAAATATATGTTAATCAACTATTTATCTTATAGGTAAGGCTTCTGGTCAACAGTAGGCTATTTAGTAGTTAAGGTTTTAGGGAGTCAAAAGTTATATGTGGATTAAAAAATTTTTAATGTCTATTTTATTTTTGAGAAAGAATGACAGAGCGTGAGCAGGGGAGGGGCAGAGAGAGGGAGACACGGAATCTGAAGCAAGCTACAGGCTATGAGCTGTTAGCACAGAGCCTGATGTGGGGCTCAAACCCACAGACCATAAGATCATGACCTGAGCTGAAGTTGGACGCTTAACCGACCGAGCCACCCAGGTGCCCCCTAAAAGTTACATGTGGATTTTTAACTGCATAGCAGTTTGGTGCATTGTTCAAGGGTCAATTATACTTCATATTCATTATCTCATTTATCCTTATAACAACTTCCTGAAGTAGATATTATACCAGCAGAGGAGAAAGCAAGGCTAAACATATCAAGGTGCAATGCCCTGGCAGAAAAGGACTTGAATTCTTAATCATTATGTGTACCATCTCTTATTTCAATCCCTACGTTGGAACTTGTTTTTGATCAATTTCTTTTTGTATTGCTTAAATCTTATGTCTGTATTAAATGGATGCTATACAGTACATTTAAACCACAGAGTATAATAAAATACAAGGCAATCCTGCAAACATTCTTGCAATTTAGAATGCCCTTTAGATAAAGGAGTAATAGATCTGAGAGTGTAAAAGACACAGCTCTCTGGGAAAATGAAAAGCCTTATCTGCAGAAGAACAACTCTATTCTAGTAAGAAGATGACTTGGTAACCACTTGTATTAAGGGGATTCTTCTGGTATTTCTGCAACATTCATACCAAAGAATTTTTAATTCTATTTCTCTTTAGTTCTAAAAACAGCAAGAAAATTTGAACCTAAAATTAAAGCCTAGTAAATAATATGCCTTTAATAAAGCTAAAAGGAAACATAAGATGGCAATGAGTATTATATCTGACCCTCTGGATTTTGTTATAACACATATATCTGGTTCACTCAAATCTAAAAGTTCAAAAGGAAAAAAACACCTGAGCACAGCAGGTTTTGTATAAAATTAATGGTTTTAATATAGTTGTAAAAGCAACATTTTAGTCACTGTGGAGATTAAAAAAACAGCACCCTTACATTAATATAGTAACTAATAATAACAGATATTATTTCATTACCACTGAATTTATCAAATAAATTTTAGATTAATATGTGAAATTTCACTAATTATATATTTTAAAGGGAACACAGAAAATACTCCAAGTACAAACAATAGTGAAAAGCTAAGATAAAGGAAAGAAGTCTTTCCTATGTTAGTTAGCATCAGAGCATACTCAGACATGATTGAGCTATTTAAAGTATTTTTATTTATGTTTTTCTAGATAAGTGAAGTACTGTGGTCGGTTATTCTGAGTGTAATAGAAGAAATAAATGGAACTACCTTTAGGTTAAAAAATCAGAAATTCATTTCAATTAAGAAAGAACTTCAGGCCCATAAGCTTAACAAGACATTTTCCCACCCACCCCTCCAAAAAAGATTTTACAAACGAACATCTCTACTTTATATATTTATATATTCACACTTTATATATACTTTATATATATATATATACACACACACACAAGAATATGAAACCAAGGTAAAATAAGGAAACAACAAACAGATGCATATGCATTTTAAGATGGCAACAACGATATAAAAGCTACGATATAAGAATAGCTTAAATGATTCAGGTTTACTATCAATAAAATGGAAAACTAACAAAAATTTTATTTATTATTTATTTATTATTATATTATTTATTTATAAAGTTTGTTTATTTTAAGACACAGAAGAACATGAGCAGGGGAAGAGCAGGGAGAGAGGGAAAAAAAGAATACCAAGCAAGCTCTGCACTGTCAGCACAGAACCCAACATGGGACTTGCTTTCAGGAACCATGAGATCATGAGCTGAGCTGAAATCAACAGTCAGATGCTTAACTGACTAAGCCACCCAGATGCCCCAACAAAAGTTTTATTTTGATAGTGTATACACACTAAAAGTTATTAATATAAATGATATTTCAATTAAAATAGTCTAGAGGACAAAGCATGTTTTTATTTTGTTTGGTTTATATATTAGTATAATTCAGTATTATAAATCATGTAATCCTGTGACATTTTAGGATGACATCAGCATTGTATTTTGTGAACAAGAGAGGTTTTGTTTTTACAAAACAGTATATATTTATTCTTAGTGAGAACTCTAAATGATATAAGCCTCATTCAGAAATATGGTATTCTTAATTTCTTGGTACTTCCTACATCTCTGTTGAGCTAACAATTTTGTACTTCTAATTATGATGGCTCCCTAATAAGATGCAAGGAGTAAGAATCATAGGTAACTTTGAAAGAGTAAAATACACTAACAGGATTTAAATTGGTATTTAAAAGCATTATTCTATATAAATATCCCCCAACCCAGGAAGAATTTCTTGCTCATATGTGTAAAGAGAATTGAAGGAGAGACAATTTTTTAAACCTAAAATCTAATATAAAAGAATAAAATTTCAATTTTAACCCAATGTAAAAATCATATTCAGAAACTTTGTTTCAACAAGGCCTAGAAAGCTCTACAATTAATTCCTTTAGGTTTCAAATTCTGATAGTGGGGAGAAAAACACAACAAAACAACTAACAGAATGAAAAGAAACCACCACCACCCTTCATAATGCCATTCATTCATTCAACAATCACTGAGTATCTGCTAATGATTCAAATGCCAACTATTACATTCAAAGATTTCACAACCTGGTGTTTCAGGTAATCTATTTGGCTTTGTCCTTGACATCACTGACATTAAGCACGCTGTACTTGTGTTTCTGATAATGGAACAGAGGCAATAACAGTTTAAAACAACCATCATCAATGAATGATGAGACTACAAATGATGAGGTCAGTACCAGTGAGAGAACATCAGTTCCAAATGTGTACCTGCTCTGATGAGCAAGAAATGGACCCATGACACTTCCAACTTCCAACCGCATCCCTGAAGCTTCCTGGTATGAATTAAAGTTGAGACAAGCTGCTCCACTCTCCTCTGGTTTCTGCTAAGAAAACAGTCAGCTGGAAACCAGTATTTAATCTAGGAAAATATCCATTATATTTGCCTGCTCTGTCAGGGGCAAGAAATAGAGCCAGACAGGCATGCAGCAGACTCCCGGATAGCTGAGAGAACACTCATTAGTGTGAAAATTTCCAGGCTCAAAATTAAGAAGGGTCTGGACATACCAGTGACTCAACTAAGATGTGGGTTATTAGGAAGAGGATGCTCTTTTAGTTTAGAGTCAAATAGCAAGACTGAAGCAGTTCATTATAATCAAATGAACTTCTGGAAAATCCAGGCACTCTGTGTGTGTGTGTGTGTGTGTGTGTGTGTGTGTGTGTGTGTTTATGGGCAAGTATAGAAAAATAGCAGAGACCTGGGGGTAATGTCTTCACTTACAGTTGAGAAATTCAAAATTGACATATGTGGTTTTTTTGGGAGGAAAGAACTAATTGCACTGTGTCAATTATGAATTTACTGGCTCTCAGCTCCAGATTCACCCTTCAGTGCTTGCTCTGTAATAATGGTTGGGACTCTCCAAGAATTTCTGGTTTATACCAAGCACTGTGTTAAGTGTTTATCAGCAGAGGGCTCTAAAGAAATATGACAAGGGGAAGGAGGCATCTGTTTCAGGTGCCCTTGTGCTGCATTTTTGCTTGGTCTTGTTCCTGCGGCATGGACCATCAATGATGGATGTGTGTGACTACACCCAGTGGTGCCATGATCATGCAGTCCCTCAGTGAACTCAAAGTCTCAGCCTGGGCTTAGTGACCACCATCATGGGGCCCTCTCAGCCTCATACCCACAGCAGCACTCCACTCTTTCTATGAGCCTCCCACCAGCACCAGTTGCCTATATCCTGGCAAGTTGTTGTTTGCCTGGTAACTGTGGACCAGCTCTGGCTTAGGCAACCCAGTGAAGCTGCAACCCTCTGGCTCCAATGAGTACTGATCTGCCTCATCCTATAGGAGGGTGTCTGTCTATAAGCTCTCCTTCATTGTATATACCACCCCCCTTCATCCTAGGGAATGCTTTATAGTCTCTTTATATCTATATAGGTACTTTTCTATGATAGCTTAATAATTATTTAGATTAAACTTATTTTGTTCAAGTTATAGGTTGATTTCTGTCTCCAGACTGATTCCATTACCTTGATGAGGAAATGTTTCTATTTACAGTGACTGTAACTGTAGTTAAAAATCTCCATAGTGTCAAAAACATCCATAATGTCTTTGATCACATAAAGAATGGTCTCAGATGAAGACAGCCCTTCAATTTATCACTTCATGTGACCACACTACTTTCTACTGATTTTGTGAATTATCACCAAAGAATTATGGCATTTACACCTTACTCCAATACCCCAAATTAATGAGAAAGGTTAATTTAGTTTGTTCACAGCTAGTAAGTGCCAGAATGAGGTCAGGACACCAAATCTCTTTAACTCTCAAATTGGTGCTCTTTCTACTACATTACTCTTGTCTCACTTGACTCCTCAACAAAAACAAATATTCTTTGAGAACAAGGATTGTACACTCAGAGTCAGTCTGTGTAAGCAATTTATAATGCATAATGTGATCAGCAAATGTAATGTTAGCAAGAATACCCATATAAATATACTGATGTACATACTGTCTATGCAGATCATAATAAGACATATTAAAAACAGATTATCTTAATTTTTATGTATGGCCACATTCCTTTTAGTGTATACACATATTTTCTTTTTGTCCCAGAAAAGACAAGGTGTTTTTTTTTTTTCACCTCCAACATATCTATCTGATTTCTTCTTTTCTCCTTAAGCTATTGATTGTGAAGTTAAGTTACAGTTAAAATAATTAATAAGGCAATTAACCATCAAAATTTCAAAACTTGAAGATAGTCTAATACAACACTCAAGAAGTCAATGCCTATTTCAGTAATAGTATTAGCATATATCTTCAGGGTGATCACACAAAAAGAGAGTGAAGGGGGCCAAGACAGAAGAGTCACATTAACTGTGAAAACAAAGAAGTATCTTAATTCTTTTCGTCTATAAAAGTATTAGAATTCATGTTTTAATGAGATGGCCTATAATTTGAATGTCCAAATGCTACAGTTATAACTTAAATGTCAACTGTGCAAAAAAAAAAAAAATTCCATTTTAAATGGCTCCAAACCACAGCTATAATTGCCAAAGCTGACTTTTCAAAGCATTAGGGACCTTCTGAACACCAATGTAAAATTATTTTTATGATGTCATTTGAGTGCCACTATTTTTAAGAAATCTCTAAAGATAAAATATTAATATGATAATTTTTATTTTATTATGGGGCATGCTGCTGCCCTAGTACCTATATCCTCAATGTTTGATGTGATCAGAAGAAAGATATGCTTACAAAAATGATATGATGTAGATGGTGGGGCACAGTCTCAAATGAGCTCTTTATCTTCTCTTCTGAGCTCTTTCCTTGGATCTGTTGCTTTTATGTAGTTTTAGCTATTTCAAGACTAGATATCAGAGAATGCATAATACTCTCAGCCCAGATGGAGTTTAGGAGTAAAGAACTCATACATGCAAAGATAGAAAAAAATTACACAGAATGTTTATGAAATAAGACAAATAGGTAACATGCCAAAATAAGCGTAATTCATGATAAAACCCAAATTAGTAAAGAAAAATAGGTTGGAGGGAAAAGAGAAAAGAGAGAAGAAAACATTCATTAGAATTTCCTTTCTAGAAACTGTAAAGTACAGTTATATAAACAAAAAGATAATTTTACACTAACATAATAAAATAGGCATTCACTGTATTTATTCTTCCCATTATTTTTTATTAAAGCAATGAGGATAAAATGTGTAATCAGGGCCAAGGCCTAACTGAGAGGGAAATACCAGATCAATAGAGGAGAAATACCTTACTGCTTATCATTAGACAACAATCACTCAGATACAGAGTGCACTGGTGATCTGCATTTCCTTTCAGTCCTTTATGGCTGCACTGTGCCATCAGTTCCATTATACTTAATTGACAAATTCAAAGGAAACCCAAGTTATCGTTTCTTTTTGCTCCTTCTCACATTTTATATTCATAGGCATCGCTGTCTGCAACCAACCAGCCAACCAACTCGTTTTTCTAACAAGCCTTTTGGTCTTCAGAGTCTACTGCTTTTGAATTTTAAGCATAAAAAAACTCCTATTTTAAAGATAAGTACGGTGAACATCAAGAAATCTAGCATGTGTATCATAAAATTATCCATTGAAAACTGTCAGGATTATAAATATAATAGAATGTATGCTTGTATAATTTTTAATTATAAAAGCAATGCAAACTAATTGAAGAAAACTGGGAAGATATTTGAAATTAAAACAATCAGATGTTATTTTACCAAGCAAAGTAAATATTAATATAAAATATTTTCTTTTCAAATTTTCAACAGTGATGATCTGTTATGTTTGTAATGCTTTTAATCTGGTTATTACTTGACATTATCATTTAGAATCTTTCCTTTAACACTGGAACATATTTTATGTATATTCATAAATATCATTTATTCATTAATTATATAATCAGATATAATTTAAAATAGTAACTATGAATAGTAAATATTTCATCCTGTAATTGCACCATAATTTACTGAAGCATCACCTTATTATTTTCTGTTTTTCACTATCAGACAGAATGCTACATTAAATACTTATTGTTGTGTATTATAATTTATTTTTAGACCAGATTCCCAAGATAGTTTGGGAATATAGATTCTGGAGCCAGACTGCCTGAGTTAAATCCTACCTTAAATCCTTTCCATCTGTGTCACTTTGGGAAAGTCAACTAATCTTTCTATACTTAGGTTTCTTCATCTGTAAAATGGACATGATGGTATTAATACTCATCTCCCAAGGCTGTTATGAGGACCAAATAATTAGTTTATACTTAACACTTGAAATAGCACCTGCACCCTACTGTAAATACTACAAAAATATTAGCATTAATATTTTTGAGCCTTGAAATGGCCTAAAACTTAAAAAGGTTTAATGAGCACAAATGTCTAACAGTAAGGCATGCCCATTCTAATTTCATTGGATTCTTGCCAGCATTTGAGTATTTTTAGTCTGTATTTTTATGTGTGTATGTATTTGTGTTAATGAATTGATAGGTGAAAATTTGTATTTTATTACTGTGTTACAGGGATCCCTTGTTTTCTGAGGAAAATTGCCACTGGAAGATAATGGTAGTCTTTGTAGTTTAATTTAGGGATGCAGAGCTTGTCTCCTTAAGAGATCAATAAATCTAATGATATGTGCATTATTTTTCTGATTTAGCCAATGATATTTTTCTGTTTAACAACCCTCATTTATTTATTTGTTTATTTATTTATTTATCTTAAATAGTTTATTGTCAAGTTGGTTTCCATATAACAAACACCCAATGCTCATCCCACAAGTGCCCTCCCTCATGCCCATCATCCCCCTTCCCCTCTCTCCCACCCCCATCAGCATTCAGTTTGTTCTCAGAATTCAAGAGTCTCTTATGGTTTGCCTCCCTCCCTTTCCCCAACTATTTTTCCCCTTCTTCTCCCTTATGGTCCTCCATTAGCTTCCTCCTAATCCACCTATATGTGCAAACATATGGTATCTGTCCTTCTCTGACTGACTTATTTCGCTCAGCATAACACCCTCAAGTTCCATCCATGTTGCTACACATGGCCAGATGTCATTCTTTCTCATTGCCATGTAGTATTCCATTGTATAAATATACCACATCTTAATCCATTCATCAGTTGATGGACATTGAGGCTCTTTCCATGTTTTGGCTATTTTTGAGAGTGCTGCTATGAACATTGGGGTACATGTGCCCCTATGCATCAGCACTCCTCTATCCCTTGGGTAAATTCCTAGCAGTGCTACTGCTGTAACAACCCTCATTTAAAAAAAGCAGCACTCATATATTTGTTTTATTCTTCACGGTCTGTGACAGATTCAATGTTTGCACTTCCCCCTAAATTCTTACGCTGAAACTTAATCCCCACTGTGATGGTTTTTGGGAGTGGAGCCTTTTTGAGAGGTGACTAGGTCATAAGGGCAGAGCCCTCTTAAATTGGATGAGTGTCCTTATAAGAGACCCCAAAGGGCTCCTTCACTCTTTCCATCAATGTGAAGACCCTCTATAAATCGGGAAACAGGCTCTCACTAGACACCGAGTCTGCAGGTACCGTTATCTTGGACTGCCCAACCTTCAGAAATGTAAGAAAGATGTGTTGTTTAAGCCCCCGAGTCTAAGGTATTTTTTTGTTATAGTAGTGTGAATGGACTAAGACACCATGGCAATTGGTTTTGTTCTTCATCTCCAGCCCTTTGCTATAAGTTTCCTATTCTAGAATTTGAAACTTTTGCTTCATTTATTTAGTAAACTTACTCAAATCCATTTTCTTTTTTTTTTTTAATATTTTTTAAATTTATTTCTAGGAGAGAGAGAGAGAGAGACAGCGTGAGCAGGGGAGGGTCAGAGAGAGAGGGAGTCACAGACTGAAACAGGCTCCAGGCTCTGAGCTGGCAGTCAGCACAGAGCCAGACGCGGGGCTCGAACCCACGAACCGCGAGATCATGACCTGAGCGAAAGTCGGACGCTTAACCGACTAAGCCACCCAGGCGCCCCTCAAATCCATTTTCAGTAAGATACTTTAGTCATCTTGCTTATCTAGAAATATCTTTTTGTTGCTCTCACGGATGAATGATAATTTAGGTTTAAACATTTTGGGGCATTGTTTTTCTTACAGATTTTCAATCAGACAACAAAAAGAAAAAAAAAAGGCATCCAAATCAGCAAGGAAGAAGTCAAACTTTCACTCTTCAGATGACATGATACTCTATGTGTAAAACCCAAAATACTGCACCAAAAAAACTGCTAGAACTGATACATGAATTGAGCAAAGTTGCAGGATATAAAATCAATGCAGAGAAATCGGTTACATTTCTATACACCAGTAATGAAGCAGCAGAAAGAGAAATCAAGGAACTGACCCCATTTACAACTGCAAAAAAAAGTAAGATATCTAGGAATAAATGTAACCAAAGAGGTAAACAATCTGTATGCTAAAAAGTATAGAGAGCTTATGAAAGAAATTGAAGAAGATACACAAACAAAAAGGAAAAATATTCCATGCACATGGATCAGAAGAACAAATATTGCTAAAATGCAGATACTACCCAAAGCAATCTACACATTCAAATGCAATTCCTATCAAAATAACACTAGCATTCTTCACAGAGCTAGAACAAACAATCCTAAAATTTGTATGGAATCATGAAAGACCCTAATGGCCAAAGTAATGTTGAAAAAGAAAACCAAAGCTGGGAGCATCACAGTTTGGGACTTCAAGATGTATTACAAAGCTGTAATCATCAAGACAGCATGGTATTGGCACAAAAACAGACACAGAGATCAATGGAACAGAATAGAGAACCCAGAAACGGACCCACAAATGTATGGCCAACTCATCTTCAACAAAACAAGAAAGAATATCCAATGGAAAAAAGACAGTCTCTTCAGCAAATGGTGCTGGGAAAACTGGACAGAGACATGCAGAGAAATGAACCTGGACTACTTTCTTATACCATACACAAAAATAAACTCAAAATGGATGAAAGACTTAAATGTGACACATGAAACCATCAAAATCCTAGAGGAGAAAACAGGAAGCAAACTCTGTGACCTAGGTTGCAGTAACTTCTTTGTTGTTGAAGTTCTTGCTGTTTATTTTTTTTTCTTAAATAGTTTATTGTCAAGTTGGTTTCCATGTAACACCCAGTGTTCATCCCAACAAGTGCCTTCCTCCATACCCATCACTCCCCTTCCCTTCTCTCCCACCCCCATCAGCCCTCAGTTTGTTCTCAGCATTCAAGAGTCTCTCATGGTTTGCCTTCCTCCCTCTCCCCAACTATTTTTCCTCTTCTTCTCCCCCATGGTCCTCCAGTAACTTCTTACTTGACTTGTCTCCAGAGGAAAGGGAAACAAAAGCAAACACAAACTTTTGGGACCTCATCAAGATAAAAAGCTTCTGCACAGCGAAGGAAACAATCAACAAAACTAAAAGGCAATGACAAAATAGGAGAAGATATTTACATATGACATACTGACAAAGGGTTAGTATCCAAAATATATAAAGAACTTATCAAACAAACTCAACACCCAAAAACCAAATAATCCTGTGAAGAACTGGGCAAAAGACATAAACAGACACTTTTCCAAAGAAGACATCCAGATGGCTAACAGACACCTGAAAAAAATGCTCAACATCCCTCATCGTCAGAGAAATACAAATCAAAACCACAATGAGATACTACCTCACAGCTATGAGAATGGCTAAAATTAACAACTCAGGAAACAGCAGATGTTGGTGAGTATGTGGGGAAAGGGAAACGCTTTTGCAGTGCTGGTGAGAATGCAAACTGGAGTAGCCACACTGGAAAACAGTATGGAGGTTCCTTAAAAAATTAAAAATAGAACTTCCCTATGACTCAGCAATTGGACTACTAGGTACTTATCCAAAGGATATAAAAATGCTGATTTGAAGGGGCACATGCACCCCAATGTTTATAGCAGCACTATCAACAACAGCCAGATTATGGAAAGAGCCCAAATGTCCACGAACTGACAAATGGATAAAGAAGATGTGGTATCTCTCCCTCTCCCTCCTCCCTCTCCCTCCCTCCCTCTCTCTCTCTCTCTCTCTCTCTCTCTCTCTCTCTCACACACACACACACACACACAGAAATATTACTTGGTGATGAAAAAGAATGAAGTCATGCCATGAAGTCATGCCATTTGCAATAACATGGATGGAAGTAGAATATATTATACTAAGCAAAATAAGTCAGTCAGAGAAAAATAAATGTTATGATTTCACTCATGTAGAATTTAAGAAATAAAACACATGAACATAGGGGAAGGGAGGGAAAATTAAGATACAAACAGAGAGGGAGGCAAACCATAAGAGTCTCTTAAATACAGAGATCAAACTGAGGGTTGCTGGAGGGGTGCTGAGTTGGGGAATGGGCTAAATGAATGATAGGCATTAAAGAGGACACTTGTTAGGATGAGCACTAGGTGTTATATGTAAGTGATGAATCACTAAATTCCACTCCTAATGATTATTATGTTAACTAGATTGGATTTAAATTAAAAAATATAAAAAAACAGAAAAAAGATTTACGGATTTTAATTGTTTTCTGGCAGTTATGCAGTTATGGTTTCAGAGTAGACATCTGAATTCAATATAATTTTTATTTCTTTGAAGCGAAAACTTCTCATGTATCTCTTCCCACTAGTTAACTGTAGTTGCTTCTTTTTAAAAAAAAATTTTTGTATGTTTTTATTTATTTCTGAGAGAGAGAGAGAGAGAGGGTGAGCAGGGGAGGGTCAGAGAGAAAGGGAGATACAGAATTTGAAGCAGTCTCCAGGCTCTGAGCTAGGTGTCAGCACAGAGCCCGATGCGGGGCTCGAACCCACAAACTGTGAGATCATGACCTGAGCCGAAGTCGGATGCTTAACCGACTGAGCCATCCAGGCGCCCTAACTGTAGCTGCTTCTTGACATAGAAACTATAATATATTAAAGAAAATATCTTGAAATCATCACCTTTCCAATTCACTTTCTGACTTTGTTGAGAAATTAAATTTTCCCAATTTGATTCCTAAATTATTCTATTATAACCTTAATTATTTCCTCTTGTCTTCTTTAGAAACTTATAATTAGTTGAAGGTGGGCTAACCATAATCTATCTTCTATAGCCATTATATTCTTCATTATATTCTTTCATTTTTTGTCTTTTTATTAATTTACTAATAATTTGAGTGTCAAAAAAGTTTACTTTGTGTCTTACTGTTTCAATTTTCTGCAATAACCAACATGTTTTTTACTGCTTTCAGCATGGTTTAATTTCTATTTGCATGTTCTCAGTTTTTTTTTTTTATTAAAAAAAAATTTTTTTTTTATGTTTTATTTATTTCTAGGAGAGAGAGACAGCGTGAGCAGGGGAGGGTCAGAGAGAGAGGGAGTCACAGACCGAAAGAGGCTCCAGGCTCTGAGCTGGCAGTCAGCACAGAGCCCGACGCGGGGCTCGAACCCACGAACCGCGAGATCATGACCTAAGCGAAAGTTGGACGCTTAACCGACTAAGCCACCCAGGCGCCCCCCATGTTCTCAGTTTTAAGGACTGTGTTTTTGTTTTTTTTTTTTTTTAGTTTATTTTGAGCTCAGTTTATAGTGGCCTTATTTTCTTTATAGTATGGTATTCTATTTTAATGTAAACACTTTTAATTCTTACTGAGATCATTAAATAGATGTTCTTAATAAATTTTCTTCATAGAAAGATTTTCTTCTGATATATGAGGGATAGTTAACCTCCTTTTTCTCATTCTTTTTCTTTACTTATCCCTAAATAAAGATCTATTTCAGGAAAAGACACACCTCACCTTCCTCTTTAAAAGCCTCCTCTACTCCCCAGACAAAATGCAGATATAGGGATTGGATCTGGACAGAGACAGTTGATGTTCTAGTGCATATCTCAAGTTACTGTAATATTTACTCATTTGTATGAGTACTCTGACTCAAGTGTCACAGAAACAAGGAGAACATTCAGAATCAGTCACAATTTGATTCCAAACAAGTTATATCAAAACACAAGCTTTTTATTTTCTGGTGCACATAAAAAAGAAAAAGGGAAACTGAAAACAAACATAAATAAATATTGTAAAGAAGGTAATGAGGTTATAAATAATTGTACTTAAATATATTAATATTCTCATTTTACATATTAAGAACAAAGTCAACTACAAACATCAAATCATTATGTTATATACTTGAAACTAATATAATGTTATGTGTAAATCAGCAATAAATTTTTTTTAATTGTTAAAATTTACCTTAAAAATATCAAAGAAAGTTAAACTACTTGACTAAGGTCACTGAGATACAAACTGTTAGAATTAGGGTTCAGGGATGCCTTGGTGGCCCAGGTCATGACCTCACAGTTTGTGAGTTCAAGCTCCATGTCTGGCTCTATGCTGACAGCTCAGAGCCTGGATCCTGCTTCAGATTCTGCACTTCTCTCTCTCTCTCTCTCTCTCTCTCTCTCTCCCTCCCTTTCCTCCACTTATGCTCTGTTTCTCTCTCTCTCAAAAATAAAAAAAAAACATTAAAAAAAGTTTTTAGAAAGAATTAGGGTTCAGACAGTCCTTTAGACTTAGCACGAGTTCCTCTACACTACAGGAAATCTGGAAAGATACTAGTATCATATATGCCAAGCGGTATAATGTACTCTTTATTATTTTTTAAGAAGAATTCTTATTGTGAGGAAAGCAGCACAGAAGTATATAACCTCCTACTAAAGACTAGCCCATCTTTACATAAAAAGGCCAGGAAGGGAGAAGTGGAAAGAGACAAATACCATGTGATTTCTCTCATATGTGGAATTTAAGAAACCTAAAAAACAACAAAGGGGAAAAAAGAGAGAGAGAGGCAAACCATGAAACAGAGTCTTAACTACACAGAGCAAACTGATGGTTACCAGAGGGAAGGGGGTGGGAGGATGGGTGACATAGGTGATGGGGATTAAGGAGTACGCTTGTAATGAGCAGCGGTGATGTATGGAAGTGTTGAATCACTATTTTGTACACCTGGAAATAATACTACACTGTATGTTAACTAACTGGAATTTAAATACAAACTTAAAACAATGTTAACAAAAAAATAAAATAGGAGAACTGTAAAAAAAAAAGAAACAAAATAAAGTGCTTTCTGAGCTGAACTTCTTGGTTAATGCCATACACAGTGTCAATCATCATCAAACAAGATCTTTAAATTCTCACTAGCTTGAATGCAGAATTGCCCAAGTAAAGATATAGCATTCATTTCTAAACTTCTTTAATGTTACTTATGTTGAAACTCATTTCTAAAAGAAGTGAAAAAGTTATCAGGACAGATGTACATCAACCAAGACATGGATTTACAAAGAAAAGCAGCAAACTATTCATTAACAAAATGGAGATACCTTTCTATAAAAGTATAGTATACTCACACTCCATTTCTAGTAATAAAATATCTGCAAAGTGATTAACTGATTTGGTACATATTGCCAAATTAAAATTTGGAAGGTTATTTGGGGAGTATAGAATCTGATCAAAGGCAGATTGATTATTTTATTAAGGTTGATGATGATGATAGGTTGTTTATCCCATTATACAATCAAATACTTTTCCCTGATATCTTTTTGTCAGAAATGAATGATAAAAAGTTCTGATTTTAAACTCTCTTTTTTTCTAGGTTCTTCATTATAGTCCATCCTTGCTACATACTACAATCTTAAAATTTTTATCATATTATACTAAATGTTCTTATTAGGATACAAAAGAATGACTCTAATATAACCTGTTCTTCTATGCTTTTACACTTTTTATGTTCTTTTATACTTTTCCTATAAAATATACTGGGCTCATTTTTAATAGGCTATAGCTTTTTATTTATTAGTCAAACAAAGAAATATTTTCAAGATGAAAATAAACCCAAGTAAACTTACCACATGAAGAATTTTATTCTCTGTTTCATACACAGTACAATCCTTTAAAAAAAGAAATATATACATTAGTTTTTTAAAAAATCAAGCATTCTTTTTAAAATACTTTCTTAGGAAATGTACTACAATTTGAAGAAGTCTCGACAATTCAACCAAAACCAGCAATTAGAATGTGAAAAAAATCTGGAAAGCTATATACCAAAATATAGTGGATAGCTCTGATGGTCAGTTACAGAGATATGCTTATATTTGCTTAAATATATTTTCTAATTTTACACACAATACAATAGAGAATAATATACTTTAGAAAAAAATATTGCAACCATTTTCTATCTAAACTTTTTACATGTGATAAATATATTTTGTTGAAATATTTCCAACATTTCAAATACTAATTTATTATAGATTGGAACATTAAAAAAAACCTAATATGTATTTATATAGTCATATCTTAATCACAAAAATGCTTTTATATTTTCAATTATTGCCAGTTATTTAATAACCTTTATATAAAATTAGTACATATCAAGTTAATAGTTCTTACATAAATTTAAATCCTCGAAATTGTAAAAAAAATTTTTTTTTAAATCACCATTGTTTTACCTGCAATTGCTAGACTTATAATGAGGAAACATATAGCAAAATGATCTTTGCTTAGAAACTTCAGGTTTCTATGGCTTAATTTCCTGAAGAAATTTATAAAATGGGCATGACATTAGTAGTAACATAATAAGGATGTTGTGAGGATTAAATGAGAAAATGGATGAATGGCTTAGTACAGTATCTGGCATACAGTGATAAAATATTTTAATTATGAATTATTGTTGTTCTGGGTCTTGATTTTAAGAATGTAAACTAATTACCTTTACTTCAAAATATAAGTTAACTAATTATTATTTGGCTATCTAATTTTGAAAAAGTATCCACGTTTCACAGTACTGCAGATTTTAAGGAACGATGGCCCATTTCATTTCTTTCCCTGAATTTAATTTTAACAAAAGAAATCCTTTATCAATAGTTTTTGATAAAGCCATTTCACCACAATACCTTGTCAGAAGTAGTACATATTCTTATCAGGGCTAAAAGTTTTAAGTTTACATTTAGCCCTGATTCATTTCATAAACAGGGCTTTTGTGCCAAAGAAGTTTGTTACAACTGAATTATTGTGCAGAGGAGGCAAGGTAGAGATAAAGCATTTACATTGGGAAAGTACACTGTACTTACATCAGAGTTTGGAAGAGTCCAATTTTATAGAATTAATTTCAGACACAATTACATTGGTAAGAGATGATTTGGGAAAAGGTGGAAAGTTGCCTAGTTTCCCCAAGCTGCCTCTACAACTTGCTTCAGCTATCTATCATGGAAATGTTTGATTATTTACCTACCTTCCCAGAATCAGAGAATATGATTAAATGTTCAAACTTCAAAGGGATTCTCCTCAAGGAAAAAAGTAAATATGATCTAAATGTATATCTTGCTAGTGATCACACAGCAATAATCACACAGAGAATAACTATTTCAAGTTCTTTAAAATATAATACTTTACTTGCACATCCCTAGTATGACATAACAAAAAGAACTATTAAACAAAATCTAATACTATTGTCAGTAATCATATTGTTTATCAGTTGTTAGTTTGTTATTGTTTTGCTGAAACTACTGTGTTTCATAAGATAAAACAACTGAACAATTATGAGATACTACTATCATTCTATCATTTTTTGGTGTCCTAAGTCATTTTAGCATGAGACAAAGCAGATACATATATAAGAAGGTAAATAGAACCTAGAGTCTCTTGATGCATTATGTACACACATGTGTATGTATTTCTTAGTTCAGCCCACTGAAATGACATAAGTGAGTAATAAATAAACTCGTCAAAATTAGTGATTTTCAAATATCATTTCCTGGGCCTTTCGTCAAGGAAAATGGTGGATTCCAGATCTGGGAATATGAATGTACAAGATGAGCCTGGATTATACTGTGACACACTTAGAAGCTATCAAACTCTACAAGGATTGTTTGTCAGCAGGACTCAGAAGTCAATGTGAAGATATTCTCATTGGCCAAAGATGGAGAAATTGGGGAATCTAAAAAAAAAAAAATAGCTGTAATGGATGGAAACAGTAAACTAAATATTAGTTTTATTTATATGTATTAATACATTTGATACTAAATTTAAAAAATTATTTATTAGCTTTACAAAGTCCTTTTTTATTTTAAGAGAGAAAGAGAGAGTGTATGTGTGCATGAGTAGGGGAGGGGCAGAGACAGAGGGAGACAGAGAATCCCAAGCAGGCTCAGTGTTGTCAGTGTAGAGCCTGAGGCAGGGCTCGATCCCATTAACCATGAAAACATGGCCTGAGCCGAAATCAGGAGTTAGTTAAGCGTCCGCCTTTGGCTCAGGTCATGATCACACAGTTTGTGAGTTCAAGCCCTGATTGAGCTCAGAGCCTGGAGCCTCTTCGGATTCTGTGTCTCCCTCTCTGCCCCTCTCCCACTTGCTCTTTCTCACTCTCTCAAAAATAAACAAACATTAAATGTATCAAGTACACCCAAATATATTTACTAATAGTTGTATAATGCTGAATATATTAAACAAATTGGACAATGCATAATAGATGTACTTTTCCTCTTTTTTCAGCAAATATTAATCAACTGTCTTCAGGATACAGAGATGAATAAAACATGTCCCCTGACTTAGAAAAGCACAGTTTAAGGTGACAGGCATTCATATAAGTAAGTTATACAGAATCTCAAAATCTTCATGAAGTTTGTTTCAATAATTTTACAAGTATAAATGCCACAATAATATACAAATCAACATGTTAAAGGTCAATTATTTAAAATCTTAAAATACTGATATGTTTCTCATTAAAACACAAAGTGACCACTGTGTTGTGTTATACAATGCTCAAGTCAAATTTCAAACTTTGTAGAAACTTTCAACAGCTGCTGCTCCTCAGTGACTAAAAGAAATATATCTATAATTCAAGCTTTAAGATTATTCAAAGAATGAAATACTGACCCATACTTGATAATTCTGACATGAACCCAAATGACAAAGTATAAAAGAGATAGATCAGGTGATTGAAGTGGCCAAGGTTTTACATCAGTCTAAAAAACTGTCACAAATATTAAAATTCAAATATTTGTCACAAATATTTATTTGAAATAAACAAAACTAAAGGACTATAAAAGAAATTGAAATAATTAAATTTTCAAAGGATGGTAGGTTACATTTGTAGCATATTCACACATGTGAACCCATTAAAGCTTAAATCTGTACTAACATATTTGGGACACTCACAATTACTATAATAAAGGCAGGGCCATAGGGCTGGGGGAGCAGACTAACTCTGCCTTAAAAAAATTAGAAAAGGAAGCTTTTAATTGGGTTTTGGAAAAAGTAGGTTTTTGGCAAAAAAAAGGTATTACTGCAAAAGCAATAAAACTACACTCTGTTAAACTACTGCTGTAATTTTCAGATTTTCGTTCTGTATCCACATAAGAATCACTTGGAAACTGGGTTAAAATTGCCTATTCCCAGGTTTAGCCCCAGATATACAGACAGAGTAGACCTGGAGTGGGGGGCCCCAGGATGATTTTGATAAAGACGGTATTTTGAAAAACAATGTATTTTATGGGAAATCCTGTGATAGAAGAATGCCAAACCAAAAATGATCAAATATATAAAATCCATAAGACAGTAGATGGATTTAAAAATAGTATCTGCTGGCTCACTCCGGTTTTCAATTCCTCAGAGCTGTGTGCATTTTGTTACACATTACCACAATTTATTGGTTGTTTTTTCTTTTTTTCCTCCGATTAAATTTATTTCTTTCTTTAATCACTTACTTCTCTGAATAACTGCATCTACTTGTTTATATCTCTACTTTCAGCCAGACTGGCCTTTTTATTATTGAAAGCCAAAGGCTTTCACAAAGGTTTGGGATACAGCATAATAAAAACAAAAGAAAACAGAACAACAAAAAAAGTATATATTAACCTATTTTATATTAGGGAGAAGAACAGAATCTAATGACTGTGTTTTATTAGTTAAATTATCATGTAAGGAGTTCATTTTATCATGCTTAGTATTTAAATAGCCTTAGGTACCTTAGGGTATTAATTTTATTAATAAGTTATTTTATTTCCATCAAGATGTGAATTTAAAATATTTGCTTTTCAAGTATAGTTTTATTTTATTAACACTTAGGGTCAAATATTTTCCCAAAAGATCATACCCCAAATTTTAAGAACAAAATAGCACTGAATATGGAGAAATCCACATTTTTAAGAACCTATTCATGCTAAGGAAAGGTACACCTCTGATGTTCTACTTATTTTTAGGTTAGGATTAAATTTAGATTTTTAAAATTGGATATAGAGCTATGGCACTATATACTCCCAGGAATTCTCTTCGGTAGCTCATGCTGTCTTTTACTATGCATGCAAAACGACACTTGCAATTTCTTCTATATCCTTTTCTATACAATGCTTCTACAAACCATGTGATGTATATTTAAATGCCTCCAATTCCTAACAAGACAATATTCATAAAAACAATGAGTGTTTATTCAGTTTTGATCATTTTTTCTTTTTGAAAAGTTTAAGTATGCACAGAAACTGTCTCCCACAGATGAGCTATGTGCCCACACAGGATCATAATCAGTTATAGTTTTTGTGAAACAGTGATGCAATTGCCCTACTGAGCAGAATACTCAGAAACACTTCTATCCTGTATGTTACCATTGATGATTCATACTTTGTCAATAAGTTTTAAGCATCTTGGGGTCAAGATGTTCAGTAAAAGCCGTATTTCTCATCAACTGTGTATTGGAGCCATAGGAACAGTTCACAGGTTATTAATATCGAATATATAAAGCAAGAGAGTGAAGGTAAATAGTATATGTCTCAAATGCTGTATACAATTCTATTTCATGGAACTTTAGAACTATAAATGCCATAAATTTTCATATGTCTCTTTTTGGTATATTATATAGTATGCTTGTACAAATCATTTAAGAATTTTGTTTTGCTTACATGTAGTATTTAAATGATTCATCTATGCAAAGCTTTAATAATGGTACCGTCATATCAAATACTTCACATATTCTATTGTTAAGCTATCAAAATGTCTTCAATGCTTAAGTGACTAATTCATGAGTTACTGATACTTTTATTCACTCATTCATTTATTCAAGTCACAATTCCATTCACCAAAAAAAGGGTTTTTTTTTTTGGCACATCTTCTAAATGCAATTCACTATCAGGCACTATTAGGTAATCAAAGATAAATGAAACTTGGTCCTTGGCCATCATCATTTAATTATTTAGCAGAGAAAACATTCAAATAATAATATAAGGTACATGACAAATGCTAACAGAAGATCTCATAAAAAAGGATATAAACGCTAACTTGTTAACTCGGGAATGACCTTCTGGAGGAGATATTTTACTAACTTTAAATAGCTTTTAAATATGGAAATTTATTAGGAGTTCACAGAGAAAGACCATTTCACTTTGTGCAAACACGATGAACAAAGGCATAATCAGAAGTAAGCATACCAGGCTAGAGCATAAGATATGTGGAATGAATGCAACAGGAAAGAAAGTCTAGAAAATAACATGAGGTCATGTTGTGGAGAGCTACCAATGCTAACCTGGAGAAATTTTGTTTTGAAGGGAATAAAATTTTTATTTTTCTATAATAATCTATTTTGAAGTCTCATTCCACCAGGATTGCACTTAACTTGATCAACTGATAATTTCTTGTGACTTTATTTTGGAAGGGGCTGAGGTCAGGTAGCTTACATAGTGCCATGGCTGGTGTTAAAGAGCAATGTTTTAAATTTTTTATTTGTTTTTTATTTTTGAGACAGAGAGAGCATGAGTGGGGAAGGGGCAGTGAGAGAGAGAGACACAGAATCTGAAACAGGCTCCAGGCTCTGAGCTGTCAGCACAGAACCCGATGCGGGGCTAGAACCCATGAACTGTGAGATCATGCATGACTTGAGCCAAAGTCAGACGCTTAACCGACTGAGCCACCTAGGTGCCCCAAAGAGCAATGTTTTAAAATGGTGAGTGAGTGTATTGGGGGAGAGGGTGGAGAAGTGGAGTTCAAACTCTAGCTAATAACTCTAATACCATCTCTTCTTGTTCTTTTTCTAATAGTTGTTCTTCCTTTCCCTTGGAGGAAACTATCATGTCATGTCTCAGATAAAGAATCTCTGCAAAGCTGTGTATGTTCCTAAATACAACAAGTAGACATTTCATACCTAGGGAAGATGGAGGAGTGTGTACTTTACTCTGATACAAGGAAGTGCTCAAAGATGTCTGAGCATGGGAAATATGTCATCAAATATATGTTTCATGAAAACAATGGGGAAGAAATTGTGAATTTGGAAGGGAAAAAAACTGGAGGCAGCAAGATCAATTGGAATGCTCTTTCAACAGAAAATGTAATATATAATCAAAGCTTGAACTGAGGTTATGATGGTGGAGGGGGAGATAAGGAGAGGTGGATGTTCTACAGGTAGCCAGGAATGAGAATTCGGTGACCAATACATTAGACACAGATAATAATGTGGAAAGGAAAGTTAAACACTACTCCAGGGGTTCAAACCTGAGCAAATGGATGAATGGCTGAGTAGAGACGGTAGGAGAGAATTTAAGGAAAATAAAATAATTATATTTGGGGAATGTGAAATTAGAAGTGGCTGAAAGGACATTTTATACAAAGTTGTCCAGTAAGCAACTGAAAAATCTGAATTGGATCTAAAACAGAGCCAGATCTGGGAGTATTTACACTAAAGTGATAGTTAAAGGTACAAGAAAACAATAATAAATCCATTTAAAAAATGTATAGTGAGAGGATAGCTGAAGACTGCTCGGACAATGCTTGTATTTAGGAGCAGTAAGGAAGGGTTAGTTGCATAGCCATGAGTAGATGGAGAAAGTGGTGTTACAGAGACATTTATTAAAACTTATAGTGATAGTGCTCGCTTCGGCAGCACATATACTAAAATTGGAACGATACAGAGAAGATTAGCACGGCCCTTGCGCAAGGATGACATGCAAATTCGTGAAGCGTTCCATATTTTTAAATGGTGGGGGAAAGGGAGAGAGGCAAACCATAAGAGACTCTTGAATGCTGACAAAAACTGAGGACTGATGGATGTGGTGGGGAGGAGGGATGGGCATGGAGGAGGGCACTTGTGGGGATGAGCACTGGGTGTTATGTGGAAACTAATTTGACAATAAACTATTTATAAAAAAAAAACTTATAGTGATAATAGAAATATCATAATTATGTTCTATGTCTGTGCTGCCTAAAATTCAGTAGTTTTCAGGCATATGTGGCTATTGAACAATTAAAATGTGCAAAGGAAAAAGTAGATTTGTAATTTTACTTAGTTTTAACTAATTTAAATTTATATTTCAATTGCCACATGCAGTTAGTGGTCACCATGCTAGTCAGAAGGTCAGGTCTAGAGAAATATACTATGGTCCATCCAACAGTTACAAAATGGGACACCATTTAACAAGAATTTCAACCAAATAACAATAAAAGCAACATCTGAAAAGAAAAACATGAAGAAATTTAGTTCCCAGTTATTGACCAGATGTTTCACTTTCTTTTCCCTTTTGCAAAAGCAGCTTCCAGTCTATTGTGACATCTACAGTAGCAGCATAGTACAATGAAAGCAATTCTCTTTGTAGGATGATATACAGAAAAGAGCTATTGAAAGGAATTCAAAGTAGTCATCACCTAGCTTTGTGGACAGAGAGAAGCAGTCCCAGGGATAAAAGATTTGCAATGGATAGAAGATGAAAGTCCAAACTAAATTTGGATTCATCAAAGACCAAAAGCTGACTGAGTGTCCTGAGTGAAAAGAAGAATATCCATAGTGAACAATCATCGGTCTTCTTAAACGTGTTTTCAAAATGCTACCGTTTAACTCTAATTTCAGAGCTATAAATGTCCTTGGCAAACAAGGCAGACAGAAGTATAATCACCCCACAAATATATCCTTGGCAACCTCTTCACCATTTTGACTGGCTAAATGACCACAAACTTGTTGGAACAGGCTTCTTGCTACTGTTTTGGGAATGAGAAGAGGAGTATTCATGAAGGATGGTATCTATTGAAATTTTCAAATGACCCATTTTGAAAAGAATTGGCTAAGATTTTCATTAAGTAAAATAAGGTATTGAGTTGTAACATAAGAAAAGCAATAAGCAATGGATGGGAGGAGAATGTGAGTGGGTATGGCCTTAGAGGTCACCTGTAGTCTTTCTGTCAGTGAACATAGCCATATTTTTCTGCACCTTGCACCATACTGCTCTTCAAAACTCTGCTGCAGTTCTCCCCCAAGAGGTCATCTAAAATGAAGTCCCATCTGGCTTTAATTATTCTAGTCTTTCACTTGACAATGAAATACAACTGTCCCAATAATTGAATGGGTATAGAAACTAATCTTTTAGCATTCAGGGACTTGGGAATGCAAGCAGAAGTAAGGCTGTTTTTTCAGCATTCAAATGGCTCTCTAACAAATCCAAAAACCACTGAGGCTTATCAAGATTCAAGTGTCAAAAGGGATAAAAAGTAAAAATGTAAAGTCAAGGTATAAATGACCAGAAAACTCATTACAGTGAGACTGTGATCCTTGTAACTAAAATCATTTTGTTTTGACAACTTGAAAAGGCAGTAAGCTAATCCCTATCATGAACTAAGTTTGTTTATTCTGCATGTCTTGAGTCAAGATGCAAATATTTTTGAAAGGCCTATCTGATAACTACTAACTGTACATTTTTTATGTTTCCACCAGTTATGTATTTATTAGTCTTTGTCTCTCCCATTAGACTGTCAGGAAATGAACTGTCTCTTTAATTTCTCAAGCTGTTCTGTACAGTCTATAAAGACAGTCTGAATTTATCAGTTATGAATATTTTATTCCGTCGATTCTCTATTTTCACATTCCATAATACACATTTCACACTGGTTTATAGATTAGATATACAAAGAAAACTTTTGAAGCCATTTTTTTAAAAATGGAATTTCTAATTGCCAAACTAGTACACTACATTTAGTTTCTTTTACACTGTCATTTTGTACCAAAATAGACTGAGTTTCAGTTTTAAAATTATTTTAAATATGAGTTTAGTTTTAAACGTTAATCTGCATGATCTCAGCAGATATTTTCAACAAAAATAATTAGATTTTCTCTGCATACAGGTTCATGTTATATAAAAGATATCAAGAATTTTATAATCATACAATAAACCTAACATTTCTTTGTAATAAATTTTATGTTCATACAATAAAGCTAACATTTCCTTGTAATAAAAAGCTTCGATGGATTCCAGATGTTCAACTTACTTACTGTAATGACCATCTAATATATCACAAGGTAAAGAAAATCTATAGGGTCTAAGTGACGAGAGACAATTTTCCCCCATGACAAATCCAACTAAGGAGTTTAAGTAAAGATAAATACCATGCCCCATCATAAATGAAAATATAATTTAAATGTTAATTCATCAGTTCAAGATTATCTACTTGGCAGCCAGGAAATAAATGGAAATTATGGTATATTTGAAACAAACTCCAAGTATTTAAAAAATTCCTTAGCCTATATACCTTTGTCCTTTTTATCTATTTACATTGCATTTTCTTGGACAAAATGGAAGCATTTCTTTTCATTATATGCAGCATCTGAAAAAATAACACTTATACCCAGGCACTCAATATTTTTAGATCACTGATGATAGTAAGATATTTAAATCCTAATAAATACTAAATTATCCAAGCAACAGTACCAGCCCACATCTAGGCTTAATTTTGTACATCCTCAAAAGTCATTATCATAAATAATCAGTATCCATTTAGGGTTTTCTGGTAGTAACACTGAGAGATTATAAACAGAATTTTATGCTTTGGAAAACTTCAAAAGGTCTTCTCCCTCCCACCAATATTGCAATAGATTATACTTAAAATACTAAGAGACACACCAATAAATACACCAATGAGGAGAGAGAAGAAATTCTTCAAACTCAACCTTTACTAAGATTTTTTTTTGGATCTTTAAAAATTCTTCCACATAATTTAATTTTATTGTGCTTTCCTTATGTTCACATAAACAAAATTACTTTCCTTAAAATGCTAGTATAATGCTATCCTGAAATTCTTTATAGATTCAGTGCTATGCCAGATTTGTATTATGATTTCTAAATATACACTCCCCCCTTTTTTAAAATAAACTTCCTGGACCACTGAAGTCAATCATGGCTATATGACTTACTTTGTCCAATGAAATATAAGCAGAAGTGGTGTGTCCCATTTGCGTGCAGAAACATTAAGAGCTAGTGCATAGGTCACCATGCTCTCTTTCCTTTTTGCTGTGATGACCAGCAGTGTTCAAGAAGAGGCTACTCTGGGCTTTGAAGTGAAGAGGATGTGGAGTAGAGCTATAGCAAACCAGGATGGACATGGAGTATGAGCAATGGACATGAATGATACTAAAAGTACAAATATTTCCAGGTTGTTGATTATTGCAGCATAATCTAGCTTAACTTGACCAATACAATCTTCCACTAAATTCAAGGGGTAAAAATAAAACACACATGCAAATGAAGACCTAACCAACTCAGAATTTAATGCAATAACTATTCCATGAGGTTTTTTTTAATATAAGCTCTATGCTCAATGTCAGGCTTGAACTCACGACCCTGAGATCAAGAGTCCCATGCTCTAGACTGAGCCAGCCATCATTTAAAAACTCCTGAGGCCAAGCCCCAACATCAAGAGTCTAATTTAATAGGTCTTAGGGGGCACAGATATCAGTACATTTAAAAGGCTCCTTATTTTATTCTTTTTTTAAATGTTTATTTATTTTTGAGAGAGAGAGAGAGAGAAAGAGAGAGAGAAAGAGTCAAAGCACAACCAAGGGAAGGGTGAGAGAGGAGACACAGAATCCGAAGCAGGCTCCAGTCTCTGAGCTGTCAGTACAGAGCCTGACATGGGGCCTGGACTCACAAACTGCAAGACTGTGACCCAAGCCAAAGCCGGACTCTCAACCAACTAAGCCACCCAGGTGCCTCAAAAGGCTTCTTACTTAATACCTAAGGTAAAGCCAACTTGAAGAGCAATAAGCAGAAAGTATTACAATGTCAAAGCATGGATCTAAGTCCTGGCCACCCCACTTATGTCACTCTCTCTAACTGAAATTTCATTTACTCACTTACAAAATTGAGATAATGACATCTGGTCTACCTACTTCACTGGATTATTGTAAAGAACAAATCTGATAATATGTTGTAAAAAGCCAACCTCAAAATATCAATGTTAATATTCCCTGCCCATTAAATTTTATATAGATCCTTTGTTCTTGCTAATAATTTTTAAATGTCATAAGGAATAGTGTTTAGATGATATGGTTTGAGGGAGGGGTTACAAAAGTGAACATAAGAGCCCAGGGCAGTATACATTTCAATTCTAAAAGGCAGTTCAGAATCCTTGTAGGGAGAGACAGCAGGAAAAATATTTGTGTAGAAAGTTTAAATGTGAAGAAACAGAAAGCCTAATGAGATGTTTAGAAGGGTGAGGAGAGCTATAGAAAACAGTGAGACATTAAAACAAAAATTAACAGTTATATTATTAGTAACTGCTGCATAGCCCAACTGTAGATAAAAAGGCATTAAAAAAGTTTGGGGATGGCACCTAAGTTGGAGCAAGATACATAAAATAGTTACAGAACCAAAACCAATAAAGGTATTTAATCAAACCTTTTGATTTTTCCAGCTTAGGTACTTTTATAACTCTCACTCTGGCATTACATAGTCTCATAGCATTATAGTCTATATTCCTTTATGGCTCAGGTTTCCAGATTTGGTATGAAGTCAAAATTGGAATTTTTAAGCTAAAAAGGCATTCTTAATGATACCCAGAAATGTACACATGGGTTTATTTGGGGAGGGTGAGCAGACTAGACAGTAACGGTACTCTTTTCTAGCTCCAATGCCAGCCCTCTCCTCCGAGGCTCTGGTACTCTCCACCATAACTCCTCTCCCCACCTCTCAGAAGACTGGTACTGTCACCACTGTCACCTCCCACCCCACTCATTTCCCTGGAGTTGTAAGAATTAATAGGAGGGGAAATAGGAACAAGCAGCCTTAAAATGTAGAGGACTAATTGTGTATTTGTAATAATTACAATATAGCTGGATTTCATCAACTTTGAAGGATCATTTCTTTTTTCTGTTTAGCTCTCTTTAGATTTTCATCAGTATCACAGTGAGTTATAGCAGCTAAATCAAAAATCTGTAGCCCTTTTTGGTGAAATTTTAAGGGGAAAATGAATCCTTTCATTCTTTCAGCAATCATTTATTTGCCAGGTACTGGAAACACAGAGATGCATGAGGCAGAACCTGCCTTCAACAAGTCTCCAACAGCAAATCTTTTCTTAAATGTATTGTTATTACTTTTGGCTTTATTCTTTAAAGAGAATAATAACAGTACAATACAAATGGTAACATACAGTAACTCTCTTCTGAAGTTTATTTTACCACCTACAGGGTTAAGAATCACCTAACCCATCTTTCTACATGTTTCCATGTACAGAACATAGCAACAGTGGTAAAAGATCTATCTTTTCAGGGTCCTCGTAATTTTAATAGCCTCTTGAAAGGTGAACTCCATTATAAGACACCATGACAAACTGACAGTAATTCAGAGGGTAGGATGACAATTAAAGTACATTACATAAATGAGCAATAAAACTTCCAGAACAGAATGTGGTACAGTTATAAAGATGAGCATGTACATACCGTATAACACAGCAATTACCTTCCTATGCAATATACTTAAAAGTAGGTATATATCCAAATATTCATGGTCAGGAAAAGGGATAAACATATTGGAGTATATACACACAATTCAGTATCATATGAAGTAAAAGTGAATGAACTACAGTAACAGGGCAAAACATGAATGAATTGAGAAACACACATCAAGTGAAAAGAGTAATATGCACAGTGATACCATTTTTACAAAGCTCAAAGACAAACATAATTAAATGGGATTTCAGAAAAGTATATAAAAATATTTAGAGGGAAAAAACCCAAACAATCTGAGAAGAGGCAAGGTGAGGAGATAGGGGAGGAGCACAAATGTAACTAAAATAATATTGGTAATGTTCTATTTATTAGATGACAGCCATAAGTATTTGATTTATTATTATGCTTCATGTCATACACACACACACACACGACATGCATTCTTTTGTGTATATATAAAATATTACATAAATTTAAACATATAATACATGGGGGCACCTGGGTGGCTCAGTGGATTAAGAATCTGACACTTGATTTTTGCTCAGATCATGATCTCATGGTTTGTGGGTTCTAGCCCTGTATTGGGCTCTGCACTAGCAGCATAGCACAGAGCCTGCTTGTAATTCTCTCTCTCTTCTCTCTCTGCCCCTCCTCCCGTGCATGCACTTTCTCTCAGAATGAATTAACAAACTTTAAAAATATAATACACAGAAGAAAGAAGATGTTTGAGAAAGAGTATCCTGCCATTTGCGATATAAAAGAATTTGATTACTACACAACACCTTTAGTTCTTCTGTTATTGCTGATGGTGATACTGTCTACATCTTTAAAAGTGTGTTGGCAGGATGCTCATATAATATAGTCTAGGTGTTTTAAAAAATAAAGTTATGAAAACAATCAATTTCAGCATTCACTTTCATATAATATACATAAGTTTTTAGGTTTTTGTTCACAAGTCAGGCCAATGGCAGAAAGCTGGAATAATAATAAATGATTATGTCCCAATGTTCTAAATACTGCTATCCTAAAGTCTTAGCATGCGGTAATTTCATCACTCTTAATTACCTTTTCATTCTGAGCCTTCAGTAAATTTACAGCTATCAATAAACATTTTATATTTTATATCAAGAATGAGGATTTCTGTGTGTGTTTATATTTGTTTTGATTCTCAAACTACATTCTAGGCCTTTTAAGAGATACAGGCATACATATATAATATAATCTCAGCTTTGCAAATTCTATTTATTTTTAATTTTATATTTGTCTTCAGAATAAAAGTCCTCAAGGGGCGCCTGGGTGGTTCAGTCTCTTAAACATCCATCTTAGGCTCAGGTCAAGATCTCACAGTCTGGGTTTGAGCCCCACATCAGGCTCTGTGCTGACAGCTCAGAGCCTGGAGCCTGTTTCAGATTCTGTGTCTCCCTCCCTCTCTGCCCCTCCTTTGCTCGCTCTCTGTCTCTGTCTCTCAAAATAAAATAAAGACATAAAATTTTTTTTAAAAGTCCTCAAGTTATCTAGGTACTGTGCCTAATAGTTATAGATATAACTGATTCACTATATTAGAATTATATAGAAAAATTTTAAAAGACACTGGTTTTGCTTCTTCACAATCAAAACAGGCAAAGAAAACAAAGGATTAAGTATAATTACACTGAATTAAATATGCTGTTTAAATACAAAATAAAACAGAATCACCTTTCATGTTTCCATCAACAAGTACGCTAAGTAATATAATACACATTGTTTAAAATTTACATGTAAAACCTGTCCTGGTTTTTGGTTGAAATGTCCCAGTTTTAATCTCAAAAGCTCCAGTCTAACTTTCAGGTCACCTAGAATGTCTCATTCAAGAAGGCCTAAGCACTAACCCCAATGTAGCAAACAATTATTTAAAGTTGTGTCTGAGATGAATGAGACATTCTTCTAGCTGGGCTTTTATAGGTTTTAATACTGACTACACGAGACCACAGAATATATACTGTGCCTTTCCCAGTATAATTTATATCCCCAACTTTAGAACTTTACATATATTTACTACCTGAATATTAATATCCCTTTTATAATAAGCATTCTGTAGGACTGAGTATTACACACTGGCATTTTACCTTTACATATTTTGAGTTCTCCATTTTCAACTCTAAGTAAGTTAAATATGTTGGACAGGGATGGCAGGTTCACAGGAGATCAAAATTCATTCCTGTTTTATGTCAAAATATCTTCCAGAATATGAAGCAGAGTAACAATTTGCATTAAAATCTAAAGAACATCTTAAATTAAAGCAGTCTTTTTTAAAAAAGTACTCCTTCTAGAAATAGGTCTTTCTTCACTGCTACTCAATACCAAAAGTAAGCAGAGCACCACTCCTTTAAATATCTGCAGAATAAAAACTAGCTGAGTTTAGAGTTTCCAAAGGTTCCTTTGCATATAAGGTAAGTAAAATGGACATTTATTAAGCTCCCACTAAATGTCAGATTATGGGCTAGATCTTTCATCAACTCATCACAACCCTAAAATGATCCAACAAGGTGTGATGCACTTTTACAGATAAAGAGTATCAGAGAGGTGAAGCAATTTGTCCAAGTTCATATAGTGTGTCAAAAAGCAGAGCCAGGATGATGAACTCAGATATACTCTATATCAAAGCCCACTACCCTATTTTGCCATAAAATATAAGAGTAAATGATATAAAATGTCCACTAAGAAGGTAAAGGAGGTACTATTCACACTGATAAACTGTAATGAAGCAAAATATAATAACTATTGTCAGAAAACTTATAGGCCAAATTTCCTTGCATTAATCCTTAATGAAGGGAGCCCAGGTGGCTCACTCAGTTGAGTGTCCGACTTCGGCTCAGGTCATGACCGCATTGGGCTTCCTATTGTCAGCACAGAGCCTGCTTCAGATGCTCTGTCCCCCTCTCTCTCTGCCCCTTTCCTGCTCATGCTCTCTCTCAAAAATAAACATTATAAAATCTGTAATGAACTTTTCTTTGATTATTTTTAATATTTATTTTAATTTTTTTCATTTATTTATTTTGAGAGAGAAAAAGCATGAGCAGGGAAAGGGCAGAGAGAAGAAGAGACTATGCACTGTCAGCGCAGAGCCCCATGCAGGGCTTGACTCATGAGTGTGAGATCATGACCTGAGCTGAAATCAATAGTCAAATGCTCAAGTGACTGACCCAGGTGCCCCAAATGTTTATTTATTTTGAAAAAGAGAGAGAGAGAGAGTGAGCAGGGAAAAGGGGCAGAGAGAGAGGGGAGAGAGAATCCCAAGCAGGCTCCACATTGCAATTGCAGAGCCTGACTAAGGGCTTGATCTCACAGACCTTGAGATCATGACCTGAGCTGTAACTAAGAGTCACATGCTAAACTGAGCCACCCAGACACCTCCCCTTAATGAAATTTTAAAAATCACTTCTGGGCTATTGGGGTGCCTGAGTGGCTCTGTTGGTTAAGTGTCCGACTCTTGGTTTTGGCTAAGGTCAAAATCTCACAGTTGTGAGACGGAGTCCCACATCAGGCTCTGTGCTGGGTGTGGAGCCTGCTTAAGATTCTCTCTCTCCCTCTGACCTTCCCCACGCCCCTCCTCTCAAAAGAAAAAAATCACTTCTAGGCTATTTACTTTTACAAAATTCTGCAATCTTTATTTTTAATTTTTATTTTTTAGTATTCACAAATAATATACTCTAAGAATTTAAACCACAAATATCAATTAAATAAATCCTAGAAAAGCTCTTCTTTTCTCTCAAGCATTTACTTTGAGTAAATAACACCCTGATTAAGATAAAACAGGTTGGATTAAACAGCAGGAATACATTTTAAGAAGAGCAGTACATTCAATATGCTTATTTATACAGGGGCACCTGGGTGGCTCAGTCAGTTGAGCATCCATCTTCAGCTCAGGTCATGATCCTGTGGTTTGTGAGTTCAAGTCCCGCATTGATCTCACTGCTATCAGACTGTCAGTGTAGAGCCTGTTTCAGATCCTCTGTCCCCCTCTCTTTGCCTCTCCCGTGCTTGAATTCTCCCAAAAGTAAATATTTTAAAAAATACTTATTTATACATATATATATATTTTGAGAGAGAGAGAGAGAGTCAGAGAGAGCAAGCAAGCACAAGCAGGGGAGAGGAGCAAAGGGAGAGAGAGAATCTTGTGAAAATTTTTATTTAAAAATGTATTTTTAGAAAAGACTTCATAAATAATTTATTTTTAAAGATTTGTATTTAAGAGTATAAAGGAGGGGTGCCTGGGGAGTTCAGTTGGGTAAGTGTCCAACTCTTGATTTCGGCTCAGTTCATGATCTCAGGGTTGTGAGATTGAGCCCCACGTTGGGCTCCATGCTGAACTGAGCCTACTTGGGATTCTCTCTTTCCCTCTCTTTCTGCTCCTACCATGCTCGCATGTGTGCACTCTCTCTCAAGATAAATAACATTTAAAAAATAAAATAGTATACAGGTAAGAAAAATGATTAGAAAACAAACATACATAATTTAGAGAGAATTGTTCATCAAAAATAAACAGTTGCAGGACACCTGGGTGGCTCAGCTGGTTAAGCATCTGACTCTTAATTTTGGCTCAGGTCATGATTCACAGTTCCTGAGACCAAGCCCCACATTGGGCTCTGAACTAACAGTATGGAGCCTGCTTGGGATTCTCTCTCCCTCTCTCTCTGCCCCTCCCCAGCTCTCTCTCTCTCTCAAAATAAATAAACATGGAAAAAATAAATACTTTCAATATTGATCTTTGAAGATTATTTTTTCCATTTTCTTCAATAAAGATTTAAAAATAAAATAACACTGGTCAAGCTGGCTATTATTAAGAAGACAAAAAGTAACGAGTACTGGTGAGGTTGTGAAGAAAGGGCCACTCATATACTTTTGGTAGGAATGTAAATTGGTACAGCCATTATGGAAAACTCTATGGAGTTCCCTCAAAAAATTAAAAATAGAACTACCATATGATCCAGCAATTCCACTTCTGGGTATTTATCCAAAGAAAGTGATAACACCATTTCAAAGAGATATATGCACCCCTATGTTCATTGTAGCATTATTTACAATAGCTAAGATAAGGAAGCAAACTTAAGTGTCTACTGATGGATGAGTGGATAAAGATGTTGTACATATACAATGGACTATTACTCAGTCATAAAAAAAGAATGAAATCTTGCCATTTGCAACAACATGGACAGACCTAGAGGGCATTATGTTATGTGAAATACATCAGAGAGAAAAAGATAAATACTATATGATTTCTCTTATATGTGGAATCTAAAAGAGCAAACAAACAAGCCTGGGTGGCTCAGTCAACTGAGCATTTGACTCAGTATCGACTAGGGTCATGATCTCATGGTTCATGGGTTTGAGTCCTGCGTCAAGCTCTATGAAGCCAGCACCAAGCCTATTTGGGATTCTGTGTCTCCCTCTCTGTGCCCCTTTCACTCATGCATATGTTCTCTCTTTCTCTCTCAAAATAAAATAAAAACTAAAAAAGCAAGCAAACAAACAAAACAGAAACAGACTCAGATATAGGAAACAAACTGTTGTTTGTTTGTTTCCCAGAGCAAGAAAAAGTTGGGAAGACAAGCAAAATAAATGAAGGGGACTAAGAGGTACAAACTCCCAGTTATAAAATAAGTAAGTCATGGGGATATAATGTATAGCATAGGGAATATAGTCAATAATATTATAGTAACTTTCAATGGTAACAGATGGCAACTAGACTTACTATGGGGCTCATTTCACCATGTATAGAAATATCAAGTCCCTATTCTTTATGGTTTTCCGTATTTTTAAAAATTAATGAATATTGTCATTTTATAAACTTAAAAAAAAATAAAGTTCTAAAGAATATGAAAACATGAATTCAAAAAGATATATGTACCCCTATGTCCCTATGTTTATTTCAGCATTATTTGCAATAGCCAAGATATGGAAGCAACCCACGTGTCCACTGATAGATGAATGGATAAGGAAGTGGTGTGTGTGTGTGTGTGTGTGTGTGTGTGTGTGTGTGTGTGTGTGTACATGTAATGGAATATTGCTAAGCAAAAAAAAAAGAATGAAATCTTGCCATTTGCAACAACATGGATGGATCTAGAGGGTATAATGCTAAGTGAAATAAATCAGTCAGAGAAAGACAAATATCATTATGATTTCACTCATATGTGAAATTTAAGAAACTAAATGAACAACAAAAAAAAGGGAGACAAACACTCTTAAACAGAGGACAAACTGTTGGTTCTCAGAGAGGAGGTGATTGACGGGGGGATGGGTGAAATAGGTAATGGGGATTAGAAGTATACTTAGCATGAAAAGCACTAAGCAACGTATAGCATTGCTTAGTAAAATAATTGTAAAATTATTTTTTGTAATTGTAAATTACAAAATTGTAATTGTAATTGTAAAAAAATTGTAAAATAGAGATTTTACAAGAGGATTATCAGCACCTTCCCAAAGCAGACATATTTGCCTTGGGATTAACAATTGCAGTGGCTGCTGGAGCAGAGTCGTTACCCACCAATGGTGCCATGTGGCATCATATCCGTGCGGGCAACCTTCCGGACATTCCTCAGGAGCTCTCAGAGAAATTATGCATTCTACTCAAGAACATGATCCACCCTGACCCAAGGGAGAGACCTTCTGCAGCAGCTCTGGCCAGAAGTCGAGTTCTCCGGCCCTCCCTTGGGAAAGCAGAAGAGCTCCAGCATCAGCTTAACTTGGAAAAGT